>NC_058110.1:10223056-10539167 GCF_914725855.1 Thunnus albacares | reverse complement strand
TTGCCATGTGTCATTACAGCCCTAGCTGGTATCACATGGATGATCATATTGTTAAATGACTGACTAACTGGCCAGGGGGAAACTCTTCTGCACAATGGAAAAAACAGATAATTAATGAGGAGACTGTGGATGATGTTTCTGTCTGTTGGTCCAAAGTTTGTGTGTTTACTGTGCAGGAAGAACATCTGACATAATGTGAGGAGACATTTAATTTCAGGAGGCAAGCAATTTTGACAACTTTTCCGGTGTGCTCTGAAGCTTGCAGTCCTCCATTTCTTTCTATCTTAATAATGGAACAGGTGCTTTACGCTGTCAAACATGCATCATCACTTGGTGTATTAATGGTTACATTTGACCACAGTCTAACTAACAAGATCCAGACTAATGCTCATTATATCTACTTCTATGTGAGAAGAGCATTTTGGAGTCATTGCCTTCCCTACTCTCTCCCTACAAACGCATCCATGTTTGACAGTGATGTGCACACACCCCCACACACTCAGCATGAGATGATTATGGTCATGATACACACATGCCATACACAACTGAGACAAAGCACACTAATGGCTTACATTTGTGCTGGTTGCCTACAGTATTCATGAGTCACAGTGAATTAGTCCATGGCGCCCATTTATTGCAGGGGTGAACACACATACAGTAATCTCACTGTTACCGAGAGCCTGACAAGCAATGATAAACAACCCAGTCTCACATCAAAATCACAGCGCAAAATGTATTAGTTTCACAGTAACTGCTCTAAAATTGTGAGATGCCTACTTTTTTTTTTTTGGTCTGTTCTTTTCTATTGGCCTGTGTCGACATCACATGACTGTTTCTGTTTGAGAAAACAACAACAACATGGTTGATATTCCTTTTATTCTCAGTGGGAAATGCAATATTTTAAGATGGTTTCCGCATTAAAATGTGTCTTGATAACATTTCTTGTGAGAAATGTGCATTTTATTTTCATAATCTTTGTTAAGTGGCTGACCGGAGGATCTGCCCAGAATTATTTTCCTCACTGTCACCATGTTAAGGTTTTCTTTTAATGATATTTTTGACTTTTCTCAACACAAAAACAAGAAAGTATCCTTGAAAGATCCACAATATGATAGGTTAATGTTAAAGCCATCAGTTTTAATTACTTCTCCTTCAGTCAATAAAGGGTTTCTTTGTCAGTTTTTGATAGCAGTAGGCTAAGGAAGGGCATTGTGTTGTGGGCGAACGTGGCATGTTCGACTACTGTTTGGGGTTGTTGGTGGGCTTCACTCCATGTCAAATTGACGCTGGTCGGCCACAACTCAAAAAGATGTTTTATAGCCTGTGTTTGTAAAAGTGAAGTTGCTCATTTAGTTTTATATTTCCAAGAATATGTGGCTGAGTATATTTAATATGAACTCATCTTTCTCAAAACATAGAGTCTTCCTCAATTAATATTGAGCCACTTCATCCAATAAAGCACTTCAATGCATTCCTTGTGTGTGTGTGTGTGTGTGTGTGTGTGTGTGTGTGTGTGTGTGTGTGTGTGTGTGTGTGTGTGCGTGTGCGTGTGTGTGTTTGTATCAAATCTTGTAACATGGCCATATAAACAGGAAGAAGACGGGGTTATCAAACTGGACATTACATTTCACATCTCTCATTTAATCCCTGCACTTGTCACTTTCATATATTTCATCAAACTGGACTTGAGGTTGTGCATTGCATTCAACCTCCACTGATACATCATTTAAATGTTTATGCACATGTCACATTTAATTTTTGCTCTTGTCACCTTCATATATTTCATACACTTCATTTCTTTGTCCATAGCACAGTCCATATTTCCTTTGTATAGTCAATATTTCATTTCAAGTTTTATTTCCCAGTTCAAAACTATTACTATTCCATTCTATAAACAGTTTAACATTTCAATTTAATTTTATTATTACTTTGTTTATTTTATCATTATTATTATTACCTTACTTTTGTCTATTTTTTATTCTACTGTGTTGCATTTTTTGGGAGCAAATGCCAAGAAATATTCTTCATATGCTTGCATTGGCTAATAAAAAGATTCTGATTGAATGAGCTACGTCATGCTGAGATAAAAGCCCAAAACCAAGAATCATAAACATACAAGAAATCTCCAGTTGTGTAAATTGTAGCTGATGCATGTGTCAGTATTTGATGACTTGGGAATGAGAACAGGTTGGTCTTTTCAGCCCTAACTCTAACACAAACTCTAACCCAAGCACTTCAGGGCTTCCTCCAGAGCCTTTCTTTGGTCACTATTTTCACTAAAAAAGAAAAAACAAGATTCAAGATTCAAGATTTAGTTTATTGTCATTTTCTTGTGTATTTGCATACACAAAAAAACGAAATGCTGTTCTTCCCAGCCCACAGTAGTGCAACTGGAAGGAATAAAGGATAAAGATATACTGTATATCTAAAAATTCCCTTAAAAAAATTATAAAAACATATAAATCCTGAGAGGAAACAAAAAACGAAAAAAGAATGAGCAGTTAGCAGCACAGCGTATTAAAGTGCATTTAAAGGGAAAAGTACATGTCTCAGTTCCATGTAGAAAGCTCTTGCATGTCAATGAGTGACCAGCACTGATGAGGGAGTTATATAATCCATTTTCCTGTCCAGAGAACAACAAAAAACAAACAAACAAAAAGCTTCATTTTATATCAAACTGCTCTCTGAAACTAGGCCTGGGATATTTGTGTCCATGAAATGAGAAAATTAAAACTTTGTCGTAGAGCTAAACAAAATACATCGTTGGAAAGGTCTCGACCTGGAGAGTAACATATGTCAGTATGAAGATTCTACATGACACCTGCTTTGAAATACTGACCTTTGAACCTTGACCTTGGTGCATGTTTGAAGGTGTATAATTCAGCAACAAAAGGGGCTTCAGACATGAGACTAACTGTTATAGAGAGCTCTTGACCTCAGCTACCATGTAAGTATAGTCAACGACTGGGGGCACTGTCAAATATGGGTAAAATAGGGTTAAAATGAATTTTCACCCATTTAACAATTAGATATTTAAAATCTGACTACACAAATGTGTTTACCATTCCCTTAAACTCCTCAGTGTACTCACAATTCAGTATTTACAACTTCCAATTCTAGGAAAAACACTAATATTTTTTAAAAACTACAATTCCCCAGAGCTGCACCGTGCAGCCTGATACAACAGCACCACAGTTTTTGCAAAGCAGGGTTGCAAATAGGGTCGTAAAATGATATATCTACTGAATATATCAAATATCTAGTAAAGTTGAATTAGTAATTACACTGCATCTAGATGATCTATGTTAAGAAAAAGTAAGTATTTCAGATATAACTGTATTTCTCAGAATCAGAGAAATAATGGCTTTAACATTAACCTGTCATATTGTTGGACACTTTCCTGTTTTTGTGCTGAGAAATATTAAAGATATCATCAAAAGAAAACATTAACACAATGACAATGAAAATACTTCCAGGCCAGTCTTCCAGTCAGCCAATCGCAAAGCTTCAAATTCTGGATTTCAATTTCATTTAATCCCAGAGGCTCTAAAATCTATGTTTTTTATTGAAAGAACATCATCAAACAGTTACATTAAATAACAGAAATGACATAACCGCTCAGATAACTACACAACGCAGAGACAATGATTCAAATGCATGACAGACTAGTAGAAAACAAAACAGGCCAAAAAAAAACCCCAAAAACAACAACAAAAAAAAAATGTAGGCATCGCACAATTTTAGAGCCGTTATTGTGAAACGAATACGTTTTACACTGTGGACCAATGTAGCTATTACACATTTCGATGTGAGGCTGGATTGTGATAAATACTTTTTCTGAGCTGCAGTGGCTGAAGCCTATTTTGTGAAATCATATTAAGAATTTGTTCTAAAAACTTATTATTTAGTTGTATAAGGAAACACAACTAGGTCAGATCCAGTTTATGTTGGCACTAAAAAAACAGACTCCAAATTTTGGCCAATGCCAGCTGGGAAAGGCTCCATCCTCACAGTCCTGAACAGGGTAAGTAGGTACAGAAAACAGGCAGAAGGATGGATGAAACAAATATCTGAATATTTGATTAGCTGATAATTGGTTTAGTAATTTATCAGAATACTCCAATGTTTGTCAAACATTTTGCAGTTTCTTTTATTTTTCATATCATTATAAAAAAATTATAACTGCTGATCCAACTGAGTTGGCAAGTTTAATATATTAATTTAGGCTTTGGTAACTTGTGTATTTCTCATTATTTTTGACATGTTAAAGACAAAATAATTAACCAACTGAAAAATGTTAAATCCATAATTAAATATTAATAAATCTTACGAGCCAAATGTCATTTCTTCATCAGCTCTTCAGATTATAATTAGCTGAAAATGCCATAGATGTCAGGGTGGCTGGGTTCGTTTCTTTCAGAGGTTTACTCTGAGCTGAAGTGTTTGTGTTGGAGATGCTGGATGAGAGAGACAGAAGGAAAGGGGGAGTCGGGAAATACAAAAGTATTTAAAGAAAATGTTCAGTGTAGCATGAGTTAGCTGTTAGATGGTTAACATGCTAAGATGTGTAAAGCTGCATTAAATTGCAACCTAAGGTGTCCCAAGTTATATTTTTTCCTTCACAATGAGCACAGATCACCTGGGGTTCATGGAGTTGCATGTTTTGCATCCTGCCTCACTTGCATTGAAATGGTAAAATTGGAATGTGTGAGCATTTCCATGAAAATAAGTAGATCTTACATCATTCACCTGAGATAGTTGTCACAGTTAACTTGGCACAGCGAGGGTTAGCCTAGAGGATGACAAGACACAACAATGGAAAGAAAGCCACATAGCCAAACAGCTGGGTGCCAAACGCACATACCTTATATCTCGACATATTGTGGATGCAGGACTGAAAGTCTATGCATGCACAAAAGCAGACATCCATAATGCATACACATGGTCTTTGCACCAGTTATGCATTTTTCAGTGTAATACATCTAAATTGTCATGACAATGTGAGCATGTGCACCAGTCTAACTCCTACACTCACAATTAGCCTTAAATTGAAGTTGATACGCCTGTTTAAATCTGTTTGGAAGTGAGCCAGACTCGTTTTGGTTGGTCTAGCACAGAAAACATCTCTCAGTAGTGTCAAAGCAGCCCTTTGTTATAAGCACTGACATAGGATGTGCTGTAATACTGTAGCCTTACTGACTGATGACAGAGACAGTTATTTTATGTAATGAATTTAATACACCCTCTAAAATCTAAATCACACTCATAAAAGGATGTTTATATATAGATTTTATGTAACTCTGTTATGAACTAACACACTACTATAATGTCCTGAGGACACTGAAGTTAAACATAAAATTCCTCTTTGACCCCATTTACACTGTTGAGTAGATGATGTTTTCTTAACTAATAGAAGTGATGGCTAAAACTGCAAAAATAAGAACCAAATTATAATAAAGCGGAATTATCCTTTTTCTTCAAATAACCAATTTAAGAATTCTCTCTTCTTGTAGAGTAAAAAAACCTTCAGATCTCCACGTGTAGAGAGCATATATGTATCTTTATATTATGCAATATGTATGACGTTTGTACAATGTGTATGTGTCCTCTTTCTTCAGTTCTTTGCAAAACCACTTCCCTTAAATTCCCCGTTGAGGGACAAATTATTTTTAAATTGAACTGAATTAAATAAATGCTGTAATAAATCACAAGACACAAGCGGAACTGTAGGTGTTAAATTGTTATGTGAGCTCAGATAATCATCTTGTTCCAATTAAGATAATCACTTAAAGGTGTTTATATGAGCTTTTCTTGATCTAAGTTTTCATTAATCAGGCTAAAATTGAATGTAATGTATCCATAAACACCCTCAAAGACAAAGTAGGAAAGATATGAGTAAGAGACAGAGACAAAGTGAAACACCTCTCCTGTAACAGTTTCAGTTCATCAGCAATCCAGTGCTGTGCCGACTATGTGGTTAATTATATCTTGCCTTGGGGCCAATATGAGGCAGACATGGGTTAATGTGTTGTGAAGGCAAAGGAAAGTTTTCCACAACAGTTAAGTACCCGGGCTTTGCTTTGAAAAGTGATTCTATTCATCTGTTCTGAGGAGACGCAGTCTGCTTATTGATACAATAATGTGCAGCCGGCTGGAAAAATCAGAGCTTTTTTTTTTCTCTCATCAGCTTTCAGTTAGTGGTGACTGATTTCCTCCAGGATACACTATCAAACCATCATTTTAAATCACAGGTGGTCTCACACTCACCTCCCCCAATCAAGTGAAAATGAAGAGATCATAACAATGCTGACAAGACAATTACATGCTGCCATTTCATTTCACATTCGCTATACATACTTCAGTCACAAAGCACAATATATATTTAGACCACTAACATTAAAGCCTATTTCTACAGTCATTTTAGTTCTGGCATCAGCTGAGTGTTTCCCTATTTTCTTTTCTTTTCTTTTTTTTTGCCAGTACTCAGAGGACAAAGTAATATTAGCTATGAGAGCCGAGTTTCCCAGAGGTCCCAGTTCAGGAACTTGTGCTGTTTACATTTATTATAGAAATACAGGAGATACAGTATAGTTCAATCACAATCACTCATCTTTGTGTAAATAGAACCACAGAGCAGAGACAGACCCTGTAGATGCAACATAACTTTCACCAAACTTATATGGTTGATGTTGTTGTTGCATAGCTCTATAAAAAATGTCCATTGCGTTACTCAGGTGTTTGGAATGAAATTATCATAAACATTGAAGTCCCTCATCAACACAACTTATAAATTTACTGTCTACTATATTTGTCTTAACTTCAGCTGGGAAAGATATTTTGTTATTTTATTTTATCAGTGAAGGCTATTTTCTACCAGCAGGACATCTACAGCATACATCTGCAGTGATCTGTGCCTTAGGGCATTTTTCATTTTAATTGAGGCAGTGGCGAAGGACTTTTGATCACCCTTACTGTTCACTCCCTAATTTTATGACATTTATATTAATGCACCAAATGGAAAAGCTTCAATTAGCATAGTGCTTGTTCATAAGTTGTTAAACATGACTTATGTTTTATGACTATCTGTATGGTCCATTTAAAAAGCAGTATTCCTCATGGACTTAATGAAATGGTAAATCTATTATGTCGGGCTGGGAGGTTTGTGTGTCCACAGCACAGAGGGACTGACCAAGAAATCACATTTGCCTATGTACAATATTTCAAGTATGAGGACCACAGTATGGTCCAGTACTCTCTCTGTGAATCAGGTGGCATATTTTCTCAAGGTACAATATCAAATAATGAAAAGTACATCATTACTACAGATCATTACTCGTGCACTAGTGGGAAAGTGAAAAGAGTTTGGCTTGCACCATCATTACAGAAAACAGGTATGACTGGAACTGGGAAATTTTATTTGTTTTTATTTTATCAATTTAAGCCCCATTTTCTCCCCATTTTGGAATTCCCTGCACTATGTAGTCCTTGTCCCTGTTAACCTGGGGAGGGAGTTAACAGACAAGTGCAACTTTCATGACACAAAATGTTACCAGATGCATCTTTTCACCTGCCAGCAAGGAGCGTCATCAGAAGTGTGTAATACAAGTGATTTCTCACTCTATCTCCCTGGATCCCACCCCAACGAAGACACCCAAACCGTCCAGTAGAAGTCTGTACTGCAATGATAAGAATGTAATCCCACACCGGCTTCCCACATGTGAACATGTGTCAATTGCGCTTGTTGGTGTGCACAACCAAGCTGGAGGTACTGCTAGTTGCAATCATATCCTGGATCTCCATGGTGGTAGTGCTTGACAATTTTGCCCCTATGTGACCCATGTTCCCTTTAAAGTGATATTATTTCATTCATCCACACTTCTCAGAATTTCAGGACCACATACTCAGTTTGCTTGTCCAGCCTCCATGAAGGGCACACATTTGGCTGATGCTTTTTTGGTATAAAATGAAAAAACTTGACATTTCTTATTCAGTCTTTTTGTTTTGATCTTGTCAGAATGTGTACACATCACTCTGTGGATCAATTGGTATAACTGGATCAGCCTACAAGCCCATTTCTGAATTTATTCTAGTTATGAGTATACTTATATTTCTACTCTACAAATGTCAGCCTTAGATACTTCATCACATCACAAGCCAAAGACACATGAACTTTGTAGGGCAAACTCCTATTTATCTAGACACCATACACTCAAGACACCACTCTAAATTAGTGGTGCTTATTTCTGTGCCATGCACGTTTCTTATTTCTTTTCAGTACTGATTTCATGAAGTTTTTCATTGTGTCTGGTTGAAGGTAAAGTGAGGCAGTGTCTTGTTAAGATGATAACCTGCAGAACAAAACCCAAGCTACAGGTTTGGACAGTGCTGGCTTTGGGGGAACACCCTCACAGCACTGTATCTGTTTTGTATTGAAGACATGAGGTGACCTATGAGTCTGTAAAGTGTGACTGAAATAAAATGAAAAACATTCCAAAGGCAACTAAAACAATAATCTCTTTAGCTTACTCATTCATATCAATCATGAAATTCCCACTAGATGACTATGTAGCTGTTTTATACGTCTTACCTGGTGGGTCTCCATATGGCTTTGGTGGTTTGGCAGTCTCCCCGACGTTGTTAGTGGCCTTGGTGGTGCTTAGCCTCTTGGGCTCTGGTGTGGTCACCACAGTGAACGTCCTTTGGGAGAGCCTGGTTGTAGTACTAGTGGTTGTTGCCACTGTGGTAGTTGAGACCCTGGTGGACAGCGTAATGTTGGGCTCCGGTTTGCTATCGTCATCTATGCTATCTGTCCCTGTGGGTCCCCAGTCGATATATCCGGCCACCGTGGTAGTCCGGCCCTCCTGAGACTTGTCATAGCTGTCCCATTTGAGCTGCCTCCTGGCTCTAAGTAACAACCTCACTGTGTCTCCTCTGCTCCCACTGGATAAAGCTGCAGGAGCTTCCGCGATTACAGGATCACCTGTCTCCATTTGAGAGTATCTTAACC
Organism: Thunnus albacares; assembly: GCF_914725855.1. NCBI lineage: Eukaryota > Metazoa > Chordata > Actinopteri > Scombriformes > Scombridae > Thunnus > Thunnus albacares. The sequence goes on along the minus strand of NC_058110.1, from coordinate 10,530,160 downwards.
GGCACTCCTTACACCCTGCTTGTCCTTTATGTGCTGGCTTCCGATGCTTTTGACCCTTCATTTTAGGCCCTATCCCTGCCCTATTGTCTTGTGGTGGAGGGATAGGGTTGAGGAGGCGGCGGGCGAGAGGGCTCACTGTTCTCCAGTGAAGCTTGTTGGGCGTCTCCCAGATGGGCTGCCAGCGAGGCCGCGAGCGAGGCACCGGTTTGGGCATGAGTTTGATCCCCAGACCCTGACTGAGGGGGCTGCACACAGAGAAGTCCAGGGTGAGGTGGGTCATGGCCAGCAGGATCCACACCCTTTGCCCCACACAGCTGCCTGGCCTCAAAGCAGACGGACTGCAGAGAGAGGAGAAAGTAAATGAGAGAAACTGTTTTAGATTCAGACACAGTGCACTACATGTTCCAGCCATACAAATCAGGTTCCCTCCACCCCCCACCTTCAACTTAATAGTCTATTGTAAAGATTCACATCTGTATTCACCCTCCAAAGTTCTACTCCACAACTTCTTACACTCCTACTCAATTAAGCTTCAATAATAATTAGCTTCACAGACAGCCTCTTGAATTACAGTATAAAGGTCAGACACAAAGTAAATTTTGTAAAACGTGAAAGATTATGGATTTGCACTCTTTGCTCTCAGCTGTCAAAAGCAGTAAGGACTTATCCTTGATGTTACAGATTCATATCAATCCAGGGATGATTACACCGACACACAAGGTCAGGCCTGGTTTAGCTGATCATCATATTCTGCATTATCTCCCGCAGACACAAAGTCATCTGATTCCCAAAGGGCAATTTGATTATGCAGTGCAATGATCGGGGAGGTAACACACAATGCTGGCAGTAGACACAGCATGACAAGTATATCATGGAAATCTTCACCAATACAGCTATTGCATTAATTTATTCATCACCCAAGTATGTCCCGAAATGTCCTTTGTTAATGTATAAACCTCAGTCCTGTTCATCAACAAGATGGCAAGTTGATAGATAGGCTGCCTGTTGAGGCTAGGACCCTGTCGTAGACTGATTTTACAGACAACCTTCAGTGGCCCCTGGGACAAGGCTACACATTGATTCCTAAGGGAGAAACCTCATTATGGACTATCTTTCATCTCTGCTGTCCTTGGCCAATTTAAGCTCACACAGAGCACTCATTTTGGAGGCATCACAAAGGTGATGATAGATGGAAAAGTGTGAATAGGTTCATCGAATCTCAGAGGCAATACAAAGATATCTGTCGATCATAGAATCACCAAGTTATGTTTTTACAAGTCTCTAACAACTTTAGCTGTGCTGTAGTGACATTTGACAAGACACTTGACTTCTGTTGAGAATGTGATCTGATCGTAAGTGATTCTACTCACATGAAAATCCACATTATAGTGTGTCTTGTGTTGTGTAAATGTTCAGCAAAAGGGACATAGAGTGGAGATTGTACAAAGCCAGATGAAAGGTTTCATGAAGTTTTGATGGATTATAACACCTCTGCTATAGATTTTAAATATTTTTTTGGCCGTTTTCTACTTCATAGGTATATCAGTTTCAATTGGAATCTAATCTACCATTCAAACAGGCTGTGCCTTGTAAGCCAGCTGTTTCAAAAATGCACTGTCCTCTGAACCACTGCATGCCCTGCTACCCTGAGTAAACCAGGCTATTGTTTTTCTCGTTGCTAAGGCAAAAATAAGACAATTAGCAAGTTGTGGGAAAATGGATGATCATTATATTCTGTTCACAATACCATTATTTGATTTTTATGTTACTGTCAAAGCACTGACTTTGGTGGTGTAGTGAGTAGTTCTAAAATATAATTTAATATATATACATATTAGACCAGTTAAAACATGTTGAATTGTGCTCTCCATCATAACATGCGGCTAAATTTAAATTCTAGGGCAAATCAACGTAACATTCAAAATATATTCAGTCAGTCTTTTTGTAGATAATAATAGTGAGATTCTGGACCATGCTTTTATTATTCACCCTACCTTTCATTGAAGTTGTAACTAATATAGATAATTTAGAATGGCATTTTAATTGAGCCATAAATGGTGACTGATGTGGTCATGAAAGAGCAGTGACAAGGTCAGTGCATTATTGAAAGCTAAAAATATGGGTAATAATTCGTATTATGAGTGCCATGACCCCGACCTCAGACTGACATTCTGGCACTTTCTCAAATTAATGTAATCTCTGGAATCTTTAATGCAACATCTTCTTTTTTTGCCATATTGGGTTTGAACATGGCCACAACAATAAGGGAGAGTTCATAGGAGCCTGGAAGAGCAGCCTGAGTGCAGATGGCAACAAAAGGCAACAGAGGAGAATCCTGTGACTCCTTGGATAGTCAAGCCTGTCGTAAGATTTCTAAAAGAGTCACCCTGTGTAATGAGATGCAGACCAGTGAATGAAGACCACAGATTATTGACATTGAAATCAAGATGGGTACTAATTTTAGAGAAAAATGAGTGCATTTTCTCATTAGAAATAAAAACGACAACTGAATACATGAAGAGTAACACTAATGCAAATTATCATTTTCAACAAAACATGTCAAAACAATGTCTCTTGAACAGGAACCTTGGTGCTGTAGAGCACCTATTAACATTTTTCCAAATGTTTACTTAACAATTTTAAGGATAATATAATTTATTTTATGGTAGTTTTTACTGCTACTCCGACATCATCCTTAGTATCACGATCAGGACCAATGTTTTCAAGCAGATTATGATTATAAGATGTACAATGTGTCCAAAAATATTAAAACTTCTGACAAGCTCATGCTCACTAGTGCCTCCCAGTTAATCTGCTAGTTTGTTCTTCACTATTCACTTATTTACTTCATCTGTTATCATATCAAAATTCTTATGAGGGCTGTGATGTCCCCCCTAATTGTTATTGACTTGCTTTGTGATTAATTATTTAATGATTAATGAGCATAAAAACAGTTTGAGTGATTAATTAACACATTCACATTCAAATACACAAATTACACAATTAATATAACTATTAATAAAACAAATTAAGTGAAACATTATATAATCTCCTTTCAGTATTCTGTAATTAAGTAATGCATATATTTATGAATTTGTACACAACTTACCAAAACGTTTTTTTAGTCAGTAACATTTACATTGCTTAGTTGTCATTCCCTTTCCTAATTTGTTGTCCTATTGATTGTCTGTTGTAGCACTGACACATTTAGATTTTAATTAGCTGATTTACTCCATCATTCCTAATTGATTTGTAGAAGAAAGAGGACGTCAAACACTCAGGTTGCTACGTTTGGTCTGCCAGACTGAAGTAAAGCTGAAGAATAGCTTACCAGGAGACTCTAGAGACAATAATGGAGAAATTAAGTGCCCCTAATGTGGAACTCTAACATAAAAACACATTTAAAGATGAATGTGTTTTATTTATTACATCTTACTGAATAATTTAAGTATAATAGACCTGATTCACTGAAGTAGTATTTTGGCTGCCACATAGTAGACCCCACATGAATCAGCTGTCTGATAAACATAAAAAATAAAAATCTTAACCCTGCCTATTGTCTTTTAAATCATTATTGTTGCTCCTTTATCTTTTGTTCAGAATTGTAATACATAGCTGTAAATTATTGATAAACAATTTAGAGCTGCAATAATTAGTTGGTTATTCGATATAGTCAATTGACAGAAAATTAATCAGCAACTATTTTGATAATTGGATAATCATTTCAGTCATATCTTAAACTAAAATACCAAAACTTGGTTGGTTTCAAACCATAGGATGTGATGATTTTAATGTATACATGATAGTAACTGGAATATCTTTATCTTTCATGGTATAATTACATAATAACATCCATACCATTTATATACTGTAATTCCAGCAAGGGCAGCATATGCTACAGATAAAGTGGCACATAATATTTTCTAAGACCTGTGGTTTCGTAATCTAAGAAGGATTCTCTAATATTCTTTGACATCCCACATAATGAAAATATAATCTGAAAGTATACTGCACAGATGGCAGATAAAGTGCAGTATTCGCAGCGTGAACATACCAGATTGCTTTCTGGTGGAATGTGTGTCTGGTGTCCTATTTTATGAGCACATGCTCCATCATTACTAACTTCAGTATAAAGTTAAGCCCTAACAATATGGCAGGGAATCCCTTTAGTGGAGATTGTGACGTCTCCTGGTTCTGAGCTCCTACTGCCCTCCCCTAACAATTCTATCATCACAGAGCATTGTGAATGTACATGCAATCCCTGTGGGGCATACGGGCAGATGGATTTTCATGGAAAAAAAAAAAAAAAAACACATTCAGCTGAAAAATTGAAAACTTGCAAGTTGATAGAAGAGGGCATATTCCAATGTACATGTTTATTAGAGGACTGGGGGAAGTTAAAGTTGACTGTAAGCTACTTTATATGCATTATTCAGGCAGTATTAAGTGACCCAACAGGCTAATTTCAAGTCCTGGATCTCAGTATGCCAAGCTTATTTTAGAGCCAGACATACAGGGAATGAAATTACTCTGTGAAGTTATGGAGCAAAACTATTAATTGGCTTGTCTGTTGGCCTGGAGGACTCAGGTTTGAAGGTCAGCTGAAGACTTGCTGGAATGATGATTTTAAGCAGGACTTGACAGATAGCAGATAAAAGAGGCAGTGTGGTCTTCTACTCACAAAACAAAATCTCTGTGCATTGCAGACTCCTACGATGAAAACACAAACACAATATTTTTTGTATATGTGGACCTACAGTACTGATCTAGCTCATCCATCATGCTGGTTCAGTTATACTGGAAAGCCGGAGCTGAGACGAACACATAGAGTGTGAATGAATGTTTGCGTCTGTGCATCTGGGATCCCAATCTCTGCTGTCCTTCATCAAACTCAAACCATGCTGAATTTTAACAGAAAGCCAATGTATGTAAGATGTGATATTTCTGAGCAATATATTTGGATTATGCTTCTTAGTCCAAATATGAAAAAGCACTGGAGGAGGGTTCACCAAGCTTGACTTCTCCCTCTTCTCTGTGCCAGTTTAAGCTGTACTATATTCAGTAAATCTACTTCCAACTTATTCTGCAGCTTCCTACAAATGCTACTGTCGGGAGGGTTTGGATTGGGATTAGGTCTTGACAGAAACTCCAAATTAAACACATGATCTCCGTGCTTGGGAACCAGTCTGCAGCACATAATTATGGTTTCCTGTTTTATTACAATATTATTGGCATATGAATTGCGCTCTGATTTATACAGCTAAATTGCATTTTAGAGTTAGTCAAAAATAAATAACATTCTGCAGCTTTGTTTACAACATGCCTATGGCCAAAAAAAATCTATCCAATAAGTGTATACTTGCACATAAAAAGATTTGAAAATAAGCTTTACAAAGTACAACTGAAGACTTTGCCAGTAGAGTTACAGCACACAGTGTCTGTCTCGCCAATACTGCAACCAAAGTGGACATGTTTCTGATTTCCTGTCACTTTTCTCTTCAAAACCCACGCTGCACTGCTGTGCAAACAGGAAAAAATATTAGACTGAGTAATCCATTGCACACAGAACTTAATACCATTTACCTGCCCTTGAAACTGGAAACCTCACATAACCAACATAATGCCATCAAAAGACCAAAATGAATGAAGGGAAGCCTTTGAAGTCTGTAAAAAAAGATTTACAGCATAATCCTGAATCAAATGCTTGAGCAAAGGGTGAGAGCGGTTAATAAAAAAAAGGCCATTCATACAGGCTGTTATGCCTTGAAGATATAGGTTGCTTTGCATAAGAGGATGTTGTCTACATCCCACGTCAGATTGTTGACATGTGAAGTGCTCTACTGTCGTTTCCACTGTTGTATGATTGCACGGTTTTCAGCCTATTCTCTTTCACTCTTTCATGACCTTTGAATTCAGCTGGAGCAATGTTTGAGGGTTCTTGTTTTCAGTGCCATTTCTCTCCCTCTGCTTCATACTGTATGTAGCATTAGATCAAGGGTATCGTACGGAGATATTTAAAACCGATGACAGCAAAAAGCTGTCTATACTGTGCAGTTGGAGGATGACTGAGTCTGTACTAAGTTAATTTATGTGAAAGATCGACTTGTCAGGGTGTGATAAAACTTCTCAGAGTTAATTTATTGCTCTGCACTCACAACACAGATTCTCTGTATCACACTTGAAATGCCAGGGAGAGCATGAATTGGTACAGTTAGGCCTGGTCATAAGTTACAACTTAGTTTACTGACATGAAGATCCCACGATGACCAAAGCTTTACTCATCATCTTAGTCACATTTTCTAGTCAACACTGTTTTCTGTATATCACTATATCGCTTTGTACTAGTGCAACTGTGTTTTTCGTGCATTAGCACCAGTGTTATGACACATATCATGCATGAAGTCAGCAGTGATAGGATGCAAAGTTGGCTAACCTTTATATGTGCAAATGCTAATTTAAACAGTCACACATAGAGAGCAACCACTGTTTCATTCACTATATAGGCCAGTTCACCATGCAAACACATAAACACAGAGACTGAATAATATGCACCAATGCAGATTCCATAGATATGTACGGCTGGTTTTTACAAATATTTTGTGCTAATACTGAATATAATTCCAAGCTGCAACTAATGATTATTTTCCTTATATATTCATCTGCTGATTTTCTTGATTAATCCTTTGTTCTATAAAATGTCAGAAAGACAGAAAGATGTCAGTCTCTCAGAGTCCAAAGTGACATCTTCTCATTGATGTTTTGTCCTGTTAACAGCCCCAAAACCAAAGATATTCAGTTTACTATGAGACAAAGAAAAGCAGCAAATCCTCACAACTGAGAAGCTGGAACTGAATGTTTGACGTTTTTTTCTTGAAAAATCATAATCAAAGTAGTTTCAGATTCTTTTCTGTCAATTGACTATCAACTATCGGTTTATCGACTTATCCTCTCAGTTTTAATATGATTTAGTATTCAACAAACCATAATTTGCAGTTGAACATAGAAACAGCATGTGTGACAAAATAATCTTGTTTCAAAAGCCCATTTACCAGCTTTTTCAGAGCGGCAACTGGCTCAGGTGTCATCACATGATCTAAGTATGGAACGTGGGGCACAGGTGGCCGTATAGATCGTGTCCCTGTCTCTGTTCTGCTCAAAAATGTCTCTTTATGGCTTTTATCTTTTTCTAGCCGTCCACTTACTCCCTGTCAATGCTTTGAATGTTTTTTGTGCTGTTATTCACGGGAAGTGGACCTTTGAGATTATTTTGTTACACATATTTTACAGCTTTTATTATTAATATTTTCAATGTATTTCGGTTGAAACGTTGTCAGTTAACAGAGACTGACAAAACTGATTTGCAGTGGTAAATACGGACTAAATCAGTATTATCTAAATGTATAATCTAATCAGGAAGCATGTGTTAAGTTTTGGCCAATTACAGCCACCGGTTTTTCTCAAAGAAGAGGAAACTCATCACATACTTAGGGCTTCCAACATGTCAAGCATCTTGAAAAAGGCGTGCAGTGCCTAGTGCCTGATGATTCTGCTCTTCCCCCAGAAAAGATCAAAGTAGTTGAGTGCTGTGTAGGCTATTATGCGCAGCAATTCTGCAAACCATGTGCCAGTGGGGCACTGATAAGCAAAGAAACAAAGGGCAGGATATAGTCTCTGTGAATGAGGCCAACTTTAAAGGCTTTTCAGAAGCCTTTTTAAAATGCTTCAGAGCCTCGATGTTTTAGTAATCATAAGAAGTCAAGCTTAACAAAAAGTGGCAAAACAGTTAAGAATACATTAAAGCAGCACTACACATAGGGACTATTAAAAAAGTCAAAGTTTAGTGCAAATTCCTTCCTTATAGTGTATATAAATTATTGTCATGAGAGTACAAGGGGCTAATGAAGGATTATCTGACTCTTTGAACTCATCCTTTGCGTCATGTTAGACCCAGTAAAACAAAACTATTATCTCTACAGCTAATCAGATATTGCACCTAATTATTATCCTCTGCACAACATCTCTGGCCCACTTCTTGTGTCATCATCACACTGTGATCACTTGTGCGAAGTAGGTCTTAATTAGAACTTCTTTGGAGTTTGCAGAAGTGAGGCCTCAGCAGATGGGCTTCCCACCTGAGGGAGGTGAAAAAGGCATGCCTTCCTCAGTCCCCTCATCCTCCGTCCCCAAGCTGCCACCAATAGAAATTTTATCAGCGTGGTCTCGACAGCCCTGCCACTGAGTATACATAATTTTCTAGCCAACACAGCCACTGAAAGGTGCCTTGGTGAAGGTGACTCCACCTCTGCTGAAAAGCTGTGTGTGATGGCAGACGCTATCTGTCAGGCAGGATTTAGACTGAATCAGTGGTTTATTTTTTTTAACCTCTCAGTGGGGTTTTTCCTGCCCCGGGAAAGGTGCTGCTATTCAGCCTTGTGTTAACAATTTCAGAGGACAAAAAATAACCAGTGTTTTTATTCAGGGTAGCACTAGCAATTGATAGAGCATTTACACGCTGAACTATGGTATCCGTGTCTCTCCTACACACTTCTAAAAACGGCACTTGGAGAAAAAAAAAAGGATCCACTGGGGAAAAGGTTTACCAGCTACAGTTCACAGAGTTTCAAGCTGCAGTGGGTGGTTTTCTCTGGTGGGTCCAAACAGACACGGCAAGAGGTTAAAATGAGACTGTGAGCATGTACGTGTTGACTGCATCTCAATAACTAACTTGTTTTCACTAACTTGACTTTTCTATATGATTTAATTTCTTTGATGTCATGTGTGGATATACAATAAATATTAAATTCAATTTATACCCAAAATGTTATGGCCTAATCTTGGCCTAATCATTTCATCAGAGGAAATTTTACAGACACTAATTTTTGGCAGAGATGGATGCAACACTGTCCTAGTTGAAGTACTCCTTAGTTGTATGAATAAAATCATATTAATTTTTCCATTGATACAAGGATGTAAACAGACACATATGTTGCATATTAATCCATTATTTCATTTGATCGCAACATGCATGTTTGTAAATTGAGTAATATTTTCAAGGACTGAAACCCATTATAAATACGTTTTGATGAATCTGTTTCCCCCAAATACCTGATTTACCTCATTCAGGGGACACATTTTGCAAAATAAATTGGTAGTCACAGCATGCGTTGATATATTTCAGTAAGGTCAGTGTATATTATGTCTACTGGGAGATAGCTTTTCACCATCATTTATTTCTAAATTGTACTTTTCAGTCTGTTTTTCAGTCTGTTTTGCTGTTACGACTTACGTTAATAAAAACATTTATAAAGGGAAAATTTTGCAATGGATGAATGGTTAAAATGTTTTCTGGGTATCTCTCTTGTATAATAATGAAACTGAAGTCCAGCCATTGGAAACAACCACAGAGATGGAATGATATCACAAATGCACAATTAATGAGCTGCCAAGTTTCAAAATCTATTTACTGCTGCAGAGTACTGCCACCGGTACAACAATACTGCAGAAGGGATTTTTACTGCATATTGAATTTTTGGTGTCCCCCCAAAGAGGTTTTAGCCAGTGCCAAAGGAAAATCACCAGCGCCAAAATAATAAGAATTGAAAATAAAAATAGCAATTCAAATCGTCTCCAAATGTATTTAATAGCAATTTATTAAACTGTTGAACAAGCAGAACATATGACGCCTTTGACTTCCAGCAGTCAACTCTCCTCTCATCCACTGTCCTCTCAGATGCTATGTTTTACACATGCAGCTGGTGCTGGATAAGCCAACTAAGCTGCATTGATTTAAGCCTGAAAGATACGCCAAGGAGCTAGCGCTAATGGGAGAGAGGACTTCCTGTGATTTCTCATAAAATAAAAGCTGCTTTATTTCTGGTGAAAATCTTAAAAGCACTGAATTACAACCACGGTGTACTTTTTTTGTCCTGCCTCCTGCACCCCTCACCTAAACCAAATGGAGTATTCCCAGTAGATGAGAACACATCTGACACGCGTTGTTATGGATCCCACTGTTTTTCCCACTGCAAGACATGCCCTGCGTAGCGTTCAAGCGCTAGGATTAGCCAGACATCCATACTCACGCCGCTAGCCTGCTATTTCCTAACTGTATGTTCAATTCAGTGGGTGTCTGGTGTTGAGTAATGGGAAACATTAATTCTGAAGGACTATGAGTTAACAGTTTGAGTCAAGCATAGAGGCTGTATTATGTGTAGCTTGGAAAATAGTGATATGGGGAACTGAATTTAATGAATTGACTATTTATCAGACCACAAATGAGACAAGAATTAGCACAACAAACCAACTCTCTGTCTCACTCGCTCTCTTCTTCACCATCTCCTCCTGCTTGTTCTAGAGGTGAGGGGGCGTCTGACAGCTCAGGGATCTCATTTTGCCCTTTTCTTTCCTCCTTGTCAGATCTCTTTTCTTTTGACTGCTGCACACCGGCCGCAGCGCACCGCAGGACAGATAGGCCGAGTTCTGCCATTTGAAATGCAGTTTTGGGATGTTTTGGAGGTTTGCACTGTCCACCAGCATCTGCTGCTCTCGCCTCAGCTCCCAGCACCGAGACCTCACCAGGCTGCCCTGTGATTCTTTTTATTTTTGGATGGTGCAAACCTCCAAAACCTCCCGACGGTGCAGCTCCTCAGTGTAGCAGCAGCAGTCCCGAGAAAAGAGATCTGACAAGGAAGAAGAAAAATTCAGTGCTCCATATCGCTATTTTCCAAGCTACACATAATACAGCCTCTATGCTTGTCTCAAACTGTTAACTTGACTCAAACTGTCCTTCAGAAGTAACGTTTCCCATTACTCAACACCAGACACCCACTGAACACTCAATTAGGAAATACCAGGTTAGCGGCACAAGTATGAACTCCTGGCTAATCCTAGCACTTGAATACTATAAACTAAGTTATAAGCAACTTTGGGTTTGTTTTCCTGTGAAGTCGCTTACAAATATTTGTAGTCATCAGTTGTGGTTTTTTGGGCTTGTTTCTAAAGTGTAGTTGCTTATTTGGGCTTGCTCCCTATATGTCTAACATTAAATAAAGTTTGACTGAGCTCCATCTAAGTTGTCAAATATTGCTGCCTGCTGTCAAAACCACACATGTGCTAGCCAACATTAAAATCCTTAGCTGCGCTCCAGTGGTACACCAGTTAGTGCGTGTACCACATAACGTTAGGTCCTCACCGCGACGGCCCGGGATTGATTCAGACCCAACCCGTCATTCCCTCTCTCTATATCCCATCCTGTCTCTCTCCGCTATACCCATCTAATAAAGCGAAAATACAAAACAAGAACATAATCTTTAAAAATCCTTAGCAGATGTTTTTGATATGTTATTTAAATGCATGGTGCCAGACTACGACGCTAAGAAGGGAAGTTTTTCTTTTTTTGGATTTAACAAACAGGAACAGAACTAGGTTAAAAGGAAAAAACAACAAGGATAAGGACAAGAGACAAATTTTTTTCCATACATCAACTGAGATGGCCAGTCAAAGGTCCATTGTGTAATTTTTTTAATGTTTGCTTAAAAGGCAGACGAGATATTTTTGTTTTGCCTTCACATATATAATTACTTAATAATTTCATTCTTTCATTTATTCATTCTTCATTTTTTGTTGGCCAGTTGGATTTTTCAACTTCTTTAGAGTTAAAAATGTAAAATTGCAAATAACAGTATTTTTGAAATGGTTGCTTATGAAATGCAAAATAAATTCATACACACACATATATATATTTGTATATATATAAATTGATCAAGTAGCCTCTCTCACACTGTGTAAGGTAAGATCATTTGTGCTGTTTTTTATTTTTTATTTTTCATTTTTGGAGAGCCAAGTCACTTCTTTTGGGCTTGTTTCCATAGACCTGGTTGCCTGATTCCCTTGTGAGATCTGACAAGTTCATAAATGACAACAGCTAGAGACAGCTAGCGGAGCTTTTTGGAAGACAATGTTGGTTACTCAAGCATAATAGACATTTTTGTTTATCAAATTGTCAGAAATATCAGGAAAATGCATAGATGTCTGTCAAATAAGGTAACACGGACTCATTGCCTTTACTGTACACGGACCGATCGTGCTATCATGCGTAGTCGCTCCCCCATAGGCCCATTCTGAGCCAGGAAAAACTCTGTGCAGTTGTACTACAGTATTTAGCAACAGCTGTCAAGCCCAATATACTTTATCAAATACTAGGGCACATTCAATTTGCAAACACGTTGGTAAGTTGCCAGTGGATATGTTGAATGTTTTCTTTGAGAGAGGGGGAGGTTTTCCTGTCTGTGACTTTTCAAGAAAACCCTTTCAAGAGCAAACTATAAAGGAACGTCTCCACCTATGATTCGTGCTTTTGTGCTGAACTGTTGTATCATAAACACTTTCAGGAACTGGAGCCTCTAGGCTTAACCAAACACCTATAAACTGAGCAAAACAAATTCTACTGCTGGGTTCAGCACAGTAAAGATTACCTAGTCAGCATCACCTGTGTGTACAGACTGGCTTTGTTCACACTGTTGAGAGACAGTTGAAATTTATTTCTAATAAAGCAAAATATGATGAAAATCAGAAAACAGTAACATGCCATGATAAGCTGTTTTATGTGTAACCGTAAGTGGCCATCTTAGCCATGTTTCTCATAATCAGATTATGATCTTACACAGGTTATCTTAACCCTGTTTTGATGACAATTGCAATATTTCAAATAAACATCTGGTTATTATCAATCAATGAACTGTCATAACCTGGATCCAAGGCCATGACAAATATGGGAATAGACACAATGGATGGCGGTAAATAAAGGTATTTATTGTAATAAAGTAAACATCTGTAGTATAACCACAACTACAAAATGTGGAGTGTAACAATCAGTAACATCAGTGATGTAAATGTGATGTGTGAGCAGTAGGGTGTAAGGTGTTGTAAAGCGGAAACAAAGGCAAAAGCTTGCAGATGCTGGCTGGGATGAGTCTGGGTGAAAGAGAGCCAGAACAACGCTGGGAGTTGGCCTTTTATCCTATGGGAGCACCGAGCCCAGGTGCTCTGAATCTGGCTGGCAGCCATACCTGTGTTCCTCTGGTACCTTTATGGACTCATAGGAAAACACAGTATCTCATAACCACACCCACATCAGTATAGTGGGTTAGGTTAGTCAGGGGCTGTTATCCCCCCCTCCTTAAAGTCGGTGTCCAAAGGAGATCATCGACATACTACTGACAAAAACCTCTCATTCCTCCCTCCACACCTCATCATGTTATCCTCTTGTGATACTACTGTTATATGGAAGATGATCAACACCAAAACCATTAGTAATTAAATTAACTTCCCAATTCTGAGGAATTAAGTCAAATTTTGGCAAAAATTGCAATTACTCAAACAAATGTTATTGCAAATGAAAAATGTTATATATAAAACAGGACCAGATGTGCAAGAATATGATGTTTGTCTTTTCTTAGACAATGTCTAAACAATCAGATATGTTTCCAGTTGGGAACATTCATGCTGTCATTCTGTGACTATGTAGATCATGGCATTAGACGTTATTTATAGCCAAGTTGTCTGTAGATTCTCTTTATTCCTGCAAAAACACAACACTGTCATGGCTTTCCTTAAAAGCCTCCAGGGGATATGTGGGTTGGTTATGTCTTCCTTTAAAATCATACACTTTGAGGCATACTAGTAAGTATCTTCAGTTGCTGTGTTGCTAGATTGAACAACTTTAAAGGATTATGGATTGGTAATGCACTAAATACAGAGGGATGCTGGTGAGAGCTCATACAATGTGTTACCATTCATTCCACCTCCCCTGATTCTGCCAGCCTCAAGCACAGCCCGTTCACACTGGGGAGAAGACTCTTAAAATAGAGATGGGGGGATATGGTGTATGCATTTACATTACCCTAAGACAGCGACAGAGATGGAGAAAGAAAAGAAAGAACAGGGAAGGAGCTGTGTGGCAGTCTTACCCCTCTGGGGGGTAAAAACTCTCTGATAACATCCAGGCCATAGAACAAGGACACTTCTCCTTTCAGATGACTCACTGCGAGGGCAGTGCACACAGGAGTGCAGATTGGACCCCACTGGCAAAGCAAGCTGCATTTGACTGCTTCATCAAATTACAACAAAGGCCCTTCGAGTGTGAGTGAGAGAGAAGAGAATATATATATATATATATATATGTATGTATGTGTATACACACACACACACATACATACATATATATATATATATATATGTGTGTGTGTGTGTGTGTGTGTGTGTATGTGTGTGTATATATATATATATATATGTGTGTGTGTGTGTGTGTGTGTGTGTATGTGTGTGTATATATATATATATATATGTGTGTGTGTGTGTGTGTATGTGCGTGTATATATATATATATATATATATATGTGTGTGTGTGTATGTGTGTGTGTGTGTGTGTGTGTGTGTGTGTATGTATGTATACAGAAATCAATTTCACAATGTTAGTAAGAATACTTTTCAAATAGCAAATGTATGCAAAATCATATATGATAAGAGCTGAAGTCCTGATGTCACCTTCCATCTAGCCGCTGTTCAACCAGCCTCTAACTCAATGTAATCTCTTATTGAGCTTCTCTTATCTGCCTTTTTGAAAACGGAAACGTATTCCTGGGGTTTTCTATCCATACTGTATTATAACATAAATATAGTTTATGTTAACATACAGTAGAAGTCAAAGTTTGGACACACTTTCTTATTAAGTGTGTCCAAACTTTTACTGTAAATGACTTTCAAATACAATACTTCGTATCATTAGTCAAAACCTTTGTAAGCTTTACAAAGTTAAACAACAATTAACTTGTTAGCGTACAGAAAAGCTACAGCTCCCATGGAAATATCCCAGTGCAACACAACACTACTACATCCTTGTTTTTTTATCCATGAAAACCAACAACTCTCTTCTAATGTCAGTTCCAACTTTAGCTGTAATGCCTGCAGTCTTACTGCTATTGTTACAGCTATGTCTGGAAAGCTATGTCTGTATATAAAGATGGACATAGCAAGGCACAATGTCACCCATTGGTCTGCACTGGTTTGAAGCCCAGAGTTGCTGTTTACAGTTGGTTCCATTTGGAGCCAGGACTTTCCAAATATGGAAACATGCCCCACTACCTCGGACCCAAGCTAATGCTAACTTACCGGGAACACCGAGCGCTGCACACTTGACTTAAATTTCAAGATGTGGTTGGTGCAAATTGATGTCAATGCAATGACCCGCTCCACTGTTCTGCAATACAACAGGCAAAACAACTAATTTGTTAGTTTTTCATTAAAATGCTTTTTTCAAATTAAATTGCTTTGAATCATTACACTGGACAAAAGAATTTTGAAAAATTTACCTAAACACTAATGTGTTTATGACAATAGGACGTTGTTATTGCATCAGTAGTTCAGACATGTTTACAACCTGACATGATATTATTGCTGAGCCTAGAAAATAATATACATGTCCAAGTGAACTCCATGTCTCCATGTGCACCAATCCACTGTCCAGGAAACACATCTGTCTTCTGCTCCACAGATCACTACCTGGTCAGCTGAAATGATGAATATGCAGTACATAAATGACATCACGCACTGTCACACTATGATAACAGACAGAACAGCTTTCAATAATAGAGAAGGGTTCATGCCATATTAACATCACAGTAAAATCACAAGTGCATGAAGCCTCAGGGAACTGAAAATGCTGCTTAATCTCCCCAAAGACCAAAATGACCTCTAAAAAAACATGAACCACAAGGCTGGAGCACAGTAAATAATTGCATCTCTCTCACTTATTGGCGACGCCTTTAATATACTGGTAATTGCCTTGCTTTCTTACAGAAAACATACATTCACATCTTATGGAAATGACTCTGACCCCTCTGGGATTAGTGAGGGAAAGCAGATTTTTTTTTTTTGCCTCAACTGCAGCGTTATGAGAAAATGAGGGCATGATAACAGTCCTCTGCCCTTCCCAGTTCCATTAATTCCAGCATGTAGCTTTAAGAGAGTCTGACCCAGAATAATCACTGGTTTCAAGAGGAGGTCAGCAGAGATGTGCTGTAAAGCTGAGACAGCCTCAAGTATGGACGCTCTAAACAATTGAGCTCAACTACTGCTCTCTTTGTAAAAGAGAAGCACTACAAGCAAAGGTACTACACACTACCAAAATACTCAATCTGGCCATTGCTGATAGAGTTGAAGGATTCTCCATGATTTTAAAATGATTACTTCCCAGGAATAAATCACTCTTTTCCCGGGATTCCTGGGATTTCTCTCCATAAATGGAATTTAATTTTAACCACAGAACTGCTAGAAATTAATTACATAATGTTTTTCTTCCATATTCATTAGATTATGTGGTAGAACGGCAATTCTTTTTAAAAATAGATGGATCTTTGAGGTGAAAAAAACACACTGATCTTCTGATTTTCTGCTGAAAATAAAAAAAAAGTGCTTGTGGAGCTGTTATGTTACAAATGGTTTCACTGTTAAACTTGGAATCTGTGTGCAACAGCATACTGGTCTGACATTTAGAAAAACATTAAACATTAATTACCGTTAGATCTTGACAATGCTGTTGAGAGATTTAGTTACTGCTGCTGTGCCACGTGCATGAAAATGTGCACAGCACAACTCTGAATTTGGATATGCATGAATCGATCCTGCTGTTGTGTGATGACTGCAGGTACTTAATAAATTAAAAGGAAACTATGCTGCGTACAAATGATTGCAAACAAACTATAAGTACTAGAGTTTCAGTGAAACCCCAGTTTATTCACTATTGCACGTCAATGAATTACAACATTCACTGACATGCACCGTGGGGCGGCTGTGGTTCAGGAGGTAGAGCGGGTCGTCCACTAATTGGAAGATCAGTGGTTCAATCCCCAGCTCCTCCAGTCAACATGTCGCAGTGTCCTTGGGCAAGATACTGAACAGCCATTGCTCCCAGTGGCTGCACCAGTGGTGTGTAAGTGTGTGTATGAATGTGTATTAGATTAGATCCTGATGAGCCGGTTGGTACCTTGCATGGAAGCCTCTGTTATCAGCGTGTGAATGTTGACATGTATTGTAAAGTGCTTTGAGTTGTCGGAGGACTAGAAAGGCATTATATAGATTTTTACTGTTTACAATTGGTAAAACGCAGAAATCTAACATGTTACAGTTTTAATCTCAGAAAGCTGTGTTTTGATAGACATTTCAAAATGTAATCCACACAAAACAGAGAAAAACATAAGAGGCAAAACAAAATATATGAAAACTTTTGTAATTTTGGAAAGGACCATGTGTGCCTCTATCAATTAAAGCCATGCAAATTGTATATATTCTGCTCTCTGTAATGTTTATTATAGACAAATATCTGTAATGAAATGTGGAAAAAAGCCTGATGGACATATTTTTTTCTGTAAAGCCTACTTTCATTTTCATTAAGGTGTGGGTTTGTCGCGAGTGTTAGACAATGCCTGAAAGCACAACCGTGGATTTTAAACAATATTTAAGGACACAGTTAGTCTGCAGCTGAAATTTGATGCATTTATGATCCCATAATAACGGCACTTTGAGGTTGATATATAGCTATGACCAGTAAGTGGTAGGTTAATGAGGTTCGGAGAAAGCATCTTCGTTTTAGTACATAGTCTTTTGTACATGGTGCACACACATGCTAAATTCCTGCATTCTCGCAGGTATCTTACCTGGGAAATGGGAGCAGATTTTGGGGAGAAATGCTGGGAATTTTTTGAAATGTCAATCTCAGACATTCAACTCTAATTGTTCAAAAAGATGTATTACGAAAGGTTACAGTGATATACTGTAGTGCTTTTAAAACTGATAGAAGTAAAGCAAGTCATCCAGTCAGAAAATTGTTCTGTAAAACCAGTATTTTAAACCCTTCTGCTTTGTTTTTATTTTATTTTGCACATTTTTGTTCATTGAAATTTCAAGTACAGTTTCTGCAAATCACTACTAAATGAGCAGGGTTGAATGTTAGCTCTCCAAAGAGCTAATATTACAACAAGTTGCGTGCATGCTCTGTCTGAGACAGATTTTTCTCCCAAACATTGTGCACCTTTAGAGTTTTGAAAGGCAACCTACAAGGACTGAGTTTGTCAAGGTGTTGTCCAGGGTTTCTGCCAAAAAGTTTGTTAGCCCAACCAGGTAGTGGCAATGTGTAAAGGTGTTACCAGTGATACACAGTGTTCAGGCATACACCAATTAGCCTACATTACTTTCCCATCGTCCCCACCACCATTTTGCTTTTTTTATAGAAATAAAACCCATTTAGTTAATTTCCATGTATCAGCGTCCAAGTTCATTAAATGAAGAAACTCATTTGTAAAATACTAAGGGTGTTATCAATACTTAGTCGGACAACAGACACTACAATTGTACAGTGAAAGTGTCTGCTCTGTGACCAGAGAGCAGCAGCAGAGTCGCAGCACAGAGTAGCGCAGCAAGACGTCTGTCCTCCCTCCTGCTCTCTGCTGTAAACACACATAGCTGTTAGCGAGCAGCTGCTCTCATGTCTCCCCGGATCTCTGTGTGTTTTCAGCAGAAACTCTCCCACTCTCCGCCTGCTCAGCCTGCTCTCAGATGGTCGGCAGGTTGCTCTCTCTCTCTCTCTCTCTCTCTCTCTTTCTCTCTCGACCACACACGCACTGAGCTATTCCTTAAAGGAGTAAGACGTATAACACATTTTAGCTTAGAAAACATCTTAAAATACTTTTAAAAAAATCCCTGATGCTAAGGCCTGGCAGGGGGTCAACTCAGGCCCGGCAGCCCGCCAGGCTTGCAATACACTGATGGAAACCCTGGTTGTCACAATGGTGCCATGTTACACTTTGGGTGTTTCCCACCACAACAGAGAAGAGTAAGGTTGCAACCTGCAGTTCAAGAGACAGGAGGGTAATGGGTGTAACTGCAAATACCTACCTCAATACTGACACATAAAATAAAAACAATAAGGTTGAAACAGCCTTTTGTTCCTGTTTAACAGCGGGAATCAAATCTGTGCCATGTGTGATGGCGTGTTTGGCATTACCTACTGCTGTCTCATACTGTATAAGTCTGCAGGGCACAGGGGTAAGTAGCCACTAACCTACTGTGCTTTCTGCTCTATTTATTCATGACTATTTATTTCAGTTTTTTCATGTATATTTTTGGTTTGTTTGTTGCTTGTTTTTGTATTTTATTGTTTTGTTTGTTGTATTTGTTCTCATGTGTACTTGTTTATACTGTATGTAACTGTACTGTATGCAATACTGGGAATGATAGCAGGGCTGTATACTGTATATATGTATAATGTGAATATGTGAAATTTTTCAATGTATGGAAATGCACTGGCGGCTTTTCAATGCATATAGCAATAAATCCCTGCCTTCCTTGTCACAGTTTATCACAGGTTTTAATGTTGCATTGCTACTTTATCTTATGTGTGTATGTGTGTGGGATAAAGCAGATGATAGGACTGGGGACTTTTGGGACGTTTAGATTATAGAGCAAAAGCGAGGCTCTTATGCTTTGCGGTGCTTGCACAGAGCAAAACTCTCGAGGGGAGTGAGGGAGGCTATGTGGAAGCTTCAATTCAAGCAACTCCAGACACATGATTACTCAAACACACTCCCTGACCTTTCTGCTCTCCTTAATACACCTGTCTCTCAGGGGTTTCTCCTCTTCTTGTATTGTTCTATACATACACTGAGGACAACAAAACAAGAAAACCATAGATGGAAATAGAAAAAGCTCTGCGTTATTTAAAGAATTAAATTTTGAGGTTTTAACAGATTATTTATATCAAAAATTATGCATAAAAATGTATCTAATTCTAAACTACTTCTCATCCACCTGTTTACCCGGAGGTCTAACTACAGTATAAGCTACAAAGATATTCTTAGATCACTCAGAGACTCAAACCTGGTGCCTGCATCTAAATCTGCATCAGATATTTTGCCAAGCAAGAATTTTTGGCCACACTAGAGATTGTAGATTGGTCAGTCCAACACTTTGGTCCAGACTACATTGTCTACATACAATACAGTCAAGGTTTCCAGAGGATGAATCTTAATAAATTTAGTGATGATTTTACACACTCGGCAGGTCAAACCCACCACATACATAAAAAAAATTATTAAAAAAAAAATAAAATTAGAAAGTGTGTGCTTTTTTTTACTGCAAAAAGGTGAACAGCATTTTAGGATGCTTGATATTTGATAATATGCTTTATGTTTATATTGTTATTTAGGCCTATAAACTGGGGTTATGGGGAAATCTGTAATGACTGCTTCACACTAAAGAAAGTGAATGGATCAAAGGTCACTAGCACTTAACTATCTATGTCACAACTCTACAAACTGTTCTTCACGGGGATCCAAAGTATTTACTGATGAAGTAGTCCTGATCTCACCTGATTAACCTTCCTCACTGTAATGCACTGAAACCTGACAAGACACTCTAGTGTAATCTAAGTGTCTGTTGAGAGACAATGCATAAATTCACTGGAATCATCTCCACTTGCACAAGGAAATAAAATCCACACAAGTGAGTGTAATCATGCGTACAGTTTAAAAGAAACACCCAACTGTCATTTAGGAAAATATATGGCCATTACAAAGGCTGAACTCCTCAGAGAAATGCACTATTCATATGAAAAATATGGCAGGGCTGCCTTTCCAGTCCAATAAACTCAATAAACTGTTAATGATAAAGCAAATTGAAAATGTCAGAAGGTATACAAAATGCTGAGAAGAATTCTGTGCAACCTTGATGAATGGTTCTGCATATTGGATATTTATGAATCATGAGGCTACATGGTTTGCTCCATTATCCCATTTAAAACTCATTTTAACTGGCACCTGGCCCACAGTCCTGAACACAATAGAATCTGTTATGAAACTCAAGGCAAACTTAAACACATTGTTGAAGTCGTGCCTCACATTAATAAATTCTTCACTAAAGGAAAGCAAAGTCTAATTCATCACATCTGTCTGCAGGCCTTAATATGTGTTGATAAGGCAACATGTCTGAGAAAAAGAATGACGGCATATTTCTGGCATCACGTACTAACATTCTCACACAATATGGCATGCAAAGCATGAGGACATCTCTAGAGACATCAGCACCTTTTTTATCCGCTATAATTTTTGCAGACAGTATCATATTGTGGCAGCAGCTCAAAATTGGCCATTAGCAAAATGCTCTATTGTTATTTTAATCCGCTGCTCATTTTTTCCTTTGTTTGGCATTTTTTTCACTCTCTCTTCTCCCATTGTGCAGAGCACTTTTTCAGAGATAAGGCTTCAACATCCCCTGATCCTCCTGAAGGGGGAGGATCAGGGGATGGCAGATTATGGGGGTTAAGGTCCCAATATCTGAAAACTAGAACTGATTTTTGATCCTCACAGCTAATGAACATCATTCTTTGTGTGTCTATTTTTCAGAACCAGATGTTACTTTTTATTGATAACTGTCAGGCCTTCAGACATGGGTTAAAATGCATTATATGGTTATCATAATCCCATCACATTGGCTTAGTATTATATTATAGTCAACAAATCTTATGAAAAACCAAAACCAACAATGCGTTGGTGAGTCCTGCAATACTGTCTGACTTCCCCAGCATGTCTGTGGCTCTCAGCCTAAAGCCCTTTGATTCCTATTGAATATTTGATTCCTATTAAAAATGGGTAACAATTATATAGTCTCTCTTTTTTAAAAAGGTTAAATAATTTTCTAAAACAAAGCATAAAGCCTTATCCTTTAATGATGACATAACAAAATAAATGAAAAATGATTGTGGTGTGGAAGTTGAGTTGATATTTAAGTTGCATGTTGCATTAACATGTTATATATCTGGCACAACACAGTTATAAGGGTTATTATTGCCCACTTGCCTTTACTTGTAATTTAATGATGCTCATGACCTCTGATTATAATGTCTTCTAGTAATATATTGCATAATTTCTGAGCCAGTCAGGTTCATGCTCCAGATACTCAAGCAAATGACAATTTTCCACTTGTTGGTTGTGTTAGCTGCACAGTTGTGGAAGAATTTGAGTTTTATGCAGCATAGCTGAGAAGGTTCATCCTGCGTCCACTAAAAGGAAGAGCTGTGATACCTTTGAGTCTCTATTTGCCCGTTGAATATGCAATCACGCCTTTGTTGGAACTGAAGAGGGCTGTGTGCTCAAGCTCTCAGACTAAGTGACGGGGCAAATATAACCCAGCATGTATACACACACGCACACACACACACTCACATACACCCTTTCAAATAGCTCTGTGATAGAAAGCTCTATTGCCAAGATACACAGGAACCAAATTACTTATTCCCATTATGTTGTGTTTCTAATTTGTTGATTATGGTGTCTAAATCCTCCTAGATCCTGCTCCAACTAAGACATGCCACTGATATCAACTGAGTGTTATAAGCCTTGAGATTGGCCAGGAGTTCACAATCCCTGCTCTCATCTCCTCCACTGATCAACAACAAAACATGAAAGACACAGACATGTCACTGGGGGGTTTCCTGCTTCAAATCGAGTCATATGAGCAATATCTCCTTTATAACGATCCATTTAAACTCTTATTAGACTCTGAGAAATAAAAATGTAGGCATATAGGCTAATTAATCACATTCAAATATGGAGTGCCTTGGTTATCCAAGATATCTTCCCATGTATAACATTTATTAAGACTTGAGCTTATTTGAACATGTAAACACACTCTAAGTGACTCCTCCAGAGGTCAAAAACATTGGTGGGGGATGCGGAGAATCACCATCATCCTTGTAGATAGATAATTTTGTATTTTGACATTTTTCCCTTGGAGGACAATAGAGTAACTGTGTTCCACTGGACTTCTATAACAAATTTTACCTCTAAACATCTTTTCATCATAATTCAAAACGCACTGTTCGGAATTATCTCTACGCCTTGGCTGCATTTTCAGAATATCAGCTGCATGTGGTTGTGTTGCTTTGAAAAATACAGGCTCTGAGGTGTAGGAGTTAAGCTCTCCTCAGTAGATATCCAGTATTAGGGAGATAAATACCACAGTTGGCTCTCCAAAGAGTTCCAGAGATTTATGGATTGCCTCAGTGCAGCAGGCCTTTGGGAGGCAAATATCCAATGAAATCAAAAAATCCAAATGTTTTGGTAGTGTGCAACACACACACATACACACACGTACAGTCCATCCTTGCCTGTAAGACTGAGCAGCTGCAGCTAATACTATGGCTGTACTGAAAGAACACTGTTGCATTGCTTAAGTCGAAACATAATTCATAGAGGAAAACAAACAAACCAAAAAAAAAAGGTGAGGTGGGTGGAGTGTGTATAGCCAAGAGTGTTGCATCATCCCATTAATTACTCCCACTGCACAATGTCCTCCACTACAGTGTACATGACCCACATGCTCAGAAAGATAAGCAGGGCTGTAAAGAGCATGGGAATAGAGTGAAAAAGAAAAAAAAAGAATCAAACAAACAGGGCAATTCTCCAATCAACTCAGCCCCTCACTGTCAAAGTTTTTATTTCAGCCTATGTCTCAATCCATGTCAATTACCACTGAGTAGCTGGGAACAAAATAAAGAAGGTGGGGGGACTTTCTGTTGTTCATTTATTAAGTATTTTAGTGGAAGTGGCCCGCTGAGAGATGCTCCCCACACCAGGAGAAGGCCAGTTAGTGAGAAGGGCCATGACGGATAAATCTGATCCTTTGTAGAGGCAGTATTGATCCAGCAAAAGCTCACTACATGAATCAAGTATGAGCTCTGTGCTGTTAGTTCCTTCACTCTGTGGGATGGATGTGCTTCAGTGGAATAGAAACACACACTTTCTCATGTAGCCCAAACTGGACAAGCTGGTCATTAAACCCAGTCAGGCTGAGGGCTGCTGGCACTATGGTGGAAACCTGAACCCGAATTTTATGAGATATGAATGTGGGGATTTGTGTTTAGGAGGAGATCAGTAACATTGTTAGCCCTAAGAGCTTATACAACATATGTGAGTTTAAAGTAAACTGAGTGAAATACAGCAAGATATATTACCATATTTTCACTACCATAATTTCAAATATTTAATTGATCATCTTTCTGGTTAGGCCAACTCCTCAGGTTGTCATCCTGCACAGAAACCTGCATTAAGTAGCTGTACAAGAATTTGTTTTGTCTGGTTTTCAGTGGAGAGTTTTACTGTCCCATGATGGTTTAAATCGTGTTTCACGGTGTTTTCAAGTCCAAAAAACAATAGTAATACAGTTATAATACCTGTTATTGAATATTTACACAATGCTTTATTCATCAGAGCTTACATTCAAATATAATTATTAAATTTCCAAAACCTATATGAGCTGAACCCCAGCCCTCTTATGTCAAGCATTCACTATGCAGTTATTTGTTTTGGTGGGAAAATGAACCTTATAATAGCAGTTATGTATGGTCCAATTCTGCCTGTGTCTCTTCTGTACTAATTGCTTTGCCAGTCAATGGCGAGTCATTTATGGTTCCCTCCTTTGCTTAGCAACAGCAAGTTTCTCTCTTCTTCTTCTCTTGTCTCTCTCGATGGTGTTTCCAGAATGGTCAGATGAACCAGCATCCATGTCTTGTCTCTTACACTATTTCACAGGGACAACCTGTTCCTTCTGGATTTAACAGACTGCTGAGCACAGGGTGTTTACGACACGCACGCACACACACACTCACATTCTTACAGACACGCACACACACACACACATCTCCAGAGGATAGGATCTCAGAGAAGCAACACAGCCTATTTCACTGCAAATTAGGTTAATCACGCTCCAGAGAGGCCCAGTTAATAACCCTCATAGAGGCTATTAAGATGGCACCTAAATCACAGGAATATCTGAATATCTGATGGCTTCTTACACAGTAATGCCATGTTTAGCCCTGGAGTTCTTCATAGCACTAGCTGTGAGCACTACGACTGGTCATATACATGCCGAGAACCTCTAGACTTCTATCTTGCAAGAGCAATTTTTTCTCACTGGTGAAAACACTTCAGCTTAGAGTATAATATATTAGGAACCCTGGTTCATTAAGCCAGCGATATTAATCAGAATTAGACGATTAGTCAGATCCACAACAGTTTTCTTTTTTAAACAGGGATAACACACAGAATACTAAGCACAGGCTCACCGGGAATATCAATGAGAAAAGAATTTCTGACTTATTTTGCTCACAATTCATTAAGCCACCTTCTTTCTCTTTCTTACAAAATATTCTAAGCATCCTTTCAAACTAACACTCTAATCACTTGACATATCACAGTTACCCCATTTCCAGTTATTATGGGAATTAAGAATTTATCCAGGCCAGAAGACAGGATAAGATAGATATGTGTAGGAACAGCCACCTTTACTTAACAATCCTGTTGAAGTCAAGGTGAAGCAGACAAATGAGGCCCACCTAAAGAGCAACTAGTGTCTCTGCCAGTGATATTTTGCAGCTGCAGTGTGCCGCGGCTTTATAGCATCTCCAGTTTCTCAGCGATATGGGAGCTCACTGTGGGAAACCTAAAACTGTGTGACATCAATGAGAGATTGAGCCCGGAGATGCCAAGAAGGGGAGAGATGAATCCCTGCTGGTTAACCCTCAAGTGAGACACTATCCGGTTCAAGCTTGTTAAAATTTTGTACCATTACAGGCGCTCCCATCTTCAATCAGAACTAAATTTATCTTCTCTGAGACAAATATACCATGTTTGAAACCTGAGGAACACATTGCTTTGCCTGTAAAATGGTACATTCAGGTGGAGCATGTTCTGTTTTATTCAACAACTAGACATGTTGGTCTACTGCATCTTCCTAAAATAACTCTTTTTTTCATTTGCATCCTGTGCAATAGTTTGTGCTTTGCCGGCAATATTTAACAACATACACTAGTCAAGCCAATAAACAAACCTCTTGACAGAGTTTGAGTGTCGAGTGGTTTAATTAGAACAGAGAACCTTCCCACTACTGGTAATGATGAGAGTTTTACTTGATTTTTGACTGTGACCCAAAGCAACTGTGTTCCACAATAAGCATGAATGTGCCACTGTATACAAATAACTTAAAGGTGCAATAATTTAAAATTGCAACATCATTGGTGTTGAGATTTGTTGATATATGATGTATACAGAAAATTAATCAACCACAATTCTGATAATTGATTTAAGTAATTTATTAAGCATCTTTTTACATGAATCCAAACTAAATATGTTGGGGTTTCAGATTGTTGGTCAAGCAAAACAACCAATTTTAAAATAACAACTTGGGCTGTGGGGACTTGTGAAGTGCTTTTTTACTATTTTCAATATTTTAAAATTCATACATTAATGAAGTAATCAAAGTTAGTTGCAGCCATAAAAATATATATATTTTTAAATTCATTACAGCAGAAGTCTCTAACTATACAGCAAGGCAGGGCAATATGGTTGAAGGCTTGGCAGTTGAAATAGTTATCACACTGCGGGATATTTTGTCAATATCAACATATATCACATGCATGAAAAATCACAAATATGTAATCAATATGATATTGAATTAACTGTGTTCCACTGTGAAGCATGAGTGAAAACCTCACACATACATACATACAACTACTTACTCTGTTAGTTTTTAACCACACTTTTGTGAAATGATAACATGACATGATAAAACGATAGTAATCACTACACCATTCAACTGTAAGTCTCTAAAGAATGATACTGAAATATTACCCAACTCTAGGCTGCAGGGTGTCTTAATGAGATAATGTGCCCAGATTACATGAAGAGTAACTACAGTGGTAATCTTCAAAATCCTTGGTTTTAATTTATTTAGGTATCTATCTATCACTCATTCTCTCCAGGTTTGCTAAAGTCACTGCTATTGTGTTTACGCCCACATATCTAGTTTCTGTAGGTGGATGGTTCTTTGTCTGTTCCAACAGGTACAGTAGCCTTCTCTGCACATGCTCACTGCCCATTGTGTCCTCTTGTTATTCCAAAAACAATGAATAATCATGTGAAACACAGCCCTTAATGGAGAGCAAGAATTCATCCCAGTAAAAACCTTCCATCCAAATGTTTCCATCACTGTCTGGTATTAAATGACAATAACAAACAAGATTTCAGCCTGCGGTTGCGAACACAATCGGGAACATGGTGAATTACTACATAAATAGAGCAGTTTCAATCCATGACAGCAGCTACAGTTCATCCCACATCCCATTCTGACATTCCACATCATGTCAGCAAGTGACAGAGAAATTCCTGAAGATGTAAATCAGTTTCTCTGTACCTCTGACCAAACCATATAAAGATATGGGACCTAAATACATTTCATTGCATCTCGTACAGCTGCTCTGTCTACAGCGCATATTGCCATTTCCCTAAGAGGTCAGCCCTAAGATGTACAGTGTGTGTCATGCATAATTAATGTATGGATGCAAATGGGCAGGAATTAGATCTACCGGTGGGGATGAGATCTAGCAGGTGGCAAGAAAATCTCACCGCTGGCAGGTTTGGTCTCATTTCACAGCGTGTCATTACCTCTAAGCCTATTTTACGCTAAATGAATGAGCTCAATTTTAGCTTCTTTTTTTTTTTTTGCAGACCTCCAAACTAAGTCAAAGTATGTAGACTGGCCTCCCTCTGCTTCAGTTCAGGGCTATCGTTTTATCTATCTTGACAACAAAGAAGATATCAATGTATTGTTTTGTTCAGTGACTATTTCCTTTTTCATTGTACTGTTAGAACAATAGGAGACCAGGGGTTAAGTGTGAGTGGTTGTTGTTGGCATGAATACGGTAAAGGTTACCTCTCCATCCAGGCAACATGCCGTCCTCTCCTCTATCATGGATAAACTCTGCCTCAGTAAATACAGAAACCACTTCTATATTTTGGCCAAAAAAAATAACAACTAGCATTTTAAAGTAAAAAACTCTTAGATTAAAAACATTTTAATTGAATCATAATCCATTACAGAAATATATTCATCAATTTATACATTTTTTCACCTATAATTTCACCAACTAATTACCTTATTAATTGCGCGTTTCTATGAGAGCGCGTGCGTTTGTTTGTTCTCACAGGTGGGGAGGAGCTGACAGACCTAACCTTGACGTTGGGTCTGCGCGTGCGTCTGTACACGTGTGTTTTTGAGAGCGCGCGCGCGCGTGTCTCCGAGTGTATATATGTGTGTTGCTTGCGCCGTACTGTTGGCGACCCCAAGCGTACAGGATGTGAAGTTTTCGATCATATTATTCTTTTAAACCTCACAAAACATATCCATATATAAGCCTCCGCCTTAACATTCCTCAGTGTCAACACTACAGCGGAGACTATTCGGCGTACATTTCAATAACTTTGCTAGAACAGACCCTATGTGTGCATGTTCTTTACAGACCTATAAAATACATGTAGTCCAATCATCAATTCAGGCAGACTCATAACTTGCAGTGGCGTAGATTAAAAAACTGAGACAACATGTTGTCGAACAGCGGCGTCAAATGTGAAACAACGTAAAAGAATATCTACGCCTTTCGGTTACCCCCTAATTATTTGATAATTACCATGTAACTGCTATTAAATGAAATAAAATGAAGTCTTACCTGCGCGCAACACTCCGTTTTATCCACATTTTTCTCGACTGCCGAATCCGACTCAGTCCTTCAGGTATCCTCCCATTTAGATGGGTTTCCACCAGAGTCGACAATGGCTGATAAAAACACTCAAGTGACGGACCTTACTCCAGCTGTCAGTAACGCAAACATTATTTAAGCCATATCCTTCAACGTTGCGCACACAGAATTCATCCAACAACGCTGCTTGATCCCTCTAAAAAAAATACCACAACAAGAGTCAAGTCTCTTTTAAGTTGCTCGTCAATTGTTCTAATTGGCGATAATCTTCCTCCTTATCAGTTGAAAGGAGAGAGGTACGCGCGTGCAGGGGGACAGGTGAGCGGGAAACCAAAAGAGGTACGCTCAAACTTTGCCCTCACGCAAATCTTTCATTTTCCCCCAGGGTGCAAAGACACAGATATTTTGCTGCGGAGAACAAAAACAAGCCATGTAGTTGGCATCCTCGTCGCTGAAATGACAGCGCACCTTCTCCTACATTGTTGAAAGACAGATGAACGTCCAGAAATTGAGGGTGGAAGATGAGGATGCTCGGCTCTCTGAAGCACGGAGGAGACAAGTCACTGCTGGCAGGGGGTCCTCGTTATCTACTCACATCTCTGGAGGTGTTGAGGGGTGCGGAGGGGTAAGACAAAGTAAAAAAGGAAAAATTAGGATGCAACTGAAAAAAGGAAGAGGGGGAGCGACGAAGGAGAATCCTGAAGGTTGAGAGTTGTTTCAGAGGAGTTGGAGAGAGGGGGGGATGAGAGCTTTGTCATTCGAGAGGAGAGGAGGCTGGTCCGTCTCCTCCTGCTGCTCCTCTTCTCTCAGACTGACGAGCGACCTGCTTGCTGAGCCCCACACTGCCGTGACGTCATTTTAAAGCCAAATATGTCATGTGCTGGAGTGTCTCACGTCATATGGGTGCACAGTCTTGAGTGTCAGATTGAGTGTGACTATGGGCAGCAGTGTCCAGTACAAAACAGAACTGTACAGAGCCGCACAGTAAAGGACTGAAGCATCATGGTCATAGGAGTGAAGTGTGACGACTGTGTGTAAATTGTTGGAAATATACAGCATTATGTCAAAAACATATTGTCACATCAGCTGGCATTCAGGACCGAGTTACAGTGTTCATAATAATATATGATGTGGCCTTTTGTTTAAGGCATCCACGGCTGCTGCTGACCTTTATAGTGATAATAAAAGAACACCTAAAGTCAAATTTGTAATCATTTAATCTGACCTAATAAGTAGCATTTGAGTCCCCCACCCCTAAAAAAGTAAGAAGGAACAGTTTGCAATGTTCTTAATATGATGCTTATATTTTATATTTTTAATACACTTATTAATATTGTAATTATTATTATAATTTATACTGGCAGGCACAGTGGCAGTAGCATGGTTTAACATAGCAAACCAGCATAGAAGGCATTTTAAATTGGTTTCCAAAAAAAAAAAAATTTAAAAGTTGAAACAAGTAGAACAAGAATCAATTGAAATCACTGAAAGAAACAAAAGTAAATTTAAGTGATTTAATTAAATTAAAGTGATTACTTGATGTTTCAAATAGTTGGCATAATGGCACACAGGTAGGTGTCCAGAAAATCCCAGTGAAAATTGTGCAGCCAATTGCTTTCTGCCCATTCTTCTCTGTCTCCCTGGGTCGGATGCATGGAGGGAGAGGGGGTAGTAGTGTGCATAGGTGGCCACCAAACTTGGACATATTCAAATTCTACACAGTGGCTTTAACCCATGAATGTATTAAGAGAGCTGGCACAGCTGCTCAGCTTTGCTGCCAATTTCCTCCAGTGGCCAACCACGGTACTGCAAAAAAAAAAGAAAAAAAAAGAAAAAAGAAAAAAATCACCAGCTGGACCAAAAAGTATTTTTCCCATTTCCCCATCTTGTTACTATGATTTTTTAAACCAAACATCTCTAAATCCAAGGCTTCATATTAGCAAAACTAGAAAAGCTATTTATATGTGTGTGATGTTATCCTAATGTGAAGTCTATGGGATGTGAGCAGGCAGGGTTAGGGAGATAAACATTAACAAGCATGTGCAGTGGGCCACATTGTGGAAGAAAATCAAGACTTGAGAAAACTTTTTTGGCACTCAGTAAGCATTTTCATAGCAATGAATGGGCACCATCTTGAAGTCTGATATCTAATATCTTATAATGTGCCTTATCCTGAAAAACTGAGGTTAGTTTGCTTGTAGTTTCCGTGTTTGGTGGGACCCTGGTGGCCAGGTTATAGGTGAAGCTATTCGGAGTCCTTATGCCTATGCAAAGAGGATACGCTCTGTCTATTATAAGGTATAGTAACTGTTGTGAAATGATAAAATATACCAATGGGGTCAGACAAATCCAGTTGTTTCTAATACTGCATCCATAGTTTTGAGAGTTTTTTCAAAAAAGTGAAAGTGTCATGAAATGATTGGTAGATTGCAAAACTAGTTGCTTTAAGATATTTATTGTTGCAGCAAGATTATTCGGTTGAAATATGATGGCGGAATCTCATCACATTGGCACCAAATTTAAAAAAAAAAAAAAAGGCAAACTAAAACATATTTAGAAACCCTTATATACGTCTTTATTCTATTATTAATATTATAAAATGCCCCCACCCCATGTCCAATTTGTCTGATCCCTGACTGTGTTGCCAGCCTCTTCTCCTGTCAGCAAAGAGCCTCACTGGGACGGTTGTACTGCATTCATACTACCTGTAGATTCCACCTCTATATGTGCTGGTGCTCCATCCAATCAATAGATGTTACTAGTGCTCTGAGGACACAGTCCCTCACCAATTTTATAGTAGCGAGTACTGATAGTGTCAGGAAATTCAAGACTTGTAGCCTTGGTATACCCAGGTTTGGATCTATAAATATATAGAATGTTCGAGTTTTTGAGTATTAAGCCGTCACGTACCTTTCAGACCACAAGAGTGCAGGAGACAATAATACTATGCACATTGTTACTGAGTGGAGGTAAAGCAATTTATGCTTCATTATACTTCCAAAATATTAAGAGGCAGGTTACATAACACTGATGAATTATGGAATCATTAAGTGTTTTACTTTACTTGCTGTGACAATTATACAAAACAATTACAAACACTAAAAGCCACTTAAAGTCATCTAACTATCAACCAAACTGCAGCAGAGAGTCTCACCAGACTCGTTAAAATTGGTACAAAAGATTTGTTCTTAAAGCTTTAAAGGTGCTTCAAAGATCAGGCTTTGGTTTCTCCTCATCCAAAAATAATGGCCTGCCATGCCAAGAGTTGTGACCGAAAAATTTGCTGTGGGAAGAAAAAACAGAATATATACCAGGCTATATATACATATGGACAGATGTTTATTGATGTCAGAATTCAGGAAGTCTTAGACGTCTGGATCCATCAAAACACACTGAGCTTCAGAGTAGTAATAACTCCCTTAGCTGAGGTCAACTGTGTTTTCTCGTACTATTTATCAGCTAAACGCTAAAATGAAGGGTACCTTCTAGTGTGTGTGTGTGTGTGTGTGTGTGTGTGTGTGCGTGTGGGTGGGGGTGGGGCAGGAGGCGCTTCTATCTACCATGTTTCCCATAAGAAATGAATGCAGCATTAATCTGCCATCCTGGAGGCTTTTGCACACCTGTACTACAAGATGTCAGCGTTAGGCAAAATCCCATTACATTAGAATCAATGTGCTGATGACCACACAGCGAGATGGGTGAAAATATTACCTATGACAAGTTCAACTCTTGCGTGAGAGAAAGAGAGAATGTGGCAGCCTTTCTTGTGCACCTCGGGGTCAAAGTGTCAAACCAATGAACACATCACACCTGTTTTAGCCTTTGCAACTGCTCTAGCTTTTCCTGGAAAAAAATATTACAAGGCCAAGTTGTTTATGCATCCTGTATTTAGACTTGTTTCATGCACAAATTCTCAACATGTACTAGAGTTTCATATTTTGAACCTGCAAAAATAAATTTCCCTTTGCCTCAGGTGTGGTTCTGTAGCTCGATTTGGGCTTTTGCTCACACTCTTCAGGATTGCCTTGATCAGCGTATAATGAACACAGTCACTCTTATCTCAATCAGATGAATTGCAGCTGTTTATAAAATTGACTGCTCTATACATGATGAAGAAACTTTCCTCCCCCTCTAATTGTTGCCATAAAGCACACTTCTGTCGAATACCCTCATTACTGCATTAGTGGGTATACATGCATACTGATCCAAGTGGATATCTCTCTGTCTGAGGAAACCATCAGTAGCTCCCCAGCAGATGGAAGCTGTCATCGCTCTCTTTCTCTCTGTCACTTCCTCCATCTCTTTCCTTCTCATTCACACTCTCTCCCACGCTTACTGTTTTGCATGTTGTCCTCTCGTGTTGCACGTTTGTGTATGTTCTCATACGGGGTTTGTTTCTGTCGGCTCATGCAAGAAACGTAAGTGTGACACAGTGTGAAAAGGCTTGTTTTGCCTCAGAGACAGAGTCACAGGTTGTCATGCATGTCTTAGACTGCGGGTGGCTTCAGCTCACATGGACCTAAACGCAGCATACTCAACATCTGTTGTGTAAGCTATTAACACCCCGCCACGAGAGTGCGAATTAAAAGGAAGAGGGATTTGAGTATTGCTGTGTATCTGCTAAGCTGGATTGAGTCACTCTCAAGCAGCAGTTGTGGGTACAGTTTAAGTGTGCAGGGGGAATTGGATGCTGCAGAGGGGGTTTATGGCTGTGGTCTTGTTGGGTTAGAGACAGAGAATGCAGTGACTACACATGGTTCTCACTGGGCAAGGGCTCAGTCTGTTGTGTCCAGAACAGAAGTTATCAGAAAACAATCCTTCCTGCCATTCTTTTAAAAAACATTTCTTATCATAAGAAACAATTTGTTGCTTGGTATAGCTGTCTGAGGCTTTAAATCTGAACTGAAATCTTTAGTGCAAAACTCAGAGAGCATTGCACAATTGGCCCCAGGCTTTGACACTAATGGGAACATTTAGAATGGCTTTGTTAAACTGGATCATCCCTATATTAGTATTAGTATATGGGTGGTCAAATCAAGTCAAGTCAAAATTTATTATAGCCCAATATCACAAAGTATGCCTCAAAGGACTGTACATATATAATAAAACAGTAATGAGCAATATTAGCAAAATCCATAAAAACATTATAAACAAAATATTTGAAATACTTACAAAAATATATAAAAGAAAAAAGTAAAGTAAAATACAGCAATACACAATATGCACATAAAACTCATGTACATTCACACCTGGATACAGATGAAAACACACATACAGAAATGTGTAACATACACATTTGATTTACGTACAAATATGTAACCATGCACACCTAGAACTGAATATAAGCTGGATAACCATAATTTAGTACTTAAGGAAGACTAAGTGAGGTTTAAGGCTGATGCAAATAGACAAATAGTGTTTTGAGTTTACTTTTGATGAATCAACTGAGCTAGCCTCTCGTATTTGGATAGGAAGACAATTCTAAGGAACAGGGACTTAGTAAGAGAAGGCCCTGCCACCTACTGATGTTTTATTTATCTTTTAAATAGTCAGGAGACCAGCATTTTCTGATCATTGAGCCCTAGCAGGTATATGAGGAGTGATTAGAGGTGATAAGTAGGATAGCGCAAGTCCGTGTAATATTTTATGAGTTAAAGGTAGAATCTTGAAGTCAGATCTAGCATGTACAGGGAGCCATTGTAATGAAATAAGAACAGGGGTAATATGATCAAATTTTCTAGTTTTGGTTAATATCTTAGCAGCAGTATTTTGTACAAGTTGTAATCTAATTTTGATTTAGGTAAGCCAGAGAAAGGGGTGTCAGAATAGTCAAGCCTAAATGAGACAAATGCATGAACAAGTGGAAAGAATGGGACAAATCTTGGTAATATTTCATGCATGGAAATATGCAGTCTTTGTAATATTGTTGATATGTTTTCCAAAGGAGAGATTAGGATCAAATAGGACACTGAGATTTCTAATACAAGGGTTTTGTGAAATTGTGGAACCAGCTAAATTCAGAGTGAGATCATTGTATTTGTTTTATAATCTGCTTTGGACCAAGAACTAACATTTCAGTTTTCTCAGCATTCAGAAGGAGGAAATTAGATGACATCCATTGTTTGATTTTTAATAGGCATTCTTCCAGCTTCACCAGCTGATGACAGGCGTCAGGCTTAATGGAGATGTAAAGCTGAATATCATCTGCAAAGAAATGGAAACCTAGTTTGATTAATGTACCAAGTGGTAACATGTAAATAGAGAAAAGAATAGGACCAAGTAAAAACCCTGTGGCACACCATAACTGACCTTAATGTGGTCTGATGAACAGTTGTTCTGTAAAACAAAGTGAGATATATCAGATAAGTATGATCTAAACCAGGAGAGAGCAGTGTCCGTGAGACCAGTATAACTTTCTAGGCGATCTAATACAATGAATAGAAGGTCTAGGAGCAACAATATTGAAACTGAGTCAGAGTCTGAAGCAAGTAGTACATTATTTACCACTTTTGTCAGAACAGTTTCTGTGCTGTGGAATTTTTTGAAGCTGGATTGATGAGGTTCATACAGATTATTGGATGAGAGGTGATCTATGAGTTGCAGATTTGTGATTGGTCTGTTGTTGCTGATTAAATCAGGGTCCAGGTTGTGCTTCTTTAGGAATGTCCTGATAACTCCTGTTTTAAAAGATGAAGGCATAATTCCACTAATAAGAGAGCTGTTTATTATCTGTAGTAATAGTGGGCTGAGAATTGGAAAAACGTCCTTAATAAACTTAGAAGGAATAGGATCAAGTAAACAAGTAGTGGGCTTGGAAGAAAATACCAGTCTAGAGAGTGTTTCAAGGGAGATTATCTCAAAGTAGGTAAATTTGCAAGAAGAAGAATGTTCAGATGTAACCACCTTGTCCTATGTGGGAATTGAGAATGAGGAGGATATTGTTTTTCTGATTTCATCAACTTTAGTGATGAATAACTCTATGAAGTTGCAGTTGTGGTAAGGGAGGTGCTGCCTATAGGGAGATTTACAAGTGAGTTTAGTGACAGTGTCAAAAAGAAATTCTGGGTATTTTTATTATTTTTTGTCATGTCAGAAAAATGAAGCATTCCAGCAGCATGAGGAGCATGTTTATATTCAAGCAGGCTATTAGACCATGCAAGCTGAAAAGT
Source organism: Thunnus albacares (assembly GCF_914725855.1). Classification (NCBI taxonomy): domain Eukaryota; kingdom Metazoa; phylum Chordata; class Actinopteri; order Scombriformes; family Scombridae; genus Thunnus; species Thunnus albacares. Next base: position 10,494,352 of record NC_058110.1, on the reverse strand, counting down.
TTCTTGCTCAGTTGTTTTCATTTGTGTTTTCTGCATTTTTGTTTAAGAGACCAGGTGTGTCCCTTGTCCTAGTAGACAGGGGGGCAACCGAATTAAGTGCGTTCAGCAATGTGAGATTGAAATTGTCAGTGAACTTGTTAAGGTAGCAGGATTGATCAATGGTGGTTACAGCAGACTCGAGTTGCTCAGCAAGTTTAGGAATGGTAGTTGAGTCAATACAATGGGTAGTGTAGGTTTCAGAGTGGCTAATACAATGCCTAGACAGTTTAGCCTTAAAAGTAAAGAAGCTGTGATCTTAAAAGACAGGTAAATGTGGTAAGATAGTTAAGATCAGAGAGAGAGACCACGTGTCTACTAGGTCAATTGTGTGGCCAAAGAGGTGAGTAGGTACATCAACATGCTGTGTAAAACCAGTGGAATCTATGAGCTTTAAGAAAGCTTTAATGAGTGGCTCGGATTTTCCATGAATAATATAGCATATATAGCAGCTATGCCCCCACTTCTCGATTCATGTGACTCTTGTAAACTAGTGTAATTTGGAGGTGATGCCTCATTTAGGCTTACAAATTCATTTGGCTTTAGCCAGGTTTCACATAAACCCAAAAAATCAAGATTATTGTCATTTACCATGTCATGGATAGGCAGTGATTTAGTAGAAAGTGATCTAATATTAATAAAGCTAATATTTAAAGTGACATTTTGCAAAGTGGCAGGGAATGTAAAAAAGCAGGGCGTAATGTAGATAATGTTATTCTGATTTCGAAAGTTGTAAGTCATATTTAACAGCTTGGTTATCACTGATTATGACAGGGATATAACTATAATTGGAGTGAATGGTTATCAATGCTGTGGGGATTTTCTGGGGCTTGGCAGCTATCATTACGAGTTTTATCATTTGAATGAGTAAAAACAGGCCATGAGCCAACAGGACCCTCTCTATCAAGAGTTGGTGTGTTTAGAATCAAGATGAGGTTGTTAGGGTCTTGCTGGGATGTGGGTCAGAAGGAGTTAAAGGCTATATAGTTGATGAAATTTGATACCAGTTGCCTGATCCCTTTCCAGTTGGGGTGCAAGTTTTAAACAAATCATGGTCGGTCCAAAACAAATTTAAATGGCTGATAAAACCATAACCTGTTGCTGTACAGAAGTTTTGCAACCACTGATGGAGTTTAAAAAGATGGCTGAAATGTTTAGATCTGGTTGACATAGTGGGAATAAGACCAGATAGAAGACAGTGTTTGCCCAGTTGGTGATAAAATTTGCTACTTTGCCACCAGAAAGGCAGTAGGTTACGGCGCCAGGTTGATCCACAAATCTGATAATGGAATCACCTAAACCAGAACTTTGGGCTTATAATGTTTCCAGTGCCACTGTACACAGAGAACTGCAGTGGAAACTGGTGATTAGCAATAACCACGCTTGCTATGCTAGCTGCATTGACATTGCCTGAGAAGTCGGCTTCGTGGTCTGACAGCGGTGTGGAAAGGGAGGCGTTGGCTGTACTAGCAGCGTTACTGTGTGCCCGAATGGAGTTAACTCTGGGATTAATACTACACACGGATACTGAGGCTGATAGTTGGGGATGTTTGCCAATGGGCAACCCAAGGGCTATCCCAGGAGTTGGAAGTGTTAGGCAGGTAGCGCCTGTTGGTAATTCAATTGGCTTTGAGAGCATGAGAAAATGAGGAAACTGGGTCGTTAGTGACCTCAGCCAGAGGTGTAAAGCAGTTGAAGAGCTGAGGAGAATCATCTTCTCCATTGGGGTCGTAAATAGGAAGGGAAAGCTTCCTCTGCCTTGCACCACCGTTAACAGCCAGGTGCGGGGCTAATGCCACCCCCTTGTGGCGTTGTTGCTGAGACCAACGGGTACTGACAGCCTGGCTGTTCTAGATAGGGTAACCGAGAAGAGAGCTCCATTTGTCACTGGAGAAGATCCATGATAAGAAGCTCAATGGATTGCAGCTCAGTTTTTATGTCTGTGATTGTTGATGTCATAGCCATTCTTTGGGAGGAAACTTCCGTCGGACAGCCAGAAAGACAGGATCGTCAAAGTAGGTAAGGAGATTGACCCAAGTTATTCTTCTAGTAACGTCAGCTGTCCATTTAGGTCACAGACTCACAGTCAGTGTCAGCAGGGAAATGGGGTATATTGTAGTATGTTGCATGCAGTTAGGCTGAAAGCAGAGCACAGAAAAAAAACTGCAGGCAGCAGTGTTGAATTGTACGAAATGACTCAGTTGTTTATTTGGTAGCAGCCATAGCAGTCAGGAAAACAACCACCATAAAATAAGATGCTGTGGTCCACCTTCAAGGACAGCAATAAAACAACAGGACTGGAATCCCTGAGAGTGCTTTCCAAAACAATACTTACCGGCAACAGACCCAGATGGCCTGACTGCGGTGATCCAGCTCCATGTTGGTGTAGCTTGGTTCCCAGCTAGCCAACAATAGACAATAACTTCTACTTAAGGTAGAGGTCTGGTGGGAGTGTAGACAGTTGGCTAAAAGAGTGTGAAGGACTGCAAGTACGGTTAATGGAAGCCTACTGGCCGATTAAAAGGATAAAAACACAGCAGAATGCTAAGCATGGCAGTAGACAGGAGATACTGGCAGCAGCGATCTTCAGACTCGTTTCATGGATGGTGCCATGCATAGATTTAATTTTCTTGCTTTTTAATTATCATGTTGTCTATAATAATAATAATAATAATAATATGTATTCATACTAATAATAACTACACTTAGAAATGATATTCATTTATAATAGAATATATACATTATACAGTATATACTGTATGGATGGATGTGTACAGTAGTTATGACTCATAAACTGAGTGATAAGGATACTTTATTCATTCATTTATTTATTTATTTATTTGTGCCATTCAAGTGTTAGATTAAGCCAGAAGATTCATTGTCATCTGCAGTCCCTGGACAGATTGATGATTTTATTTTTATAGTATTATTTCTAAATGTACTGTATTTCAATGTGCTTATTTCAATTGAGGGGTTTGAGTGCATTTTCTAAGCCTTCAGTGTCTTACATGCTCTTTAGAATAAAATGGACAGACACGCTGACAGCTTTAAAGCTGCATTAATCATTTTTTATTTGGTCATTCGTTTTGGCTCTTTGGCTGTTAAATGCCCCACTATGTTCACCAGCTTGTTGCTAACTTTGTCTGTTTGTGTCTGGTGCTGAACAAATAGTGTACAGTGAATTTCAATACTTTTATTTATTAATTTATTTTGAAAACAGCTGCCTGCTGCTGCTGGAAATAAGGTTGATAGAACCAGAGATTGCTGGGCGTAAAATCAGAAAAATTAGCAAAAATAGGCTAAAAAGCTCCATAGAACTTAAGGGCCTGTTTCTATGAGCAGACTTTATCACATTATTTATAGTCTTTTGGTCCCTTGGAAATATGAAAATATTGATTGGTGCAGCTTTAAGGGTAAGAAAATGCCCTTTCAGTTATGGGATTGTACTGGCAAACAACAGACTTGTCTCCCACTTCCATGCAGCAGAGATAGCAAGTGCAGTGCATTGCATTTACCAAAGGAAAAAACAATCCTGAATTACTATCTCATAATTATGAGAAAAGATCTCATAATTACGAGATCCAGATTTCATAATTACGAGATCAGGATCTCATAATCACGAGGAAACTACTGTATCTTATAATTATGAGACAGTTTTCTCGTGATTATGAGGAAAGATTAAAGTGGTTGAATCATCACTATTGCAGTAGACAGAGGCATGATGGCATTATCTGATTTAATTCTCTTTTATTTCCTCTTCGGTTTGAGATAGTGAGAGATATCAATGTCACTGAGTAATGTGGATGGTATTATATTGTGTGATATTCTATGTCTTGAGTGAATAACCAATTACATGGTCCAAATGGCATAAGGCTGTTATGTATGTGAGGTTGGTATGTTTAAGGACATGAAATAAAGCAGCATATCCTGCATATCCTTGTCAATGAGTTCATGTAAGAGTGACAGTACAATTAGCAGAACAATTAGTATGTCAACATTGCATATCTAAGTCCTTGGAATTGATCAGGCGGACAGCAGTCCATCCAGGAGCAGCTTCATGTATAGCAAGTCATACATCAGAAATACATCCAAACCATAAAAACCGTCTGGTAAAAGCTATCAAAATAAAGCATGCTATGAAGTATGATAAAAATGTTTGTAGTTTGCAATATAGCTGAATTCCTAATTAGATCACAGAATCTGATGTGTCCCAGAGTACGGTTTAACACCTGTTATCTCATAATTATGAGAACTTCCATACTGATGCTTGTTGTCTTTTTTCTTTTAACCTACAGTCAGGGTAAAAACAAGACAACCTTTTATTTATTCAGTCAACAGTGGTTTTAATATATATGAATGACATTGCTTGATTATATTGATGTTGGAGGTACTTCTTTTTAAATCTAATAATATATAAAATAAATAACCATCACTTCATTGGTTTCAGAGGCCAGAGGACTACAGCTGAAAATCAGCCAGATTGCTATATGCTGTCCTTATAAATAAATGAAATTAAATTTTGTCAAGTACATGAACAATATGAAATATGAGGAAGAAGAATAAAAACTGCAAGTATTCTCTTGCTGACTACCAAACAAATAATAAATAAAACTTCCTTTACAGTAAATGAAAAACAGAGTACAGAGCAACTTGACAATGTTATTGAAACCTCACCACACAGCTCCACAATTAACAGATACATTAAGAGATGTCTTAATGTTTAAAATGTAATTAAAGTCATACAGCAGCTCTCATTTTTCTAATCTGCAGTTACATAACTGCAGCAGCAGTATTATACTATATAATATTACTATAATGTAAACACTAAGTTTTGGCCATGTGGCCATGTTGCATTAATGTGACTAAAATCTGAGGGGATGATTTCATCTAAAAGTTAAGACTGTCACAAAAAAGTTCTGTTGGATGTTTAACACAATCAATGTGTTGACACTGGGCATATTTTCAAAGGTATATTAGGTTTGGATATTTTCTGTTAAGTTTGTTTAAAAATTTAATTGTTTAAAAAATTAGTGGGGAGCTTTTCAAATTTCATGCTAGACTATGTAGTCTGCTGTTACAACACTGGATTAATCGAGCATACTCAGAATATATATTTTTACTGTAATTGAGTTAATTCTTGTCAAGTGATAACACTGTTATGGGTCAGTCCATATGCTTCCATTATAAAATCACTTAATCTAGTGTTTTGACAGCTTTTCAGTTTTGCCTTTGCTTGATTACACATCTACACTGTTTATGCAAAAACCCATTTAACCAGCCATTGATACATGTTTTAGTCAAACATTTAATGTATGATGTCACTCTGTAGTGTTCATGCTTTAAAAGGGAAAACCACATCCTCCTTTGAAGGTTAGTCTGTATTTGTGAACAAAGCAAGATGGCCCACGATAAGTTTCAGTGTGCTTTTCATAACACTTTACATATGATGAACTTTAATCATATCAAAAATATAATGGTAGATGAATATGACATGGAAAGTGGTTCTAAAAACAAAAAAAATACAATTAGATAGTAAATCTGAAGCAGGAGTTGCACTAAATTGTTAACTGAAGCAGCTCTGGGTTCATTGCAAGTGGAACTTAATCTTTTTGACTTTTGACTTCATAAAGCAAAGCAATCCCTACTCAGAACCCTGTCACTCACTACTGTCACTTACTGTAAACTACAGTAAGTTGTTCAACCAGAGTGGCTTTCATGTTTTGCTTTTTTATTGAAATAATTATCAGCAGCATCATCAAGAGTCTGAAACCTATTATGAAATAACTAATATACATACAGTATGTCCCACAAATCCTTTTGCAACACACAATTATTCTACCACTGTGTGATGGGTCCCTTGCCAAAAGTTATGAAGCACAAACTCTGAGAACTTATTCTCAGGTTTCCAGCTTTCAAAGTCATTGCTAGTGGGAATTTCAAACTGAAATCACAAGCACAGATAAAATATATTGCAAAAGGCTGCAATATGAGCGTTTGTTAATTTCCTCTTCATGCTACTAGAGGGTAAAGTAGTGCCAGTCAGAACAGGCTGGCAAGACATGTCTCCCCTAAGCCCAGGAAAAGTAGTTACTATCAGGGGAGTCTGTATTTCTGCAAGCTACCTATTTTGAATCATAAAATGTGGTGTGAGAGCGGGGGTGGAAAGACAAAAATATCTTATTCAGGTAGTCACGTTGCTGAAAGTTTCTGTGAGTCAAAGTTGCATTAGTGGAGTGAAAATGAAAAAAGAACATTTTATATGAAAGAGAATGAATGTGCAATTTCCTCTTTCAAAAGTAGCGCCTTCATTTCAGTGTTGTTTCGGTTGATAACATACAATTCTCTTTTTTGGGTGGGGGTTCAAATTCAGTCTACGACCACAATAACAGCATGTCAAAAAATGCGCTGCTATTGTTGATAAATGTATTTTATGTAAGGATGTATTCTGCAGTTATTGTACTTGCAGAAACAGGTGAACTGAAAAGTGTTTTCTGGGTGTGTTGTGTATTATATTTCTGGTGGAGGCTGGCCTGTATAATTCCTTGGAATTTTATGCTTACTTGATTTCTCCAGTGCTGATGAAAACAAATACATAAAGAAAAAAAGTCGAGTGCAAGTGTAACGGATGACCTTTCCATTTAATTTGATTTATTGTATTATTTTGTAGGAAGCGTCACACTGAATAATGGCCACTTATTGATTTCTGTTGAGTTCCTTCAGTGTTTAAAGGGGGAGGGCAAGCTTGGCTGTAGCCACAGTTTACATGAGGCCAGTAAAAAGGATCTTTAACTTAAACTGATAGACTGGACATACATACCGACATCAACACTCTTGATACAGTCATTTGCCATGGCAACTATACAGCATGTGAAAATCTGACATAATCACTATATCTAAAAGGCCAAAAATGTGGAGCATGAGACTGAGAAAGCTGATGTGTTGCTATGGCAACAACATCATTTGGATGAACATTTCAGTAGCTGGGATAAATATTCTTCTAACTTTCTGTGGATCTTTTTTAAAAAAAAAAAAATTTTAACACATGAAATTTGTACAGAAATTTCAAGTAGGTGTATAAAAAGGATACGGAGTACCATGAGACATTAAATGCACTTTCTATCCATTTGATCCTAACACTACTAAGAATGGAGGAGTCATTCTAAATTTATATTTCTGAATACAATTATAATTTGGAAAATTTGTACGTACTGTACATTAAAGACATAATATATAACTTTTCCACATTAATATGCTCCAAAAACGACCAGACCTATGTTATATATTTTGTTGTGTTGTTGTTGAGTTGTGTACTCACATTATCCCAAATGTTTTCAACAATGTTCAAACCCAGAGAAATCCTTAATTTTAATCAAGGTAATGGTCCGTTTCATTTAGTCGCCTGTTAATGGCGTCATATCCCCTTTACTCCCTCTTCTTTCTATAACTTCTGGGGAAACACGGGAAAGACCAGTAACAGTAAGTTAACGTTATATTAGCTAACATTACTTGCGGCTATTTCATTAGAATGAAATGACATAATATTAATATAAGTATACATTACCTATACTACTGTGAACACGATTTTGCCTCTCTTCTCTTTCTGTCTGAGTCACATCAGAACTATTTACTAATAAAATTTCAGTAATAATGTTACATTTACGGCATGATAAATCTGTACCAGCCTGTTGACTCTGATTCTGAACCTGAAGAGGAAGGCCTGGCTGAGGATGACAAATAAGTTACATTTACTGACATAACAGAGGCACTCTCCAATTAATGTGATGATCAGTTTTTTCTTCCTCCTCATCACAGATGTGCATCACATACAATCAACCTTATCTCCGTCAATGATGCTGAAAAGTGGTTGTCAGCTAGTCCTAATATTAAAGCTATCTGTAGAAGTGGTTTTGCCAAGAGCAAAGTACCCTGGACCAAGGCAAGCCACTCCATAGTGGCTTCAGAGCTTGTGGAGGACGTCAGTCGAAGAAAGCTCCTGGTGACCACATCCACAAGGTAGAATTTTTCTATGAAGCAGTGTCCCGAATCACTGAGATCCCCATCAGTGACCTGAACGGCCTGTGTGTCAAACTGGGAATAAAGGGCTTCACCGACAAGGAGTACCAATTCCTAGGGGAGTATTGTGTTGTCATGAAGCCGCTTACTATTGCCTTAGACATCTTACAAGGGGAATATTACTGTTTCTATGGCACTCTCCTACTGACCCTTGAAGTCTCTGATGTCTAAGACACTTGCCCTGAAAGTCAGCCTTTCTAAGGTGACAGCTGGCCTACCTGATGTTATTGTACAGGTGGGTCAAACAATGTGGTGTAAGCTAATAAGTAGTAATGTTACATATTTTGTAGTCAATTAGGACATGGTTATATGGTCATAGGTCATGGCAGCCTATAATTTGTTTAACGTTAGTCATAGGCTATGACTGGTACCTATTGAAACAAACTTTATTTAATATTTCAGGCAATCAAGGCCCGGTTTGCTGACACACTTGATAGCAGAGATGCACTTCTGGCTGCTGTAAGTTTGCAGAAATTTAAACTGAGGTGGATGAGAGAGGTGGTGAGGAGAGAGCGCATTAAAGAGCTGCTGATGTTCAAGTGTTGCACACTGCTTACTGACCCCATGGACACCGTCCTGGCCACTTCCCCACCTGTGCCCATGGCCAGAGTCAGAGGACATCGACTCAGACAAAGAAGTGATGGACTATTTGAGGGCAGGGCAGGGGATAGAGACCCTCAATCAGTTCCCGAAGATCAAAAACATTTTTATGAAAGACAACACTCTCACTCCATCCAGCTTGCCTGTGGAAAGACTGTTCAGCTTAGGGAGTTTGGTGCTTACTCCAAGAAGGAATAGACTATCAGATAGAAGATATGAGAAGCTTCTCCTAATGAGATATAATCACCATTTCAGTTGTGAGCAGTGAAATAGGCTAGTGGTGAAGCAATAGGCAATAAAAATGGGTCCAGATTAAGTGTTTAAGCAGGAAGGCAAATAGCATATTGCCTATTGAATTTAACTTAATTGAAATCCTACCATTTTGATTTGTTCATTGTCTTGTGTTTTCAGTTTTAAAAGGCGGTCATACAGCATGCACTACTATTTTTATAAGTGAAACTTGAGGCAGTGCTTTATTTCATTCATGGACATCCCATTAATTGTTGTCGCCAGATATAGACCCACTGTATAAACTTATTTGGTCAGTGGACTGTATAAATTAAGCAATTACCCTGACATTTACACAGAGGTGCACATGTGAAGTCTGAATTTTGAGGAGAAAAGATGCGATTAGCAATTTTGTGGGGTGTAATGGAAAAGTAATATAATGAGTAGTGTAATGAATTACTGTTTGCAGGGAGTAATAAATAAAGTAATAATTTTTGATAGCAGCAGAAACTGCATACTGTGCTTTTAAATTTTTAATATCAGGCTGTTACTGTGTGGATGGTCAGATAGGCAATCGTATTGCCCTGTAGGTCTTCAGCTCTTGGGTATTAATGGAGGACTGGGACCTGCAGAGTGGAGCGCTTGAGCCCATTTGGGAATCAGCTAATGACTGTGGGAGATTCAACTGAACAGAGTGGACTCGAGGGATCTGTCCACTCCACTTTGCACCAATGAGTGGCCTGTCTGGAAAAATAAGGATATTTAACATGAAAGGGGTTTTCAACTGCTTTAACATGAAGGCACAACGTCCACCTTTAGTTCAAATAACATGAAGCATTACCTGCATCATCCACTGCCCTCTCACTGGTCTATAAGAGAGACTAAATGTAGCTTACTGACAGTCTAGTCAGGAAGACTACTTCATGTTAATACTCCCTCTAAGCTGTGCTTCTCGGCTCACATCCATTCATATATTTTTTATTTCCTTCTACATTCCTGTCAGTGTACAATTCAAGTGGCAGCTCACTCTTTGTTAAAGGTGTAGTATGTAGGATTTATTGGTTGGTGTTTGTAAACACACAATATTCAAAGTTTGCCCCTCCTCCCAAGTGAGCAAGCGAGAGAGAGACAGAGAGCAGCAGTGGTCGAGCGAGCTATAGAATGAATGAAGAGAGCTAGCAGCACTGGTGAGAACAAAGCCGTGAATCAAATAAATAAAACGTTATTTTCTGATTGTTTCAAAGTGGTTACATTCTAAAGCACAAATAAACACGCCCACACCTCCACACAACCCTGCCTGAAGGTGCCACATTGCTGGATTTGGTGTGAATCTGCTCTGCCTGTGTTTAGCTCAGCCCCGCCCTCGATCAAGCAGACACACAGACCTGCAGCTCTTTATACATCCATGACACAGAGACAGAGAGCAGAGCGGAGCAGAGGAGAGAGACAGAGACAGCAATGTAACCTGGCTGCTACGCTATGAGTCCAGACCTCACACCCTGCGCACTCCTATTGACTCAGGGCTACACAACCACTGCCCAAAGGTTGACACCCAGAAACATCCCGAACATGGCAAAATAATGAATTACAGGCAGAGGGCAGGGTATGTGCAGATAAATGCACCACCACACACTTCTAGTGGGTTATAAGTGATGAATGAGAGGATTTACTTTTGTATGAGTCTATACATTGTTTTACATATACATACATATTTTAGGAAAATCCTCCATAGTATACCTTTAACACTATGAAAACAAATACTGTACACTTAAAACTGCTCCTGTCCTCTCTACACAGAAGCCACAGTTTTGCATATCAGTGCACTCTTTGTTAACCTAGTTAGATGCACCTGACACTGCCAACATGAAGCACGTAGCATGGGTGGTTGTCTGTATAATGCAGTGCACTGTTTAAAGTGGTTGGGGTTTGCTGGAATGCATTTGATTATAAGGTGTTTAAAATTGACTTTATATATTCAAATTCATAAACTAGCCTTTTGCTTGTTGGGTAAATCATACATAATTTCTGCAATCTTCTTTATGTATTTATGCTGATTATAGTGGTTACCGCAGTTGAGGTTGTGCAGCACAGCTTATGGCCACAGTGGATGTGAACCGATTGTGATCGTAAGAGAATTAAGTTCGACCCTTTAGCCCTTCAAGTTAAGTTTCACCCTTAAGCATCTGTATGAGATGCACCAGGCTCTCAACACCAATGTAAACCCATCTGTGTCATTATTAGATTCTCAGAGCAACTGCTCTGGCCATCCATTCACTCCAATATTAACCAGACTGCGGCACTTTAAGATGCCGTGAGCATCAATCAGTGGGTGGACAGCAGGACCTGCTGCCAAGAAGTATTTTCCTCACTGTGTTAAGATTTTCTTTGAATATCTTTAACATTTCTCAACACAAAAACATCAAAGTGTCCTTGATAACTCAGCAATATGACTGTTTCAGACAGTATGTTAATGTTAAGGCCATCAGTTTTAATTATTTCACCTTTGATTCTGAGAAAAAAAAACTTTTGTCAGTTTTTGATAGCGGAAGGCTGGGGAAGTGCATTGTGTCATGGGTTGACTTGGAGTATTCGACCCCTGTTTTGGCTAAAATATCTGATATAAGCCAACATCTTTACTTTTTCTTAACATAGATCATCTAGATGCAGTGTAATTACTAATTCAGCTTTACTAGATATTTGATATATTCAGTAGATATATCATTTTACGACCCTATTTGCAACCCTGCTTTGCAAACCGGAAGAACTACAACTGTGGTGCTGTTGTATCAGGCTGCACGGTGCAGCTCTGGGGAATTGTAGTTTTTAAAAAATATTAGTGTTTTTCCTAGAATTGGAAGTTGAAAATACTGAATTGTGAGTACACTGAGGAGTTTAAGGGAATGGTAAACACATTTGTGTAGTCAGATTTTAAATATCTAATTGTTAAATGGGTGAAAATTCATTTTAACCCTATTTTACCCATATTTGACAGTGCCCACAGTCGTTGACTATACTTACATGGTAGCTGAGGTCAAGAGCTCTCTATAACAGTTAGTCTCATGTCTGAAGCCCCTTTTGTTGCTGAATTATACACCTTCAAACATGCACCGAGGTCAAGGTTCAAAGGTCAGTATTTCAAAGCAGGTGTCATGTAGAATCTTCATACTGACATATGTTACTCTCCAGGTCGAGACCTTTCCAACGATGTATTTTGTTTAGCTCTACGACAAAGTTTTAATTTTTAAAAAAAATTTCTTTAGTGGAAATAGTGACCAAAATGAGCCACCGTCCAACCCAATTGCCAGAAGAAAACGTTGGCATCGAAACGTGAAATACATGTCATATCAACATTTCTACAAACGTAGCACATTTCTACCCGTTGAATAATGATGTTTTATGGTGTGACAACGCTGTGGCTAAGGTCTGGTTAGGTTTAGGCACAAAGACCACTTGGTTAGGGTTAGGGAAAGATCATGGTTTGGGTTCAAATAAAAATAAAAAATAAAATAAAAAGCAGAAGCGGACATTGGTTTCGTGGTGGTCTCAAACCGTACTCTCTGCTGATTTCCAACTTGCTGTCAAGAAACTTACTAACCATCCACCGGCCCACAGTCACTTTGGAAATGTTGATATGATATGTTTTGTTGACATTTTGATATGATATGTATTGTTGAAATGTTAATATGCTACGTATTTCACATGTTGAAACGTAGATATTCAATGTTTCTGTGGTTTGCAGAAATGTAAACTGCCAACATTTTATTCTGGCGACCAGGCTGCACCTTCAGAAATTACAATACTGCTGACAACCTAGGGCATTACTACAGACTTGGAGGAAGGGTTAGTGTAAGAGTTAAGGCTGAAAAGACCAACCCATTCCCAGGTCCTCAAATACCGACACATGCATCAGCAACTATTTACACAACGCTGGAGATTTTGTGTATGTTTGTGATTCTTGGTTTTGGGATTTTATCTCAGCATGACGTACAGTAGTCCATTCAATCAGAATCTGTTTTATTAGCCAATGCAAGCATACAAAGAATTTGTCTTGGCATTTGCTCCAAAAAATGCAACCCAGAATAATAAAAATAGACAAAAGTTAATAATAATAATAATAATAATAATAATAATAACAATAACAATAACGACAACAACAACAACAACAATAATAATAATAATAATAATAATAATAATAATAATAATGAAATAAACAAAGTAATAATAAAATTAAATTGAAATGTTAAACTGTTTATAGAATGGAATAGTAATAGTTATGAAATGGGATATAAAACTTGAAATGAAATATTGGCTGTACAAAGGAAATATGGACTGTGCTATGGACAAAAAAATGAAGTGTATGAAATATATGAAGGTGACAAGAGCAAAAATTGTGACATGTACATAAATAATTAAATGATGTATCAGTGGAGGTTGAATGCAATGCACAACCTCAAGTCCAGTTTGATGAAATATATGAAAGTGACAAGCGCAGGGACTAAATGAGAGATGTGAAATGTAATGTCCAGTTTGATAACCCCGTCTTCATCCTGTTTATATGGCCATGTTACAAGATTTGATACAAACACACACACACACACACACACTAGAATGCATTGAAGTGCTTTATTGGATGAAGTGGCTCAATATTAATTGAGGAAGACTCTATGTTTTGAGAAAGATGAGTTCAAATATACTCAGCCACATATTCTAGGAAATATAAAATTAAATGAGCAACTTCACATTTTACAATCACAGGCTATAAAACATCTTTTCTTGACAGAGATAGTAGCGTTTTGATTTGGGTTATGGCCAACTGGCAGCAATTTGAAATGGAATGAAGTTGCACGCGCCAAGTTCACCACAACACAATGCACTTCCTTAGCCCTCTGCTATCAAGAACTGAAAAAAAACTTCATTTCTCAGAATCGAAGGCGAAATATTAAAACTGATGGCCTTAACATTAACCTGTCGTATTGTTGATTTATCAATAACACTTTCATGCTTTTGTGTTGAGGAATGTTAAAGATATCATTAAAAGAAATTGCACAGTAGATCGAGTGGAATAACAGCACCTGCAGATACGCTCCATTGAATAGGCTTGTTTTGCAACCTCTACAATCTGTGTTAGAGGATTGTACAACTCAATTCATAAGACTGTACAATCTTTATTCTTTCCATTGAATGGGGGATTCATAGTAGATCATGTGGTCGGTATCAGATATAGAGGGGAGTCACGCTCATAGCGTCCAATGTTGATGTGAGTGGAGCATGGATTTATTAATTTATTAATAATACATCCAAGAAGAAACTAAGAAGCACTCAGCATTCAGCACTTTAAATCACTTCACCTTCAGATACTGAATCATTTTGAAATAGATTATGTTATTACAGTGCAGGGTTTTGTAATGCAAAATGCTCTGAAGTTTTCTGTATCTATTCGCATCCAGGACTGTCTTTGTCTCCATAGCAACAGTGACTGAGGATTATGGGTAGTGTAGAGCCTCCTGTTATCGAATACTGACAAAAAAACCTTTTTTTCTTCGAATCAAAGGAGAAATAATTGAAACTGATGGCCCTAACAATGACCTATTGTAATGTTGAGTTATCAAGGACACTTTTGTGTTTTTGTGTTGAGAAATGTTAAAGATATCATTAAAAGAAAACAGTAACACAGTAACAGCAAAGAAATTACTTCCCCCAGTCCACCCACTGACTGATGCTCACAGCGTCTTATAGCACCATGGTCAGGTTAATATTGGAGTGAATGGACGGCCCAAGCAGTTGCTCTGAGCATCTAATAATGGCACGGATGGGTTTACATTGGAGTTTGTTGAAAGTCTGTTTTGTCTTATACAGACACTAAAGGGTGCCTTATGCATCGGTATAAGACACCAAGGGGCATGACAAAGCTTTGGTATTTGATGCCCTGGAATGAGAGTGGGTTGTGGCTTTGGAGGACTTGTTGGAAGATACGTTTATTATGCATGGGAAGTACTATGCAGCCTTTAAAAACATTTGGGCTTTTACCAGGCAGGGAGGATCAAATGAAAGATTGGATGTGTCAAGAGAACTGTATGCTGTGTTCCTCAAGCTTCTGCATTTAGGACTGTAAAGCATTAGTACAAGATTTTTTTCTCTAGCTGAGCTGGTTGACATCCTGCTACAGCTCTTTTCAGGCTTTTCAAATTTTATCAAACCTAATGGATCACATGTCAGTACAAGGAGTCATTTGGGGGTGTTTGTAAGATTGAGAAAAATGTATTTGTTTTACAGCTGTTCCTTTTATAATTATGTATGATTGTGTTTTCAGTCCAAATAGTATTTTTCAGCCAGTATGCATCACGTGATCCAGCAATACGGATTCTGACCACTACACCAAAATTGCCTTACAGCCCAAAAGTGAAGGATTCAGTGTTTTTGGGGCTTAACCCACACAAAAGACTATATATCAAGATATCTCTGCCTCTGATGGACTGATTTTAGTCATCGTTTTTTTTATTAATCTGTCTTTTCACAATTCCTCCAACCTTTGGAAATGCGATAGTAAATTGCTGTAGTAGCCCACACAGTCCATTTTTCACACATATTAATGAAAGAATGATTTTCTTGAAATTGTAATAATTACCTGTGACATCAGACTAAATTTAAAGCACAGACCATTGCTAATTGTGATTTGTTTGACATTATTCGTGTGACATTATTTGCTTACTGGGGCTGTGAGAGACAAGATAAAAGTATGTGCAAGTGTAAGCAGGGCAGCTGTTAGAGTCTGTGGATGAGCCACCTCCATTGATCTCCTGCCATCCAGGGCTGATGCTCGACTCTCTCCAGTAAGACTCTGGCATTAAGCTGGACATCTACTGCATGCTCTTATTCTGTGTCTTTGTAAGTACAGGCCCACGCACACACATACACACAGAAATAGACAAAGGCGCCCTGTCAGCACACTAGGCCGGTGCCCAGGGAAATGTCATATCTTCTCAATTCAAACACATGCAACAGATTTTTTTTTCAATGAAGTTTCAACTCACATTCACCTTAGTTTAAACGTAGTATTCGGTGTGGAAAGGTAAACAAAAAAGTATTTTTATTGTGCTGCACACAGGAGCAGGAGAAGTCTGTCTGAAACAGAACTGGCAGTTTATGTCTTGACAGATAGTTTGAAGATGAATGCTGAAGGAGGAGAGGAGGAACGACACCGCTTACAAAATGTACCCATTCACCTGCTGCGTCTGTCTGTAACAACTAGTATCTACTTGATACACTACTTTCAACTCTCTCGTCTGCTTTCACGCAGCTGTAGAGAAGTCGCGCACATTTTTCACATGTCAACCTGAGAGGCAAACAAGTTCAGACTGACACCCTCGAGTTGCAACTGTGACACTGCAAGCAAAGTTTTAAGTATCTGGGCCTGCAGATGGAATTAAGCTCATTTTAACGGGTATGAGAAAAAAAAAAGACAAAACAGGGAAAGGGAAAAGCTGACATGAAGAAGACTGCGAAAAGGAACATACAATATAATACAATGAACAATACAATAAACAATTGTTGTAACAATTGTTGTCTTTGAGCCACTAGCATATGTTTTCTAAAGCAAGCAGGATCTGGATCCTTCATTTGGCATCTATGGAAGGACATATGCCTGGAATAAGCGAAGAAATGCGACAACAAAGTGACTCGATCCATTTCACAGACTGTGTGGTCCCTGCTGGAAGTGGGAAAGATTGGCACATGATAAATCACAACAGTGCTTGAGTGTTTTACATGATTAGATGGTGGAGGGAACATTAAATCAAGCTCGATTTGCTAATTGACTAGCCGCAAGACCCTTATCCATGTGCATTCCAGAAGCAAGGATTTACCATGCACAAATGAAAATTATTGTCCGAAAAAAATGGAGCACATTGCACAAAAAAGATAACCCTTGATCACATAAACTCTATCATGAGCTTATTGTTGTAATGCATGGCTTTAAAGGCTGTTACAGCACATCTCTACAGCTGCAGCTCTGCGCCGCCTCTTACATTTTGTCATTCTGTTGAATCATACAAAGGCAGCCAGATAAATCAGTTAGAATTTGAGCAACGTCAGCAGAGCCGGTGGAAGGGAGAGCAGTGATGTGAAATGTGGGGAGCTGACCTTGAAGAAATGTTCAATTTGTGTTAGCGGTAGGGGCTAAATTCTGGTGAAGCAGGGTATTCTCCAACCTAAGAGGATGCCAATATATCCAGTGGTAAAGCATAATATTAAATATTTTGACGTAAGAATGAAATAATTTGAAGTGACAAAATGAAACAAAAGCACATTGAAACGAACCGCTGTCCTCGATCAGATCTTCCTCCTTTCCTCTTGATTTTTATCGCGTATAAAACCATTCCAGTCTGTTTTGCTCTACTTTGACCCTTTTTTATTCAGCTTAACACACAGAGACATAAGTATAAAGCCACTCTGGTAATGTCGAAAGTTAACACCTGAGCCTTTCTATGAGATATCAATGGAAATTTATTGAAGCACACTCAAGGACAATTGACTTACTGCTAGAATATCTCTTTTTAGTCTAGCAGAGGAGCTGTAATGATGAGAAATTCTTCCATGAAGCACTGTCACCCCGGCAGTACCTACCTGGAAGTAGAGACTGTGGGAGCACGGGAGTCATCGCTATGGAAACAAGCATAACACTGACAGAAAAGAGGCATATGCGTGGCATAACTTAAAGCAGGAACTGCGCCGCGGAGAAAAGCATGCTCTAATTGATTGGTCGATAGCACCGACGGAAGAGTAGAGAAATACCTCGTTGCATTTTCCCAGGTCATGAAAAAGAAAAAGGAGAGACATGGATAAAAGCCTGAAGGGAGGAGCACTGTCTGTGCAGTAGCTTCGAGCTACAGTCTGGATGTCCAACAGTCCAGACAGAAGGGTTTCTCTTTCATTTGATCGATCCTGTTATATTACCTTAAGGAAAATGAAACACTTCTAAGCATATAATGTAAGCCTCATTGGGAACTTGAACTTGACTTACCTTGTGAAAGTAAGACTATACAAAATGTTAGAAAGACATTTTTTTCTCCTTTAACGAAGCAAGGAGGATCGACAGACATCTCAGGTTTTTTTTGTTTTTCTGTTTTGTTTTTATTACCAGAGAACTCTGTGAGGTAGAACACAGGTCAGGGAGACACGCTCCTCACCTCCATCATGAGAAATAGAGCATGATGACCAGCATGACCACAAGGGTAATTTGATCTATTTCAAGTCACTTCAGTACCCTTGTCACCTGGAAAAATGCTGTCCTCTTGTGAGAAAATTTGAGCCAGAATAACCACAGTTTTCTGACTATTGGTGAAACAAAATACAGCTGGAGAGCAGTGGGTGGTGATTGGGAAGCCAGCACAGCCAATATCACACATGGTTGGCTTTGGTATTAAGTGGGAATAGATATCTATGGAGAGAGAGTCAGGGAGCAAAAGTGGACAGACCACAGACTACCAGTTATTGGTATTCTGAGAGGAAAGCCGATAAAGGACGGGCTTTAACTTACAGAAAATGGTACAGACGATAGAGAGATTGTGCCTACATCAAGAGAAATACATTTGTAGCCACTAAAAGCTTTACGAAGCTACGGGTGTAAGAAGTTGCGTATCTTAGAAATGGATCTTTAAAGCTACACTGGGAGCAATTTGGAACTGCAATATTCCTGGTTTGATGCCAGCTGAGGATGTTAATTACATGTCAGTTACATGTCTTTCTGTCTTAATTTCTTGTCACTCTCCATTATCTAACAACTTATATGATGCAGCTTCACCTTTTCTTCAACTCTCGTGTAGCATATGGTCATACTCACCCAGCATTTATTTGTCTTGTCTTTGTCTGTGTTAAAAACCAGGTTAAATTTTAATTGTAATTTTAAGAACAATTTGACCATAAGGTCCATCTAATAGCTATTCTGGAGCATTCAATCATATCACATGATCTTCATCAGGAGACAGAGTTTGTCACAGAACTGTAGATGTTTTCAGAGCACTTTACAGGCTTCTCTTCCATTTCTACCTGCTGATGAGGATTATGTGATATGATCTAAAGCTCCAGAACAGCTAATAAATTGATCTAGTGGCGTGGCTGTTTTTTGAAACTCCTTTTCCAAGGTCAAGCTGTGTACCTCAGTTTTTAAGCCAAAATGGACGATATTCATTTCACAGATAACAAATTATGGGATTTTGTTGTCCTTGCTGTCTATTTAAGCCACCAAATATTGTCTTACCTGCTTATTGTTGACATAGTTTGGATTTTGACAGTAATCTGGCTTCAAACATTGCTGTCATGATGCCCGTTCAGGACACTGGGCTTTGTGCTACAAACACACACTCTCAACTGTTGGCCACTTAAGCAGTGAGGTGATCAGAGGGAATGGGTTTACCCAGTGTGAGAGGTTTGTCACTGAAACTGAATCAGGGCAAATTGATGGTATTACTCCTCAGGCTGCACTACTGGGATGGTGTAAATCACTTTGCTGCTGAGCAATAAAAAAATGTCAGCCAATGGATTAAAGACACTCTGGCAATGAACTTTTCTTTTCTCTTCATAAGCTACGCAAATATGACATTTGGAACTAACGGGACCCTTGAAGCAAAAGCAGCAATCGTCCTTGTAACATATCCGGCCATACTATACGACTACTATTATCTGCCAGGGGCTGAATAATAGTGTGTTTTGATAAGAGCTTGTGTGCTACCAGCGTATTATGAGGCAGTTAATAGGTTTTACTTGCTTTCATCTGCAATTCAAAGGATTTTGCTGTACGAACATAATAATTTGCTTTTTCTGTCCTAATGCCCTCATTCTGTCTCATGGGTAAATGCAGATTTAGCGCACATTCAGTCATTCTGGATTTGGAAGGGGCATTTAAGGTTGTGTTATTTGTTTGATCTCGTCTTGCCCTTCATCTCCACACCTATTTTCCTCTTTAGTACTCCCCTGCCTCCGTAGGTTATGCCATGTTAGTGAAATGAGGGTCACAAATCCAATAAGATTCATCACAGGCTCAAATCAGATTAGTTTAATCTGGTGTAAGGCAGGAGCCAAACCCACTTTCTCTCAATATGGAGCATCAGAACCCTGACACAACAATGACAGCACTTAATAACAGCTTTTTATGGTTACAGACTGTAACCATAAGATGAGTTTATTAGCCAGAGTTTACAGTATGTACAGTATACATACATACACTGATTGGCATGAATACTCACTTCACTCATCACTCAACTACTAGTTGTCAAGGGGCTGGAAATCTTGGATAAACATCTAAAAAGTATTATGGTATTATGTTCAACAGAACCAGTTAGTCACAATTGTGCTGACGAAAGCCCACCAGCATGTAGAACACTTTCTATCAGATGCTTCACAAATGCTAAAACGTAAAAGCTGAAATCTGCACATTCTGAAAAAAGAGAGCCTGCTTCCTTAACAAACCAGGGCAAAAGATAGCCTCCTGCCTTTTTTTTTTTTTTTACACCTGTGTCCGTCATTGTGCGCCAGCCTCCCAGAGTAGCAATTCACAGAGACACTGTTTTAATCACCTTGTAATATTGCCCTCAGTTTCTTCTTCCTTTGCTTACTCTTTCCCCTCTCTGTGGCATTTAATTTATCCTCAATGCATCGATTTAAGATTAGAGTGCCGGCCGCTCTTAATGACTCTTTCAAAATTATTCATATGTTTATTGAGAGGCTTGTGAAGCTCGCTCAGACACCCCTGCTGCCACCACTGCCGCCGGCACCACCTTCCCATTCTACACTTGGCAATAAATTCCTTCAAGATTTCAAGATAGGTGATTTGAATGATTTATATCTCCCCTTATTTACACATTGCTTTAGTTTCCCTGTTAACGTAAAACACTGTGGTGTACTCTGGCACTTTGCTGATTGGAGATCCACTTCTGCTGAATACCTTTGCTGTGGCTGGTGTGTGGGTTATATTTTACCATTTGCTAATTGGCAACTGAATATCTGCAAACTTCAAGCAGGCTGTGTGACTCTGCTGGTATCCTACTTGCATGACAATGGCATTTGATCATCCATAGCAGGGGGAAAAAAAAGACAAAGAATTATGAAAAGCCTTCGGTTATGACTTAAATGTCACGCTGTATGCATGTACTAATGTTGTTATAGCCTGCCAGGACACTTACATCACCACAGTAGTATGGTAGCAATGAGCATGGCACACGGTTACATTAGTTTTGTCCTTTTCCTCTCTGGTATATCCACTTCTGGATGACCTCAGGGCTCCCTTTGTATTTGTCTCACATAGGGTCCACTTGTCAGAAGGGCGGCGAACATACGGTAATGATGCCCAGACAGGGTTTGGTAAGTGGTCAGACGGCTGTGAACTGCAAAGCAGATGGACTGATGTACCCTTTACTGAGCTGAATGTCATTGGCTGGCATTTCCCACCATGCCTCATGGATAAGACTGCTGAAAATGGCCTCGAGCAGGAAGAAAGGGCCCACCTTAGTTTAAAGATGTTCAGGGAAAGAAATAATTTGGGTTGTGATCAGGTTTTCCAAAGGGAAGTGCTTAAAATCATATTAATTACATTTCACACTGATTGCGGACTCCTAGTAAACAGTTTTGAAATAAAGTGGCTGGATAAGTTGGAGAAGACAGGCTGCTTGTACAAGGCTGCTCACTTTTTGTTTTCTGAAAAAGATCCAATCAGAGTGACTATAAATGACTCTAAATGAAGCACTAAAGTGTGGTTATTGGCAGTGTGCTTTTATACTTGTAACAGTGTAAAACATAGTCCTGATGGTGACTGCAAGAATCACTGTTACATTAAAGCTTTACTGGAAGTATTTTTCAGGGAATGTTTATTTATTGACATTTATCTCAGCCTATCACAGTCAGCTGTTGTGGTTGTTGCAACCCCCAAAGTCACAGAGGCTTCCTGAGCTGAATCCAGTGTTTGTACTTGTCCCACACTTGCAGACTTGTGGATTTAAGCGGTCCATGCCTGTGAAGTCCAGAGTGTTGAGGACTGTCCAAATCCACAACTTGGAAGATTAGTTCATAGCAATAAGGATGTGACAACAATGCTCTTAAAAAGAAGAGCATAAATTCTTGGAAATAGCAGTTTGAAAAAAAAAATCAATCAATAATCAAATTAATAATCAATTCAAAGTCCACTTACATATTTTTTCAGAGCTTTCACCCAGATGTCATGGTCTTCATCAGCATATAGATTTAGTCCGAGTGATATGACAGGTCTTAATATCAATCTCAATGAGACTACCTGATTTAATAATACCTGATTAATAATAATAATAATAATAATAATAATAATAATAATAATAATAATAATAATAAAACAAAAGCAAATTATAGAAAAACAGTAAAGTAAAATGAACTAAAATGCCATAAAATATAATAAACTCACAGAAAAGCAATTTTAAACAAGTGGGTTTTTAACAGTGATTTAAAAGACGAGACAGTTGGCAGCCCTGATCTCCTCAGGCAGGTCATTCCAAATCTAAGAGCTCTGACAGCAAGGGCTCTATCCCCTTTAAGTATCGATCTGGACCTTGGAACAAGAAGAAGCGATGCATCCGATGATCTCAGGGAGCAGGAGGGGACAAAGGGCAATAAGAGGTCTGATAGATAGCTTAGGACAAGGCCTCTCAGGGCTTTGTAAGTAATCAAAATCAAAATCTATCATAAAAAAATCTTAAAATCTATTCTAAAAGTATCAGGTAGCCAGTGAAGAGAAGCCAGGATCGGTGCAATGTCATCATGTCTCCTAGACTGAGTTAAAATCCTGGCAGCAGAGTTTTGGAGGAGCTGGAGGCGGGAGAGGGATTCTTTTGCTGATGCCAGAGAGCAGGGACTTACAGTAGTCCAATCGACTGGTTATGAAAGCGTGAATGACAGTTTCCAGATTTTTGTCAGAAAGAATCCTTCTAATCCTTGAAATGTTTCTGAGATGATAAAAACAGGATTGAACCATTGAATTAACACATTATCTAGGATGAGGTTTTGATCAAAAATGTCACCAAGGTTTCTGCAATGCTGAGTTATTGAATGGGATAGTGAACCAAGACTGTTCAAAATTTGGTTGCTTGCACTATCTTGACCTATGATTAATATCTTTGTCTTATCATTGTTTAGCTGCAGGAAACTTTGTGACATCCACTTATGAATGCCATGCCTGCAGTTTAGCAGGTTGGCATTGTTTTGATAATTGTTTTCAGGGTCACAGTTTAGATAGATCTGAGTATCATCTGCATAAAAATGGAAACTGATATTATGTCTGCGTATGAGGTAGCCTAGAGGGAGCATGTAAATGGAAAAGAGGATTGGACCTACACCAAACCTTAGCTAAAAGCTCAGAAATAGGCCTAAAATTGTTAAGATCAGCAGGATCAAGACACAGCTTTTTTAAAAGTGGTTGAACAAGAGCAGTTTTAAAAAATTCAGGAACAGAACCTGGCAACAGAGAGCAGTTAAAAATTTGCAGAATAGAGGGAGAATCTGTAGTAAAAATGTCCTTTAGAAATTTTACATAAAATAAAATAACATTACTGCAGTTGAAAGCTCCAGAAAAAGCTAGAAAGTGGACTTAATTTTTTTTTTTAATACAAATAAGTTAGATACAACTAAGATGTACAGTATATAATACAAATGTTCCATGTTTATTTACAGTCAATTCCCTAGCAACAATTGAGGTCTGAATTCCTCATTTTATCCCCTCAAGACCCGATGCTCTTGTAGACTTCAGACACATATAAGGGCTTTTCTTTGCCCTTATTTGGATTTTTATGACCCTGGTAACTTGCTGAGATGATGGTAAATAGTAAACCCAAAGCCATGCTTTAAAATGTTTCTTCAGAAGCTTATATCCAAAAATCAAAAGAAAGCCCTTTTTGATTCTGATCTGGGTCAATGAGATACTACTTTTTCTCATTCACAAATCTTCACCCAATGAGGAGCTAAATAACGCCACCTGCAAGGTCTTACTGAAACACAGAAAACAAAAAGTGGCTATAACAACGAGAAGTGGAGAGACAATAAGGTCTAAGTGTTTTTTACCCTTTCCCTTCTTTAATTTGGAGACTGCCGTTGGCAGTAGCAATAACTGTAGATTAGCAGTGGGGGGATTTCTCTGGGGAGAGAGGCTACAGAGGAAATCGTTCCAGGCTGTTCCTCTGCAAATGTTTTTCTTTCCAAAGGCCAGATCTCTCTGCTTCATTGTCTTTGCAGCCCCCGTATTTCCCCCAGTTTTACGGCTCTTCTGAGGGACAATTTGTGTGTTGGGCCCTGGTTTTATTTGTTGGTGCTCGGCGAAGGGTAGGAGAAGATGTCAAATGAAACCCATTAATCACCTCACAGGCTATAAGAGATAATTGTGAAGGGAGAGAGAGAAAGACATTCAGAGAGGGCGAACGAGTGAGCAGGAAAGGAGAGGTAAGCGAGGGAAAAGAGTCAAGGGAGAGCAAACAAAATAAATCAGAGAGCGTGCTGTGGGGATTCTTACATATAATAGCCTTTGCCTTCAATTTCCTCACTCACTTTTTCTCCCACAGTGCTGGAAGAGGGTTGATTGAGTGCAACAGAAAAGTGAAATATTAGAGTAAATACATGACTTTTCAAGCCCCAATGATGCTCAATTGATGGCACCTTGTACCATTTGTTTAAATTACATTGCAGCATTGAGCCTAAATTTAGGAGTCCACTGACATGACACAGACATGTACTTTATGAATGAATTGTGACTCTGTGGACTCACTGTAAAACAGAGCAACAATAAACATGTCACCTGCTGTGAATGATACCGGTACTCTTTGGGACAATCAATCACAATTATGTTCAAGGGGCAATAACTTCTTAGATTAAAACGTACTGTATATGAAGCACATACTGTACATGAAGTGCATGTATCTTTGTCCTATTGCCAATTATGGAGTTGAATTGAGAAAAGAAACAGTCTTAGGGGAAATTTATTTAAGGTACAAAATGCAGAACATCATACATCGTTCACACATTTTAGAAAAATCTGTGGTGTAAGAATAGATAGATATAATCTTTTATCTAATGTATGCATGCTCAGTCAGTTATATATGGTGGCAGATGTAGATTACTTTACCCAGAGTGTCTGCTATGTAGAAAAATCAAACAAATGAGAGGATGAATGGATGTGAGTCTGATCTGACAGCAGGGGAATCATGAATGAATCATGATTATTTCCCATGACGGGGAAGTGAATGGGTCATGTTGTAGACCTCAAATGAAATTCAAATGACTGATAAAATGAATGATTTCTCAACTGCCAACTCTCGCTGAACTTCTTATAAACTAAAACTTTCATTTACATAATTAGTCAAAACAGCAGACAGGCACATTCTGCACGAGTCCACGCAGTTCACTAGATCAGTTACAAAAATATTTTAATGCACACCACAAAAACATTTTTCATTGTTTCTTTATATTCAATATGGCACACGATTGACTGTGGTCATTTGCAGGATGAATTAATATTTACGCGATGCAATGCAGACCATCAATCACTCCAATTTAATTCTATAAACTTAATTCTAATAACCCTCCGGGGGCATGGGTGGCTGGCTTGAAATCACACAATACATGCAGGTCATCGGTTTTTGGTGTTCCACTGTCCATGTTTCTGTATTTGAATGTTTTGGGGGGTTTTTTAAGTTGCAGTGCATTCATTCATGCCATATATACACTGTCAGTTTCTCAAAATGCTTGCGTTTTATTTATTTGCTGCTTTTTTGTAAATGCAAAGTATGTGCTGTCAGAGTGGTGTTCACTTGCTTATTCTTTGTCTATTTGCAATGGATTTCTTAAGTTGCAGTGCACTGAGCTGTAGAGGACTGGCAACTGCGAAGGCCACATTCACATGATTCACATTATTTTCATACTTATCAAACCATTCAGTGACTGCTTGTGCCTTATATGGAACAATGAGCATTTGTTATGTCTTTCCATTAATTTA
Source organism: Thunnus albacares (assembly GCF_914725855.1). Taxonomy (NCBI): domain Eukaryota; kingdom Metazoa; phylum Chordata; class Actinopteri; order Scombriformes; family Scombridae; genus Thunnus; species Thunnus albacares. The sequence goes on along the minus strand of NC_058110.1, from coordinate 10,468,419 downwards.
TCACTTTATTTCCTTTAATCTGTCATCAGTCTGTATAAATTACAAATTCCATGTTCACACTGCCATTTCCATTGCAAAGGCTCCAGATCCCCACTGAGTACAAAGCTTGGATGTATTATACAAAATGAGCTAAAAATGTTTTCTAGCTTCTGGTTTTGTTCCCTCATTGTGCAACCCACTGAATATGTGCAGTATTGTTTCTCCCACTGGGCCCGCCCATAAGTTCCCACTCATCCCATAGACATCAACATATACATCCATTGTACAAAATTACACAGGTGAGATGATGCCCCGCTATTTTAGCTAGCAGTAAAAGCTGGAGTTAGCATTCTTATACAGAAAGTATCATCTTTGTATTTAATTCCTGTATGAACTTATCTAGACTTGCAAGACAATACACAATGAGAGTTCCACTGGATGCTTGTAAAATGTTTGTGAATATATTTGTGTTACAAACCTGGCTCAGGGCTTGCAACAAAGGAGGGAGTCCACACTGAATAACGGTGCAAAAAGGATATTTATTTAACTAAACATAACAATTCATACTTAAATATGGGAATGTTAGTATCAGTGATGTAAGGTGGTATCTAAAGTGCAAGCCATGTTGGCCTCTTTTTCCACAATGGAGTAATTCAACTGGTAAGAGTTGAATTTCCTGGAGAAGAAACTGACCGGATGATCAATACCATCAGCACCAGTCGGCAAGAGGACTGTCCCAGCTCCCATATTGCTGGCATCTACTTGCAACTGGACCGGATCACCCAGACGGGGAGCTGCTAGGACAGTAGCAGATGAAATCAGACTTTTTACATTTTCAAAGGCACGTTGACAGTGAGGGGACCTGTCAAACTTGACCTTTGAACTTAACAGGTTAGTAAGAGGTGCAACTACTGTGCAACTAACTGGTCGAACCTGACCCTGACCAACTACCTTCCCCAAATAGATAACGGTACCCTGGGCTAACTCTCATTTAACTAGATTTACAGTGAGGTTGGCCCATGCCAAACGGTCAAACAGAGCTCTGATGCGATGGACATGCTCTTCCCAAGACTCACTATAGATGACAACATCATCCAAATAGACTGCGCATCCCTCTAACTCACTACCTTATTCATTAATTGTTGAAAGGTAGCTGGTGCATTTCGCAACCCAAATGGCATTACCTTGAAGGAATAAAGGCCTGAAGGTGTTATGAATGCTGCAATATCTTGAGCCCGTTTGGACAGGGACACCTGCCAGTAACCCTTCAAAAGGTCAAACTTGCTTACAAATTTCGCTGTACCCACCTGATCAACACAATCCTCCATACGGGGAAGTGGATAGGAGTCTGGCTTGGTGACTTAATTTACTTTGCGAAAATCTTTGCATGGTCTAACAGTTTGGTCTTGCTTGCTCACTAGCACACATGGGGATGCCCAACTTGAACATGAGGGTTCTGCAATGTTGTGTTCCAACATATATTTCACCTCTGACTCCAACTGAGTGCGTTTTTCTTGAGAGACACGGTAAATCCTCTGGCGAATTGGTTCAGCATCCCCCACATCAATGTCATGTTCTATAAGATGGGTTTGAGAGGGAGTGTCTGAAAACAAAGAAGGAAATGACAAAATCAAGGTAGACAATTCTTCCTTCTTAGCATCAGGCAAATGACCCAACAACTTGTCCAGGTCACTCAATTAAATTTTGAATCAACCTTGCATAATACAGTCATCTGGGGAATTTACTGGTTCTTCATCACCTTCCTCCACCAAACATGGAGAAGACACTGGCTTTAATGCACCTGAAAATTTCACCCCACTGGAATGAGAAAAGTAGGGTTTTAATATATTTACATGACATAATTGGGTAGACCTCCGCCTGTCAGGAGTGGAAACCAGATAGCTCAAGTCTGAGACCTGTCGAAAACCTGGCCTGAAAAGGGGAATCCACCACTGGGAGGAGTGCTAGAACCTGATCACCTAGGCTAAAAACATGCAGTACAGCTCAGCGATTGTACAAGCGCTTCATTTTCCTTTGAGAATTTTCCAGGTTTGTTTTTGCCATTTTTCCTGCCTCATACAAACATCTTTTGAACCCATTAACATAATCTGTTAGATGTACTGGAGGAGGAGGCTTTTTCCAGTCAGCCTGGAACACAGCTAATGGACCATGAACAGTGTGACCAAACACAAGATCGTTTGGGCTAAAACCAGTACTCTCTTGTGTTGCCTAGCATTAGCCAGGGCAAACCCTCCTCCCAGTCACGACCCAGCTCAATACAATAAGAGTGCAACAATGACTTGAGAGTCTGATGGAACCGCTCAATAGCTCCCTGGCTTTCTGGATGGTAAGCAGTTGACTGAGTATGTTTGATATGGAGCTCTTTCAGAATGTCTGCAAACAGGCATGATGTAAAGTATGTTCCCTGATCACTTTGAATGAGCTTGGGAATGCCGACAACAGAAATGAACTGGGTTAAAGTTAAGTATACGTGCGCAACACTTTCCATCTCTTCCACTGGACGCACCTGCTGAAACAGCTCTGTTAAAGTAGGGTCCTCCTGTTGTTCCTGTATCAAATCAGTGCAAGACACAGAGAAAGGAAAAACAGGCATGGGAAACATGACATTTAGAGCAGGTTTTTCATGCTTTTGTCTTCTGCCTGATTTTTGTCTGAAGAAGCCTGAGCTCTAGTTACGACACATGCTGAAGAAACCTGTGGATGGTCTTTGTCCTCAACCTCAGCCTTATCCACAGAAGGAGAACAGGTGACCACTGGAGAAGGGGGAGAATCTGCCTCAACACAGCCATGAACTAACTCGTTTCCCAGAATTACTTGCACTCCATCAACTGGTAGAGCAGGCCGCACTCCCAGAGCTACCTCTCCTTTAACCAGATCTGGTCATAAGACAACCTTATGCAAGAGAACAGTTAACACAGACTGGCAACACTGAGGCCAAGATAAATTAATCCAAAGCACCACTATCTCTTAAGATCTCAACAGGAATTTTTTATCACTCCCTGCTAAAGACACAAACCCACTGGTGACATAGGGCTTGTAACCTGGATGAACTTCTATGGTTTCGTCAGCCTGGGATGAGTCTTCAGGGGAGAACATAGGAGAACCATAGTGCTCTTGGTTCTCCAACATTTCCTGACCCTGGTTCAGGGGAGGCATGTGTTGGTGAGAACAAACAACCGCACCATGGTTGCCTACATCAACAGGCAGAGTGGAGTCCAATCTTTATCTGGTTCTCCCTGATGATCCACCCCTGGGGGTGAACACGTTTGCATGCACGTCATGGCCAAGGAGACTGCTTTATGCCTTTTCTCCTCTTCATCTCATTCCTCCTCTGCTGGAGAGAGTGAGACAAGAGCAGCTGTTGGTCATCCTGATAGCCCCAGACCGCCGTTGGGTGCCCTGGTACGCAGAGATGACTCCACAGCCTGAACCTTACTTCATCTTCACTCTGTTTTTGGAGAGACTAGAAGCACGATGGATAGTTCAAAGGGCCAAGAGTGTGGACCGTTTCCAGAAATACACAGAGCCAGGCCAGGTCAACACTGCCTGTTTAGAAAGTTTTAAATCTTTGCAGCAACTGAGGTCATTAGAAACACTTCATTAGCAACACTTGCAGGAGCAGCCACTGATAAATTAAGGCCATATAAAATATTACAAATTGCATCTTTAAGAATACTACTGAATATATTGAATAGGCCTTTTAGGGTGTCAGAACTGAAAATCCAGCCTCTTTATCCTAATCTGCTCTGTAAATGAGGGCAAGTTCATGTATTGACAACTCACACGTTGCTTTCCTTGTACAAGACACTGTAACTGTATTCAATACACTGTCATTCTGTTTTAATCCTCAGAATGCTTGACTGATATTGATCATTCTGCATATGAGTCAATGGCAGTGTTATTTGGTGATGTAAGAGTCAGTCTCCCACTTACTGTGCTATGTGCCAAGGCTCAGCACATTTGATTCAGATAGAGATGTTTCACAACAGAATTAGAAGGCTGTCAGTGGCTGCCAAACTTTCGCAAGAGGATACCTAAATGTGCTGATGAGCTGAAGGTGGGGAGGTGGAAATTATCTTGAAATACAACACTCAAGCAAAATAAGTGTGAACTGTCACAGCTCGCCCCAAGAATCCCTGTTCTCATGTTACTCACATCATTCAAATTGGCTAGAGCCTTGCGGTTTTCTGCCACTTTTATGGTGTCTATTTATTGTTGGATGTTGAATCATTTTACTTATCCACCCTCCAGATATGTAGCTTTATTCACTGTAAGGCCTTTGATTTAAGGCCCAATTAGCAAAAAAGCACCACAGTTGCTTGTTTATAACTCTGGGCATCAATGATGCATTGACTTAAAGGGTCCATAGGATTTTTACTGTTTCCTCATAAGACATAATGCATATGGTACGGAAGCACATTGTATTCACCAGATTGGACTGAGACCAAATTAGAGACCTTATGTCATTATTATGACTTCAATGTTATGTCATTTTAACTGTGTATCTATATACATAAATGTAAAAACATGAAATTAAAGCTCTGAGATCTGTATCTTGTTATTATGAGATTCTTATCTTGTAATTATGTAATTATTTTGATAAGCTAGGCCACTGATTTAAGGATTACGAGATCTGCATCTCGCATTAAGATATCGTAATTATAAGATACTGGAGATACTAACCTCGTAATTATGAAATAAGAACTCCATTTTCTTTCTTTAGTGAATGTAATTCTCATCTGTAGTTGCACTGTGTGAGATGGTGTATTTCTACAATATTTATTACAATGTATTTTCATAGACAGTGTTATTTGCTATCAACTATTGGCTATTAGCGTGTATACCTGCTAAAACCTAACAAGTTAGTTAGAATAGTTCAGACATGAGAGTGGTTACAATATTCTCATATAACTCTCAAATAAATGCATTTCTTTAAATCACACAACATAGATCAGTACAGTAAACTACAATCCAAACACACATTTTCTTGTAGTAGCATTATTTTATAACGATAAATGTTATAATTAATATTTTATTATCATTTACAAAACTATTAAAGGATAAGTCTGATTTATTACAACTTGGGTCTCATTTTCATAGCGTTGGGCATCATTCCTGATATATATGAACAAGAATACAACAAACTTTTGTTTTCTCTTCTGAATAAGTCTGGCTAATGTGGAATTTAAAATCAAACATCTTTGTTGAGTTCTCAACATTATTATTAGTGATGGGAATAATGGCTGAAACTATGACGGTAAGAGTTGTTTGTACAATTGGAACTCAGCTGCAGTGTTCTCCACAGAATATAAAGTAACGGTGTATGAAGCTAAGCACAGGACTGCTTAACTTTTGTCAATGTACATGCATTGATTTGGTTTACCATTATTCACTGAGCTTTATTGTTGTGATGTTTTGTCATAGTTATGTCATTGGGTAGCCACACGCTTATGTCTTGTATACTAATCTCTTTCCTAACCTGGCACCGTTATGCTACACAGATCACATACATATACTTTGAATTGGCCTTGAACAGCCACACAAATGGAGAGGAAACCCCAAGCTTCCACTTCACATACTTTGTTTGTTTCACACGTGTTCATGCTAAAGAACACATTGAGGCAGAACACACATTCTTTCTGGCACGCTTAGAGCAAGCATAGTCACACGCATACTTTATTACATACACACAGACACACACTCCCTTTTGTTCTTTAGTTGAGTACATTGAGTTAGATTACATATTGTGTCTTATTTTACTGTCTTTTAAGTAAACGCTTTTGAATATACATACTGGTCTATTTAATGTTGCACAATTTAATGGCAACTACAACCAAAAAAGTACTGACTCTTAACTTTTTAATATGTAAATCTGTTTTCATTGTTTGCAGTGCAGCACCAGACTGTACATTAGCATGACAAATCAGAGATTTGTTTCAATATTGTCTGGCTCTTGGGAAGTTGTTGCTGTTGTGATGACCCCTGTCATCTTTGGTTTGCTGTTTATTTTCCTGTCTGTCTGCTCTGCTCTACAGGTGGCTTGTTAGCCTAACTGGGAACACCTGGCACCAGTGTTACCAGGTGATAAAGTCTGGCCACAGCTAGCAGCTTCTCTCTCCTCTGACTGCTTGTTGCTGCTGCTGTTGTTTACAGCTCTCCGTTTCTCCCTTCAGGCACCCATTTTGGTTTGGTTTAGTTATTCTGCCTTGGTTACCCCCCCCCCCCCACGTCCCACACACAAACACACACACACATATACACACATACATACCACACATGCGTCACATACACCACCGATCCCACTGACTTCCATGCCTCATACTTAAATCATTCAGTAAAAGCCTTTAATTTGGTTTAATTTGTTTGAATAAATTATCTTTTGTTAAACTTTGACATGGTGTGTCTCCCTTTTGTTGTGGCCACTCAAGCTGCGTCATGACAGTGTTATGCTTATAAATACTGATTGGGCATTCAAAGACCATCAGAATTTGATTTTTGTTTACTTCAGTTTTCCGTTATTCCACTTCAAGTCCTCATGCCTCCTCCACGGCTGCGGCAACATCTCATTTTAAAATTTACATCACGTGTTTTGTGAAAGGCCGAAAGCTGTGATTAAATTCTTTCATTACCATCACTCTCTGACTGAGTACCACAGCGTTATTTTTCACAGGTCAGGCAGCCTGAGAACAATATTCAAAAGAGAATAATTTCTGTGGTGCGCTCATTAAGAAGAGGACAGACATCACCATTTTCCCACTTTTAGAATTGTAAAGACTTTCTTGAGGGGTGCAGGATCAAAAGCATATTAAAAGAACACTCTGCCAGCGCCAACCTTTTAAGTAATGGCCAGGATTTTTAAGGAGGCCAGCTGCCAGGCTCAACAAGCACGAGACTGGACTGTGGTTAGATGTACCAGCTGCCTTTTATGGATGTTAGTTGATTTAGTTTCACTGGGGCACGCTGATGTACTTGTCATCTTTGTTTTGCTTTAATAGGATATGCTTTCTTCCCTGCACCATAAGATGAACATAGAATGTAGATGTGACTCTTCCACGTTTTCAGCTTTGGGTGTGGATGAAATTCTAAATGAAAGATGATCATCTATCACTACCACCTGCTTCATTTGTGAAATTGGGAAAAAATATCTTAAGGGTATCAATTAACTGGAGTATATGATGATAAAAAAGGTGTATTTACATATTTGGTTTAACTTGCACGTCGAAGGACAGGTTCACATTTTTTCAAGTCAGGTGTCAATATGTACATTTAAACAGTTTTCGTTTGCTTCTGTTTTAATTGATACAGTACATTGCTGTCTACACAGGGTGTGTACAGCCATAGACTGTAAAAAATGACCACCAGTGTTGTTGGCTGCTAGCTTGGTTGGCATAGTGCATTTACAATCTATGGTTAACAGTGATAACGCTAAAGCTAATGCTAATTTCCACTAGCGCAAAACAGGCCTGAAACCATTAAACAAAATGTACTCACTGAAAAAAACTTAACATTCGACTCCTTTTATCACAACCAAATGTTGGACAAGACTTTTTTAGGTGACCAAAATGTTACAATTAACTTTCACGAACTGAAAACATACTGTGAAATAGCAGCAGCTATGCCTATACTCTGTGAATCTGGAGTTATGCTATGGTTACGTTACGTAACAGGCACTTCTGCATTGGCTTCACTTTCAAGCCAGGAGTTACCAGCTTGGTAACAGCTTGCGTTTTACGTGCGGTATATGCACTTAACTGCTGTTTTACACATGTAACTGGTGATTATGTGTTGGGCTTTGAGCGCTACCAAAACGCAGGTGAACTACACTAAATACTGTTTACTGTGTTAACATGCTCCTTTCACTATACAGCCTGTGTAGAGATTGTGTTAACATATGGTTACAGCTTGTTACAAATTGTCTTATTTTTGTAGTTTTGGCCATTGTTTTATTAACAGTCATGATGACACTGCACTCAATCAAAGTCAGATGATGCAAAAAAGAGCCTCAACCAGGTTTCTAAACCACTTTACTGAGAAAAAACAGATTAAACACAATAATCATCAAACACATCAAAATGTGTGAGCGCACAGGTAACAGTAAATTGAACCTGAAAGTTGACTGCTTGGGTCATTTTTATACCATTCACCTTCATTTTCTCTTCCAAATGTCTGACCTGGGAGGTTTTTCACAATCTGAATCATTATTTTTGACTGCTCATGTCTCTTGTCCCTGTTGCACTTCTTTTTAGTGATATGGATGTGTTCCCAGATCTCAGCAATTGAAGGTGCCCTGTGTTCTCCTTTGGAAAAACTTGTTTTTAAATTCAGTGTTTCTCACCAAAACTCAGTGTCTATCCTTGAGGTCTTAGAAAACGTGTTGAGTGTTTTTCCTCCTAATAAAACATTTGCAAATCCAATTTTTTAAAATACTTTTTAATCGTGCGTTGTTCACACCCATGTTTGCCTGCTAGCAGTCGTCTTCTTACCTGCCTTTGTTGGTGCATTGCTATATTTGCATTTCCACTACCAACTGTTGATCAGCAAAATAGAATAAAATTGGCATCATGATGTGAATCTCGCCATCCACATGTTGCATGTGCGTCCCTGTGTAGGTGCATGATGCAAACAAAACAGGGGCCTACTTTTAAAAAACATTACCTTAAATGGTTTTGGTGACCTCTGACCTTTTATTGAGTGATCCTGTCAAATCAAAATTTACACTATCCATGAAACATCTACATCTAATGGGTATATCACACTTTGTTTTCCAGAGGGAGGTCATTGTAGTTTGTTGTTAATCCATACATTTCAAGGAACATCTGTCTCTCTTCAGATGTCAGCTATTTCAAAGTGTAGATCTCTGTCATACTGACCACAAAGACAAGGAACATCAGGTTTATCACCCCATCTATCTTACAGCTGCTTTGGAGTTCAACCTCTGAATAATACTATAGACCAGAACCTGTTGGCAGTAATCAAGTAAAGCTGGCTGGCAGATATATCACCACCATGACCTTGTGGTGCTGCAAATCATCAGTGTGGAGGTTGTAGAGGTGACACCAGATATTTCACTGTGACAAGAGGTCATTAAATTTATCATGTGCCGTACGATTCAAACCCTATCTAACAGCAAGAGGGAAACCCCACTTTCACTGTCAGTGCCTCTGCACATTTAACTCAAGTCTCATTCATACACAGTAATCACTCACCTCATTCCCCCCTCAGTCCATGTCTCTATTTAACTCAATCACATTCTCCCACTTCTCCACTGACACTGAGTTTAAAGTCATCAGCTGGAAATGTATGCCCTGCCATAGAGCGAGGTATGTGGCACGAGCTTGGTTCAATAATCAAGTGTTATCAGAGTGAGAGTAGCATTGGTCTCGGGTGGAATTAGATGGTGTGCTGTCCTGTCTGTGTGCTGGCAGTATCAAGTACTGTGTAAAGAGCCCAGCAGCTTGGAAGAAAACGTTCAGCCTCACTGGAATAGCAGGTTTTTCAGGTTTGGCAGACCAGCCAGGAATTCTCACATGTTGAGGAACTGTTTGTTGTTTTGTATCTTTCCACAGAATCCTATAAACTGCCAAAATCTCAATCAATAAAATGTATTTTTTCCGTGATTTTCCCAATTTGACACTTTTTGCTCTCTGGTCAACCAGTGAGACTTGCTGATGTCACCAGCATGATTTGTGCTATTCTTGGACACACTGTACTGTACTGTAGTATATTAGTAGATGGGGTGACACTGCACTTTGTTCCTCCAACATCAATCCCAGAACCCATTGGTTACCTGTCTGACAACAATTTAGCCTCTGGGGGCAACGGCCAATATTTCGGGGCTTTCAGTGTAGCCAGCAGATATCCAGATAATGGATAACGGATCAAGACATCCTCTTCTGTGTGCCAGTCATTGTTTATAGTCCAATTAGCAACTTGAGACAGTCTAGACGACATTTCAGCTAATCTCTATAAACAGATATATGCATATGAATGCAGATAATTTTTTTAAAAGGAAATAAAAAGCTAAATCCTTGTCAGACGGTAGCCGATGGGTTCTGAGATTGCATTTCAACCAATGCATTCTGCTCTCCACATGGACTGTTCATCTGCATGCAACCAAAACTGGCTGAAACATAATTGGTCAATACTAGTCACACTATAAACAGACTACAAACGGACTACAAACGGAAACCAGAATGCTTCCAGTACCAGAATCTTGTTCCGTTGCCTACAGATTCTGCATTCATATGGAAATATCTGTTTATAGAGATTACTCCAACACATATTTAAATGAATGTGCATCTAATCTGCACAGTTTAAATACCAATGGTGATCAGCTTTGTAGCTTTATAGGCCTCTCAGCTGTGAGACATTGAGAGGAAAATGCAGCATTCAAGGTCTTTTTGTCAGCTCCTTTTTCAAATATAAAAAAAATGTGCAATCATGTGAATTTACATCGTTTAATACATTGCTTAAATTTTGTCACATGGTGATCTGCAGAGTCTTTTAACACTTATGAACTTGAACTGAAATAAGGGCCTAACATCAGGATCTCCTCTGGCCGCATTATAAGGTATTAATAATATCTTGTATTTACTGTAAAAGTTGGTGCCCAAACCCAGCACAGCAGATTATTCAAGACCTTTGCTGACATTACTTACAAAATTGTCTTCAGTCACTCAAAAGAGATTATAGACACTGGACTGACAGGGATTAAACAACTAGTTTCTTGTACTTGTGGCTACATCCGTTAAGTGAATGTGATGGGTTGCAACTGTCTTTTATTCACATCAATTCAATTTTCACTCATTAAGCTTAAAAGAGCACTCCACCTATTTAGCATTTATCATACATTTAGCAACACTGTCAGACTCACAATGGACAGTTTTAAAAAACAAAATATCAAAATAGATGCAGCAGAACCAGAGATATTGTCTTTTTTATTTCATACATTCTTCTTCCCTGTCAAACCTGACACCTACATCACCAATTTAACCACCAACAGTTCGGTTGGAGTTCCAGGTGTGTTGTGCTAGTAGTGGCTAATGTAGCCTCAAGCCTCTAGCCTCAAGCAGCAATGTGGAGCAATTGCAGAGGGCTGGTAACCTAACTTCTTTCTAACTCCACCACCCATTGATTTTTTTTAATTTTCTAAACTTGTTTTATTCACCCTCAAGTGTACCATACATGCACGTGCACATGTATGTGCTCATGCATGCACCATGGGCCTTTTCATCAGGATGGGGGACAATTATTTCAGTGCTTAGCACACCTATCAAACGCCCCTTTCAGCACCATGGACAGCACCTCAGCAGACGAAAAATTATGTTTTGTCTCCGAGAATCCACCAAGGTATTTGTCAGCATGCATAAGCACAGGCTGCCAGCTAAATGGCCAACTGTGACATATTCTCTGTAAGCTGTAAACAAGGTACAAACCTGTTTGTGGCCTATGAATAACATTATAGGCTATAACATAAAAATAATTTTAACTTAGAGCTACACTATGCCATGGGCTGGTCGCAAGTTTAAAGATTAAAACATCAAAAAACTAAATCTCAATTGCGCCTTGTTAATAACAAAATTCTGAGAAAGAGCCTTTAAAGAAAGTTACCTTTAAGAAGATTGATGGGCAGTTTAACGCTTCGCAGTCTGTCTTCTTAATTTTCAGTTTCTTTTCTGGAGTTCTCAGCTCTCAGGAAAACCACTGCTTATGTTTATGATCTTTTATATCGGCATTTACTCTTGCAGTGTGTGCAGAATGCAACATTTTCGTTGCCAGGTACTTTATGAAGGTCGGAGTAAACCTCCTGGCACTCTTTAGAAAAGACTCACTCTCTCTTCGGCATGATAGCTAACCTTTAGCATAGGAATGTATGTACCATATGTGAATGTAGGTGAGTTTTTACTAAGGTTTAGCCAAAACAACGATAATGCAGTGCAGTATTCATTTTGGAGAATTTCTGTCCCCTCAGTGGTGAAAACAAATTTTACACAACTTTAAAGTGAGTGAAAAAAGACAGTGTGGCTTGTTATATAATGGCCAGTTCTTCTTTTCATGAAGGCATTCAATTTAGGCCACATGATAATACTGTCATAATAAATTTTATTTTAATCAATTTCACTATGGATGCTGTCAACTTTTTGGCCACTTTGGGAAACAACCTGTAAACACAATGCTGATATCGCCTTATAAGATACTGTGGTGAACTAACAAACAGTTACATATTTACACAGCCAGTATATTTGAAGCCGCATTAGCTTTTTTTTTTAGAGTTGTGTCCAACTGATGAATGTAAGTCCAATATTCACTCTCCTTTTAGTTGTGTTTTGCTCTCCTCCAACTCCTGAGGGAAATATCTGGCTCTTCAGCTTCTAAATGCTCTACTATGTTCAGTAGCTAGTCGCTAATATTGAAACAAGGTTGGTGAGAGTGGTGAGAGTCAACCAAACAGTAAAGCTGCATGCCAGAAAGCCAAAAGATTGTGCTAAAAGACACTGAACTGCAGAGTTGGGTAATAATTATCTATGGGTTCCTCACTATAGCGACACCTTTCACACACATGTAGTCATTTGATCCATTGTTAATATAAAAATATTGATTATACGGCTTTAGGGCTACTGTCCTCCCTTTAATTGCTTCATATCACTGTGTTTTTTAAATATCTTGATTTATACATTGATCTTAGTGTCATTTTTATTGTATATTGTTTGTATTACTGACATGTATTTACGGTTAAGTATCAAGTATCATTGTAATATCATTGGATGGCACATTCTGACAATTACCTTTATGCAGCTATAACAGCTACTGAAACTGTGCTGAGATGTTTACCTGTGTTTGAATAAACAAAAGACAGCAATTTTATCTGATTTCCATCAGAAGTGTCTTAGTCTGCCTCTCTCCAAGTTTGCCTTAAGTGTCTTCAGCTTGTGTTACTACAATGAAAAGATGTCTATGCATTTAGCAAAGTGAGTACAGAAAGCCCTCAAAACATTTTAGCATGCATTGTTGATATCCTCAGCTGACAGAAAAATTGAACAACTGCCTCTGAAGTTATATGTCTGTCTTTGTCGTCTTTGTTCCAGGGCGACTGACGTTGTGTATAGTCATTGCAGAGAGTTCAGCTGATGAGAACAGTCAGATCTAGGAGAAGATAGCTCCAAAACCTCCACCTAACCCTGCTGGAATATTCATGAGTGTGGAGGTAATTCCTTCTGCAGTGTAGGCATGTAATATTAATACTCATTTAATGGGCTGAAATGGAGAGAAAGCCAAACCAAACATCTCAGTAAATACCTCTAAATATCCTATATGAGCCTAATGAAAACTTACAAAGGCTTATCATGGTGAATTGATTATGACAACTCTGTACAGAAGTTTGTATGTTTGCTTGTATATTTCACCTCTTAATGAATGTTTGGCCCTTCTAACAGTGAGGATTTAGAATTGTAGTGTCTGCCTGTCCATCCATCTCTTTAAGACTTAAGTAACTGTACTTGCACTTGATTGAATGGCCATTATCAGTGGTTACCAGCCTCATAGATATGGGTTAGAAGGGGTCTGCTACACCTGCTAGTAGGCGTATATCAACCCATTGGATAGGACTGTGGCATCTACCAGTAGGGAATAAGCCGTTATGTTACGTTACGTTACGTTACATTACCTTACAAAATAATAATTTTTTATGATGTGAAAATGCTGTGGTTAAGGACTGGTTAGGTTTAGGCACAAAAAAACAATTGGTTAGGGTTAGGGAAAGATCATGGTTTGGGTTAAAATGATCACTTAAAATTTAAATGCAGTAAAATGCGCTAAAAATCTATCCAACCTGCCACCTCCTGATAAGTGAAAAATCATCTTATCAAGTCATCTTATATTCACTTCCCCGGGTCATAATTACCATGGCTGCTGGATGGCATCTGTAACTCAATGGTGAGCTCCACCTTACCAATGGATGATAATGTCCTTCTGAACCTACTAGCAGGTGTAGGAGGCTCCTTTTAACCTATATCTATGAGGCTGATAACCACTGATGACACCCATTCAATTGAGTGATAACATTCAAAGCGGGTGGATGTGAATCATATGTACACTGTATAGCACCACTATCAGGCCAAAATGTCAACTTCCCTCTCAAAATACCTCATAATCTGAAACAGGATTCATACTTGTTGCAAGGGGATAACAGCTGCAGAAGATGTATCATTCTATATATCAGCCATAACACACAGATAGCCCTGAATTTTGCTAATAACATTTATGGTTATTTCATCATTTCATATTATCAAGGTCAAGAAACCTTTTTATTTAAATTCCTCACTTTTTCTAGTGCCAGACAAAATTTACATTTAGCTGCACCATTTAAGGCTGCAAATAGCAAAATCATCAGCATGTTATTGATTCCTTCTTCCTAAATGGAAATGAGACATTGCAGTTATCAAATATGTCTCGAATGAAGCTAACCAAGCTACCCATCCATGCAAGTAGTCACTACATCAGAACAAGACATAACAGCACACCTGATGTAAACTTACAGTAGGAGGTTGATCTCCTTTAGGTTCTTTAAATCTGTCTAGGAACTTTTAGAGAAAAGGGACCTTTTATGAATAGCAATAGTGTTTTTAACTGCTTCCAGTCTGATTTTAGAGCACTCCACAGTACTGAGACAGCTCTTCTTAAGGTAACTAATAGAAAACAATTACAGCTTGAACTGTCATAATTAGGGATGTCAGCCAGTTAGTTAGTTAGTTGTAATAGTGTTTTCTGTGTATTATCTTAGTTTGTTAAAATAGGTGAGTAGTATAGAAAACTTACCAAATCAAAACAGGTACAAGTTTGTCTTTCTTTATGCAGTTATACAACTTATGTTGAGTCTCATGCCTTCTAATGTAGTCCATAAAAAGTTAAAGTGTTTTCTCTACTGCTACTACATTTGGATTTGATTTTCTGGTCAGAACTTTTCCTACTGCAAGACTTTCTTCATGCTGTTGAAAACACATTTCTACTCTGCCCTTGCCACATATCATGTAGCTTGCACAATAGTAATTCTCCCAGCTTATCGATGTTGGCCGTTCTGTCCACATTGATTTTGTCCTCTTTTCACATCAGAAAGATAAATTATTTGACTCTCTCAACAATGGCACAAGCAGGGCCTGAGGTGTTTTAATAGACACCTTCTTCATCCGCAGCTTTGTCAATAGACCACGTAAACACTCAGACAACAAATCTCTGTGTACACCTTGCTTCCCCTGCCAGCTGAGAACTGAAACCAGACGAAACAGAAGGTCATGATAATATACCTCAAGTCTTATCCCTTATTTTCTGCTGACTTGATATCCAGTGTTGTTTGCTGCAACGTCTCGAGCAAGTCGGCATGTTGACAGGCCCTGAAATTACTTTTGTCAAGTTTGTTGTTGCTTTCTGCTTCTTTAGATGATTTCTCTTTTGTTATCACAAAAAGCAGGAATCAGTAATAGAATGTCTGGTAGAAATTTCACAAGAGCAAGAGGACATTCTGTACATGTGCTAACAACTTCTCCGTGTTGGGGGGGAGGAAAAAATCTAATTAACCAATAGAAATCACAGCAAGCGTTCTTGTTGTAGTAGTGCTACCTGCTTCTAAAAGAACAAGAGTGATCAAACAAAGACAGACACAGCGCTCTGAAGCCCACATTTCTTGTCTGGTTAATTAAAGAAGTGTGTTTTCTGTTCAAATAATCTCAACTACCATGATCAGTTCACACAGTAATACAGAGAGGCAAAGACTTCAAACAAGGATTTTGTTATTACAGTAATTGGCGATGCAACTGGGCTGAAAAATGTGTATTTTGCTAATTTCTTTGAGAGAAAAGAAAGTTAAAACATCTTGGTACTTTTACTTTTAATATATTGTCTGAGTATTTTTCTGCAGTGGTGGATCATAACCACCACTTACAGTATATTTACTCAAGCATAATTTTGAAGTACTTCTTGGTTGCTGATTATTTGGTTCTTTTTACTCCACCACATGTATTTTACAGCTACTGTTACTCTACAGATTAATATTTTTCATGAAGTATTTCTTATTTGGAGATCAAATTATCCAATAATATTATTGCAAAATGCTGCTTACATGTTAATGCAATAATAGTAATCAAACATTATGACATGTAATACTACTAACACTGACAGGAGGCAGCCTGAGACAGAGGAGTAGTAGGCCAGACGTGTGTTCATGTATTGATTGACAGCCATGAGCTCCCACCTCTGACTTTGGCTTTCCTTGATAGAGAGACGAAGTCAAATCGGAATTTCAAGATTCCACTCCAGAAGTAGGAAAACCCCATTAAAAATCCTACTGACATTTGTAAATATGCTAATAACTAAAAATCCAGCCTTGGAACATAATTTTTCTCAACAGTGTGTCATGTGACTTGCTTCATATGTTTGGATAAGGACAGAAGTTTTATGAAAAATGATCTAATACGATTGTTTATTTAATATGTATCACTTTAACAAATATCATTTCCCATAAGTCCTACTTATTGGCTCGACAGAGGAGAGTCCAAGAGCGAGTGGAGGAGCCACGGCTAGTTCAGACATGTGTGTAAAAAGAGCAGGCCAGAGAGGAGCAAATGTGTACAAGTCTTTTACACAGCACAGATTACAATAGAAAGTTGAAAAAGAAAGTGTTAGGAAGTTTCTCTCCACATTAAGACATACATACATACTGTAGCTTCAAGTAAAGTTTTGAATGCCAGTATTTTTACACTGTGGTATTGCTAATTTTACTCAGGTAAAGGATCTGTATACTTCTGCCATCACTGATGTTCTGTGTTTCCCTGTTTTGTTTGTTTTATGGTATTTTACGGGATTTAGATTGAATCCAATGTATTGATCTCCTTCATGCTATCATACATGTTATGTGTTAGACTTACAGTTGATACTGTATTTCCTGCGTTAAATCCTGTCAAATAGACAGCTCTTGGTTTATACAAACAACATGGGGACATGTTTCAAACTATGTGTTTAATAATGAGCAAATAAAACCATTGTGACAGAGGAATACAAATACCCTTATTAGCTGAAGATTATCTTTAAGCAGACACTATTCAAATAGTTTCCCAGACTGTGTTCAAAGTAATGCAACAACAACCACAGGCAAGCTATTAAAACACTGATACACTTTTTAGCTCCACGAATGCTACCAGGCTAGGGACACAGGAAATTCATTTTCTTGTTATTGCAAAATTATTCAAATGAGAAAACCATCAATAATAAGATTCCCACAGAGAAAATCCCCCATAACAGGTCCAATGGGATGAGAGATTTGATAAGAGGCCATGTCCCACTGGCACAACATAATAAAAGGATTTTTGGAGCCCGACGGGTTCGGTGTTATAGATGCTCAAGTCTGTGATGGATACAGAAGATCAAACCCTTCTTTCTATGCACATGTTTTTCATAATTTTTTATGATGGTTTTAACGACAAAATAGCCCAGTGCAAACGAGGTGATTCGCTAACCCATGCTAATTTTTCTCACACCTCTTCAGGCTGCAGAGACAACCCACTTTCCATTGAATATAATCTGGCAGTTTAACACTAACTATGAAACCCAGTGGGGCAGAGACAGGTATTGTGCGGGTTTTAATTATCTCACCGATAGCCTTCAACAGATGCTGTGTGATAATTTCTCTTCGCATTTAAAGGAATGCTCTCTATTCTCCTGAAACTCCCTTCTCCCATCTGTATTTTCCCTATAGACACCCCAATGTCATGTAGTGTGGATTTTCCTAATATCATTCCTTCCTGTTATGTTACTTTTTATCCTGTGAAAAAAATAGAAAGAGCCATAATGATCATCATGCTCAGCTTGCGACTGACCTCATTGTATCACATTGTCAGAGCTGCAGGCAGGATTGAAGGGGTCTGCAATACCGAATTGCAGATTTTGTTGTTGCAGCTTTTAATTGGTGTGAAATTACTTTTTTGGTGGAGGCATAAGTATCTGACTTCACTGGGAATAATTGAGTTTGATATGGTCGACAGACACCCCCATGAAAGTTGTGCACAGTTTGATAGCTGCGTCGGCCCAACATAAACAAAGAAATGTCAATGGATTCCAGCAGTGGCACTATGAGGATAGTGGGAGAATGTTGCTTATCCAGATGGGCAGTCACAGCCCAGAGTGTCCCATTACATTTGTAGGTAATAAACCAGACCAGGCAGCCTAAGCAGTCGTAAATATTTGATTACATGTTCACCTTTTGTGTATAATAGCATGTCTAACTGCTGCATGAGATAAGAAAGGTTGCTTTGATTCATCTTTGTCAGTGTGACTTGTAGAAATCTGAGGCCTCTGGCCTTTCAGTAGTTTGATAATGACATCAGTCAGATGTCTAAAGACAGCTATCTTCTGTTAGCAGTGAATACAGGTGAAAATGCCATATTTTGACCTTCACTGTACATGTACTGAGCTGTACTTAAGTCAAGTTTGACTTGAACTGCTGCTGCTGTGAGCACATCGTTTTATATTCACTGGTTTATGGGAGGTCCTTGACCTACAGTACTGAATAAGTCTGAAACACTTGTTTGACAAGGCTCAGACTCAGTCTTCTCAGAGAATACAAAATCACTGCTGTTGCTTCACTCAGTAGAAACAGAAAGAGCAGTAAAATGCCCTGCTTGTGGGAAATTGGTGTTTACTGAAAGCTTTCATGAGTTGAAGTAAGATAAATACATTGAATATTATTTTAGCACCAGGTGCTGACATTTCTGGCTTTCAGAGCTCACGTCTAGTCTAAACCACAGACATGAAGAGGTGACTTTGTTATTTTAGGTCAGTTTCAGGCCACTATAAGTTCAGCCCAATGCTCTTGGACTTGAAAATGTAGCCTTGTGAAGCTCTCACGTGAAGAAATGAAAAGCCACAAGAGCACCATGTGCCAGGTCATGTAGTTAACATGACGACAAGTACATCTGTCATGTTCACAATAGTGGGCAAGTGAAGCTCATGCTGGATTTCATTTGTACTTTTTTCAGTTTTTGAAGCATAAAATTGAGACAATGTTGTCATATCAGAAACAGAAATTGAGGCAGTGTATCCCCATGGTGGCGTTAGCATAGATTTTCACTGTCAGAATAATGGAGTAGCCTGTGGAGACTGAAATAGAGCGAGGCATCGAGGGAAGCCACCTGGAGGTCTGCTTGGCTAGTATGAAGAGAAAGATTGCATATCACAACATTAACTATAAGAGAAAACACTGTGCCACTAATCAAACACCCAGTCCAGGTGGCCAAATGTAGGTTACATTTACAATCCTGTATATCTTTTGACACCTTCAAATAGCACTGAGTGTAGAGAGATATAGTGTAACACCAGAGTACTCCTTTATAGGGCTTATTTTGTGTGTATTTATTTGTTTTTTTCACAATGGAATTGATTTTTTTAAGCATTATTGCCTTTTAAAATTCCTACGACTAAAGAGTTCAAGTTTTATTAGGGGCCCATATAAACTGAAATATCCATTACAACACAATATAAACATACTTGAAAGAATCAAAGTGGCTCTTCCCAACAAGTCCTCCAAAATAAATCACAATCTACACAAAGGTATTTTGTCATTGCCTAGAGCATTTTCTGATCTGACACCCATTTTGACAGGACAACATTGTTTGTCAGTGCCTTCCAAAACTATTATGAACAGCCATCACTATTGTTAATATCTGTTCAGGTTTAGGCACAAAACTACTTGGGAAAGTGGTCTTGGTTAAAAGAAACCAATGCTCATTGTCAGTAGGAAACAAGATACAAACAAGTCACACTCTTTGTATGCACAACCATCCACCCCATCCTCATCCCTAAGAGGTTTGAAGGCGCTATAATAAGATGACAGAACTTCTGCCTTTGCTTTTGGGAGATAAAAGTCATGATTTGCACAGCCAGGTAAATGTAAACAATTCATTTTAGACATTTAAATAAACAAGCAGTTCTGTTTTGTTTTTTTCATGAGGACTATCTCATTCGTCCCCTTAGGTGCATAACTGTACTCAGCAAGTTTAATTACAATGTTATGGGATTTTCTGTGTGTGGTTTGACTTTTTGGACTGAGAATGGGGCCAAAAAGCTCATGGAGTTTCCAAAATTGAAGGGGTACATCCTTTGGGGGGCATAAATTTGCTCCATTACTTTCATGACAGTCTACATTTTAGATTTTAACATTGGCATGATGGTGTCACCAGAGAAAAGGGCCAAAGGAGTTGGACAAAAGGAAACTTTGACCCGAGAGGTGCGCAAGATAAAAAGTCAGCAAGTCACCATCTTATGAGGGATTTTCCTCTGCGGATATACACAGCAAATTTCATTACATCTGGCCACTAGCAGTAGTACTGTAGTAAAGCATATCTTGATCCAGTGCTGGTTGGACATCACCGACCCCAAAAGCAAAGTTGGAAGATTTTACCACTATTACTTTATGTCTTTTTGTAAAGAGCATCATTCTTTACATTTTGCAATACTCATATGGCTACAAGTGACTCATTTGTGAAATACGTACTGTGTTGCACTTCAAGACTAGAGACGTACTTTGTTATCCACACATGATAAACAGTTCATTTATGGTTGATTGAAAGTACTGTTGTTGTCGTTGTTGCCCTAGAAAAAATGGTATCAACACACCATTTCTGTTAGACTGTCACTTATTTGTGTTTAACAATCTGTTATGTTTGAATAGTCTGAAGTTCAGGATTGAACCAAATAAGCCAAATATTTTTGCTAGAGGGCTGGATTTGGCCCATGGGCTGTCACTGCAATAGACTGCTGAAAATGTGGACATAGAGTCATTCATGTTACCCACTGACTTGCTTCAGTAAGTACCCAAACGGCACTTAACGGAGTTAAAAAACCTAAATATGCGTGTAGTGGGCAGTTTGTATGGAGCTAAGGTGAGATGAGCAACATGCAACCACCACAGCTAAATATGATAGGCTGGGACACCTGTCAGTCAAGGAAATCCCATCACACATGCCTGCTGTTAAGCTTTATTACAGTCTTAACAAAACTAAAAATGTCCAAAATTGCCATTGAGACACACATCTGTCAAACAGTGTGAGTGTTTTTGGAGCCAGCATTTACAGTAGTGACCATTCGCAGGACCACATCTAAAGACATTACTATATTTACTTCAACTCTCTTTACTCTGGTAGTTGTCACTTGATTGAAACATGTCACACATATGATATTTACATATTCATCATCTATATAACTGGTCTGTTATCTTAAGTCCTGATGTCATTTTAATCCAGCGTTGATGCCACTGAACCACCAGCTACAGTGCAGAACAGACCTGCCACATACCCGTTTAGCTAAGCCTTTTATCTGTGTCCAATCAAAAATAATTGCCTCCTCCTTCCAGATCAAGCCACCTATACAGAGAGAAGAGCGTTAAAACACCCCAGCGGTTGGAAGCACATATATGAATATGAATATATCGATGTTAAATAGCTGCCAGAGATTTAACACAAAGCGCGTTCACACACACATAAACAAAGAGGTCCACCTCCTCACACCCACTCCCGCATGGATTCCTTTATAAACAACATGAGTCAGTCAGGTTGGCTTTTTATTGCTGCTGTAGCTCTCCACATCCCCGTCCTTGGACCAGACTCAGCCAATCACGCCTGCAGGAGGGAGGAAGATGGAAGCAAGCCGCAGTCATCAACAGCTGACCAGAAATGGGCCGAGGACAGACTGACCAGGGGCTGTGTTTCTCTCTGGTAATTGGCTCAGTTTTAGATCTTAATACATTCAACAGATGTTTGCCTGAGCCCCGAGCCACGGAACAGCCAACTGTGGAGGAATTTGCCCTCTGTGCTGTGGTGTCCTTGTTTTCCGCTGCTCTGGCGCCTGTCTCTCTGCTTGACTCGATTGCAGTGTACATAATGTACTATACATCACAGTCCAATTCAGCTGCATGTAAGTTTGGAGCAAAATAAAACCACATTGGCATCATAGGCTCTCAATAAAAATAGATTGTTATAGCAGTTATTTTCACAGTGGGGTACTAGGACTTGCAATAGGTTCCCCCCTGCAAAATAGATGTTTTTCACAGGAGTTTAATTCAGTGGAAATAATACCTTAGAATGCATAAGCACTACCATCGCTCAGTTTCACAATTCAATAAATCAACTACTGAAACCTTATCATACACAAATCTAGGCAAATGTTGGTCCACAGGCTTATTCACTGTAGTTCTATTTGGGTATCCATGACATTAAAATGTTATATGACTACTGTACAACTTTCCACTTCTCTGTATGATATTTATCATCAAATATCTATTAGTATTAAAGAAACACTTCAACAAAAATCTAATGAATATTCAGCCCCTGAAAATTCAAAAGGTGGCACAAATTGTTTGTAGCTGACTACTTTCTGGAGGCCAGTAGCTGTATTCAGCTTGGATTCAAATCAGTTACAATGGATTACAATGGAGCCCCACAGAGATCCCCTTAATTCCAGTCAAGGGAATCTTAATGCAAAATACAATTATGTTTTAGACAAGCGCTTCCAACTTGTGGCAACAGTTTGAGGAGGCACAAAGCCAGGTCCATAAAAAAATGGTTTCCCCAATTAGGTGTGGGAGAGCCCTACTGACCTCAATCAGGACTCTCTGTAGGCCCTCTCTGTGGAAAAGCAGATTATGTTGCAGTTTCTATGGACATTATGACATATTTCTGCCATGTCTCTGATCCAAGCTGATGGCAAGTCCCATCCTCTGCCATGGAGCAAGCTGCAAACGTACAGGCCACGAATATTTGATATTCAAAAGATAGATTTTCAGTGGAGTTTTTTTTAAAGGAGATTTTTAAGAAAACCACAAGGGTACTTCATACAAATTGTCAGATTTCTGAAATTATTGCTGTTCAGTGGAGATCAGTGCCATAACCGAAGCACCCTTGAGACACCTTTCTGTTCCTGTGTTCAGGGCGGTTGTTAATGAAGTGACAAACTCTTGATAAGGGCAGCCACTGTTCAAAGTGTGTATCTTTTAAAACCCTATAAACACTCTCCTACCAACAAAAGACACAGTTGTTTTGTAGCTTTTTTTCAGAACATGGCCTTCTCAGCTGTGGGTGGTAATTAATTCTTCATGAACACACATTTTTATCAGTGCCACAAGATCCATTAAACAGGACCGCACAAATGGAGTTCAGTTATCAACAGTGCTTGCTTATTTCTTGGCTGTAATGCATATTTTAATGACAAGCAATTATATCACGCTCCCTGCAGAAGGACTCACCTTGATAATCTTTGATTCCTTTGAAGTCCACTACATTTTCCTTTCATTCTCTCTTCAGGCTTTTGCCTAATGTTCTCTTGTAACCTTGAAAACGTATTTTCTATCCTATCAGCATATTCCACATCTCCTTATCGCATAATGATGCTTAGGTATGACTGTTGCAATTGTGTTTCCTTATAATTGCTTCAAGAAAGTTAACCTCTTCTATTAATGGTGACTCCATTTTCATTGAGGCCAGTCTCTGCGGGTCAGTTTTATTGAATTGTCTGTTTGAATCTCTGTCTGCTCTAAATGGAAATGCATTCAGCTTATTTCATTCATCACAAGCCTATAGTCTCAAGCAGTCTCTGCTTTCCCTCCCATCGCTCATCAAGAATTGAACAAATCATTTTATCCACAGTGAAGGGTTTGTTAGCTGGCACAGGAGTGGGCTGCAGTTTAAACTTCATTGTCTAAGACACAATTAAATAGGTAAATTTGATTGCACACAATAAATAGGAAATCTTTAGAGCAAACATAGCTGTTCTAGATGCGAAGAGTCCACAAATGTGAACATCATGTATGCACTGTTTAGAGATTTCAACTAGTAATCCATCAGTGCAATTTAAAATGCTTTTGATCTGTTGAATATTCAAATAACTTTTTGGGAGGGGAGGGGGGGTGCTAAACTTTTCATATTTTCATTCTGCATATTGAAACAATATGCAGAATTGTGTTAGAAATTCATTTCTTCCACTAATGCTAATTTTATCAAGGAAGCTCCTTAGGCTAAGTAAAAATGAAACTGAGAGGGTCCCATTTTCCCAATTTAGATGTTGTAGATTTTCCCTCATTATTATTATGTTGCTATCAGATATGGTAACTGGAGGGGATTTTTCTTGGCTCTCAGGGAGACGTGAATTGAAACTTCACTGTGAAATCCAAGAGTCTTCAGAAACGCTCTGAGTCAATCTGATCACCATTTCCTCCACATCAGCCAATAAGACTTTAGGTCTTAGAAGTGCACAGTTTACTTATGTAACTTGTCTTGATTTCTAGGCACTGAGGTGCTTGTGTATGCCATGCAAAAGTAGCGCATCAGCAGGTTAAGTGTCCACACTGGACACTTAGTTTCTGCTGTGTACTCACAAGCATGTGACACTACTCAAAGCCCCAATACACAGTCGTGTGCTTATGATCATAATTGGAGAAAATAGTGAGGAAGGCACAAGTCGTTACACAGCCGGTGTAGTCAGCTGAATGTTAAGATGGAATAGTATTTGTTAATGTACATCAGAGGGCTGAAACTGGATGAGAAATGTGGATGAAATGTACATCCACATAGACAGTCTAATACCCAGATGGAATCTAATGTCTACAAAGCCTTACCAGTAGTGGGGCTAAGAATGTAAAGTTTGACCTCCAAATGGTGCTAGAGGAGACACCATGGAGTCATTAAAATCAAAAGGATTCATACTCTGGGAGGCATGAATGTGCTCAGCATAATCTCTGCTCTAATATGCAACTAGAGTATAATATTTGCTGTATAGTGGAGGTGTATAGTGGCAAAAGGGAAAGCTTGTGGACTGTGAAAACTGGAAAAGATTCATCCTCTGGGAAGTATGAATGAATGAACTGCAATTTGCTCCCTAGGTATTGATCATTTTTGTGTAAAAGTTGATATTTTAACCTGCAGGTGGGGAAAGAGGGTCACCACATTATGGATTCATCTTCCATGGACCATGATTATCAAAACCAGGCCTTTCATTTTCAAGATAGCTTTCAATAGACCTAAGTGTTGGTTAAGGAAAACCTTTAGCAATATGGTGAAAGGTCAGGAGTGCATCATAGTCATTGAAAATCATCCTGTGGTGATCATTAATATCTATATCAAAATTCAAGAGAGTCTTGTCCTGCAGATGTCAAAATGTCAATAACAAACTGACTCCCCCATCCTCAGACCCTGCCACTAGCAGAGCTAAAAAAAAAAAAGGATAAAAGGCGCCTACACAAGGACTTTCTTTCTGTCCTCTTAGAAAAAGAAAACATACTCACTCCGTCAGACATCTGTGAATATCCAGTGAACCTGATAAAAGAATCTCTTACACATGTTGCAGTCTGGTCAGCAGGAAAAAAAGAACTGGGGAGAGTATGTGATCCCTTTAATAGCAAATCAATGTTCCCCACTTAGGTGCAGGTTACATAGAGGTGAAAGTTTCCCAGCTGAATTGTGGTCCAGGATTTATCACAGTGCCTCTGTAATCTGTATTTAACAATCCATTTCTCACCGTGACCATTATGGCGTTAAGATCTGAAAATGACTTTGCAAACCTCTTCACAAGAATGAAACTTTGACATTATGAAAGAGCAGAGCCATTCAGCCATGATTTTGTGCAACTTCTAATGGTATCAAGACTTCAGAGGCTGATATCCATTTTACCTTTTAAAGTCTTTCAAATCATTAAGCAATTCATAGTCAAGTTTTAAGTCCATTCTCACATATTACTCAGGGGCATGTAATCAACGTTTCTGGAAACTTTCCACACCAGACTTTCAGTGCCAGTCTAGTTCAGTGCTGGAAATTCTTTTTTTCATGTGTATGACTGTGAAAAAACATAAACTTAATTATCATGCACGGCGGACTTGAAAAACTGTGGGTGTATTCAAATTTGAGACCTCTTGGGGTAACGTTAAATATATAATGCCTGTAGCAGCTAAAGTCAGTCTGTGAAAGGAAGGAAACAGCCTTGTGACTTGCCCATGTTCCCGCCACTGCAGTTGGAGGAAAACAAAACACAAATTGTCCTACTACTCCACCAGTACTTGCTTTAATTAATGTCCGCCCTCCTGGGGATAAATCCAACAGTCTTAGTTTAACCTTGTCATTCTGGTTCTGTGTGGGCTTTTTGTAGAGGACTGTCTGTCTGAGGTCCAGTCCAGAGGCTCATCCACCATCACCTGTTAGAAAATAACATATAGCATACCAGCTTTATAAGGAGCAGTATTAAATTGCTTCCATAATGGGTTGCCCTTGTCACAACAGGTGTTAGTAACACATCATTGTGTGAGGAATTACTTAGTAATGTGATTATTTTTTTCAGAGTGATGTAAGGAATCACAGTTTTAAAATTTGGTACTGTCCCTAATCCCAGTTACTTTTTACATTTCTGGATTTGGCTTGTTTGCTGTCTTACAGTCGTTGGATGGGAGGATTGATATCAGTTTTGCCGCTGTGTGTTGAGTGGACAGAGTAGCAACACATTAGTGGTCTTTCATGCATGTACAAACAAATCTTTAACTGGTTGTACTGAGTCATCATTATCACTGATCCAATCACTAGCTTTTAGCAGTGGAGATTCCCTGACAGGTGACCGAAAGAGCAGTTGTTCAGCTGAGCCGTATGTTAAGAGCTTATAGGGAGGAAAACAAGAGCAACAGTTGGAACACAACCCAATCGCCAGAAGAAAACGTTGGCATTGAACGTTTCTGCAAACCACAGAAACGTTTAATATACACATTTCAACATGTAATACGTATCATATCAACATTTCGACAAGGTAGCATATTAACATTTCTACCTGTTGAATAATGATATTTTATGGTGTGACAACGCTGTGGTTAAGGTCTGGTTAGGTTTAGGCACAATGACCACTTAAACTTAAATAAAAATGGCCGATGTCTCCCTAAAAACACCCAGTTTTCTCGCCAGAAAAACGGCTGCAAATGTCCTGACATCTCGCTAAAAACACCCACTTTTGTCGGTTGAAATTGGAAGAGGGCACTGGTTTCGAGGTTCCATGCTCTCTGCTGATTTCCAACTTTCTGCCAAGAAACTTCCTAACCATCCACCTGCCCCTTGTCTTCTATATAGGAAAGATCAACTCATATAGATCACATACGTTTTGTTGATATTTTGATATGACAGGTATTGTTGAAATGTTAATATGCTACGTGTTACATGTGTTGAAACGTAGATATTCTATGTTTCTGTGGTTTGCAGAAACGTAAACTGCCAATGTTTTATTCTGGTGACCAGGCTGTTGAACAAGCAACTTGACTGAACTTTCCAATGAACATAGTATGACTCTGTAGCAAATGCGATTGCTGGTGTGTGTACAGATATTGTATGTTTCTGAACAGTCATGTGTGATTGATTGATTTATGTGTGAAACGGTCAAAGTTAAACTAAGATGTTGGTCTGTAAACTGTGGTGGATATTTACTACAGACAATTTACCATTCACCTTCTCTTCCAAATCCGTTTGGCTAACCAGGGGTGTGTCAAAACCTGTCAGATTTTCAAAGGTCTAAGCAATTCGCTTGGGAAGTACAATATTATTATAACTGAACATAACTTTTCAAGTAACTTTCCCAACACTAGTTACGACCGATGCCAAAACCCTGCCCATCCTTGCCACATGCCCATTTGTTGGTTGCATAACAAACAACACTTTCAAAACCTCTTTGGGTTCATTAAGTTTCTGTATCAGTGTATGGATTTACTGTAATTATATTTTTTTTCTATGAATACCTCATCCCATAGGGCTTCATTTTACAGTCGCAAATTGTCAGATAAAGTTGCAGATCATTAGCAACCCAGTCCTAGGCTCATAATGAGAAAAAGCAACACCATACCAAGGGACTCTGTGTAATATCTCTCCAGCTTGTCATTATGTAATAACAGGTGTTGTTTGGGTAACAAAGCTGGAAAAAACAATTGATGTTCTGGGTGTCACTGTTCCCTACAACTAGTGCTTGGGTTGCACCCATGGTGCTTTACTAAATCCTAATCTGCAGCTGGAGGCTGTGGATAGAAGATTGATGCTGTGTTCACATGGATTCAGGCAGACGGTGAACGGCCAACCGGATATCATTTTCATGGACGAGAGCAGGAATACCGGTAACGGTAATAGTAGATGGCAATGCCATCAAAAGTTAAAATATTTAAACTTTTTGCCATCCTCCGTGACAGAATTTACAACCGGATGTTACAGAGCTCCTTCACACAAGGAGAAAACATGGGTCATTTGGACAACAAGAAGCTAATAATTTTAAGGGATACACCAAGTGCAGTCCACCTTTCACTATGCATGTTGGAAATGAATGAATGACTTTTTGGAGGGAATTTAACATCAATTAATTTAACAATACAACATCACAATAGCAACATATCATCATGCGTGTTTCCTTTTGCCATCCCGCCATTCCGTCACACTGTTTTCCTCGTGCTGCCCAGAAGGTGTTGTCCGTCTACTGTCTGCCTGAATCCATGCGAACACAACATGGGTGTGCTCTTCATCTGTTGCTTCATCAGAAGGAAAACACTTTAGTGCACATTAGAAAACGATTTAGTGTAAAGTTAATTAGGGGCTCTAACATTTTGACCATAAATTGTTGAATTTTGCATGAAGTTTGGTATGTACCCATATGTGCTCAATATGTGTGGGTCTTTTCCTTTTCACAGCAAGTGGGTGGGTGGGAATTAAATCAGGGGAATAAATAATATCACTGCCAGCTGATAACAGAAAAGTTCTGTCTGTCTCACTTCCTCCAACTAAAGCCCGAACAGAAAGAGAGGAGCTCCAGCAGATGCGAAAAGCCACTCTGCTGGTGCTCTTGCTCCCCCTCAAGTGACAAGTGACAGATCCTGCATTTACATGAGCTTTACATATTAATAAAGCTGCTCTGGAGAAAAACATGGCTTCTCCATCAATGTGTTTGGCCTCATCACAAGGCTTCATCGATTGATTGTTGTTGTTTTTTTCTCCTGTTTGAAATTGCTCCAACCTAGTTATTGCTCAGAAGGCTTAGTAGCAAAACTTGAGAAATTGTGTTCATCTTATCAGCTGTTAACTGCTGCAAAAATGAAATGGAACAGCAATCAAACATGAGAAACCCCTGTATGCAGCCAGACATCACACAAAGGTTTTACAGTATCTTTTGATGTTTGCAATTTGCAACCTGGGACTGCTAAGCAATGGTGGACTGGGTTGATTTATAGAGCTTATTATATTTTTGGTTGTTGTTTTCCCCCCAAATAAGCTTTATTTTATAGAGATAACTGATCCAACTGAGAAAATGAACCCATTATCTCCCCCCAAGAATTTTTCCTGTGGTGCTCGCAGTCACCTTGTCCATCTTTTCATATTCATACTCGTTGGTACAGTGCTGCAGGACCTCTTGTTTCTCATTACTGACTGAACAGGAGGGGCATGAATGCTCACCAAAATAAATGGATCAGTCTGAGGTCATTTTTAAATCAAACATAGGTAATAAATGCAGGAGCTGTATCTGCTAATGCTGCTGCGGACTCCTGTTATTACTGGCCTCTGACTTCCACAGGGACATAAGAGGTCAATTTTATCAATTTGGCACCTTTCACTGTATCTCAGTGATTTTGTAACTGGAGCTCTTAGATCCATAAACTCAATATTTTGTTCAGAGAGTATCTGAAGCTCAAACAACACTGCTCGAATACAGTAGAGCTTTGATATTAACAGGTGGATGGGTACATGATGAATGCATGGATGAATGTATGATTTGAGAGAGTGAAACACAATTACCCTCAGCCCCTCCTTCACATCTCCCTGAGCACTTAGCAAGGTCAAGCACTCCTGTATGAAAACAACCAGCTCTCATAAATAAGTGGCTGTTGAGGTCATTCCAAAATAAATTCGTTACAACTGGCCAACCAACAATCGCTCATTAAACCGTGAGTGTAGTTTGGATTGATTGCCCTTGCATAGTAATTAATGACTGGGAGACTTTTAATATGCAGGTTCACTGAACATTGTTTCACCGTTAATAAAATATGAAGGTGAAACTTGAAGACAAGCAGAATAAGCTAATAGCAAAGGAGTACCTCAGATTATATTTAACAGTGAATATTTAGATCAGAAAAGTAGATCAACTGTTTAAAAAGAACAGTCCAACATACTGGAATATACACTTGTTTAGTGTCTTATATGCAAATTAGAAGATGAGTTTCATTTCTGGTCCAAGAAGTGTTTAGTCTAGCTCAGTACAAAGGAACCAGCTAGCCTTGCTCAGTCAAAAGTTAAAAGATGGTTCATCCAACTACTTCATGTCCAAATGTCTTATTTATATGTTGTTTCTTGATTATCTACTTTATGTATAGTAAGATGATGAAGGTCCCCAAACCTAAACAAAGGAGTATCTCAGGATTTTCCCTGACCCTAAGTTGTTTGTGTGCCTAAACTCAAACAAACTTTAACCATAGCAGTGTAAGTTCAGAAAATTGTTTTAGTTTTGAAACTGCAATGTTGTCCTGTAGACAGTGGCATCAGATCAGAAAATACTTGTGCGTGGTACTCTGGAGCGCATGGACCAACGACGTACAGTATTTTATCATTTAATTTGAAGGACTTGTAGGAAAATGTTCATGAGGCCCATTATTATTTCAGAAGCAGTCACATACAGTGGCCCCCAAAGACATTAACACTTTTAGAGTGTACAAATAGTATTTAGAGTATGATACACTTAACAGATATTTTTAATTAATCCCACATACACCATCCAGCTGCCATTGACATTCAGTAGTGCACTAAATACGTATAAATCCATGGCTGAAAATAGTCCCCAACAAATGCACTATTTACTTCTGTTTGAGTAAAGTTGGCTAAAAACTACAGTGCCCAGCTGTTTACTGAATATAGTATAATTTAATATAATATAGTGTTTATAGCCTTATCATTTCATGCACTTTTGCTGTTTATTTTTGCAGTGTTTCTGGAGTTAGAGCACATTTTCCTTTGTGTTTGTTCTTTCACTCTTGAGATTTGTTTGTCCTTGGAGCCACTGCAGTTACATTGTTGGTGTCACAAAGCAGGGAAAGCAGGCACAAACTAAGCTAATATGCAGTAAATTGTATGTCAGTAATGTCATAAGTCAGATTATATATGGGATAATTGTCAATCAACTACAGAAAAATATACATGCTGCTAAACACTTTCAGGATTCAGAGTCAAAAGACTATGGATGTCACTCTTCGAAAACCCACAAATCCTTAGTCACTGTTTAATTTGTGCACTTTGAATGGGGGGATTTCAGCAATAGAAACTACCATAAAACTGGTTGTCCGTCCACACACTGATTGGCCCTATCTGCTGTCTGCACCTCAGCACTGTACTGTGATGGCAGACTATTTAGTGACAGGATTTTGGAGACGAGAGCAAAAGCCTAAGCTGTTATCCAGCAGCTGTCCGATGGAACTGAATCACATATTGCACCAGGGAGAGGAGGAGAGCAGCAAAACATTTTGGCCTCTTCTCTATACTTGTTTGAGAAGGAACACTTTGGATCCAAGCCTATACTTAAAATAACTATGTTCATACTGTACCTACACTCTTTAGTCAGTGGCAGTATAAAAGGAAACAGCAGTATGCAGGTGAACAAAAATCAAGCATGTATGACATACTGGTGAACACAGGCCAACTCAAACACTGTCAAACTTTTGTGAACAGAGCTATGAAAATTGTGCATCTAGAACCTTTAACTGTATGCTTCAGAGCTCGGTAAAACCCCAAAACCCCATAAATAATATAGAGGGCATGTCTTTGGTGTCCTCAAAGGTAGAACTAGAGCTCTGCTCCCATGTTATTTTACTGAATATTTTACACACATGATGGCTGGATGTGCAACGTTTGAAAATGTGACAGGCCTCATTACCCATCTCTCTATAGTAGCGTGACATGAGTGAACTTAATTGCAACTCTGATCCCAACTCTGAACTAGAGCTCAACTGATTTTAGCATATCACAGATATATCAGTATCTGTATATGTCAGCGGGAATAGTGACAAGAAATTGCAGTAAAGAAAAATTTGAGGTAATTTGGAACCAGTGTCATGTGGTAGTTTGACCACAAGAGAGCACTGACAAGTGTATTTTTTGCCACCCTACTGTTGTGGTTCGAGATATGGCAATGTCGGTCTGTCAGTCCCAAGCGGGTAGCTCCTGGTTTGAAAAGTGAAGCCAATGCTCAAGTGCCTTAAACCTGCATTCTTTCTAATGGCCAGAAGGTGGCGTCTGATTGTATGGAAGTCTATGAGAAAATGAACCTACTTCTCACTTGATTTATTACCTCAGTAAACACTTTCCTAATAAGTTTATGGTCTCAATCACTTCAAGTCTTCTTCAATACAGCATGATCATTTTGTAAATTATGGTTCCATTTAGAGCAAAATAGATGATAAAGCAGTGTATGCTGTTGTGATTGACAAGTCAGTGCCACAGCGGCAACATTCATTACGTAATGTAACCATGGCGTAACAGATTCTCAAAGTATGGGCATAGCTGCTGCTATTTCACAGTATGTTTTCAGTTCATGAAAGTTAATTGTAACATTTTTGTCACCTAAAAAAGTCTTGTTCAGTGTTTGGTTGTGATAAAAGATCCTCTAAGAAGTCAGATGTCCAGTTTTTTCAGTGAGTACATTTTGTTTTAATGGTTTTAGGCCTGTTTTGCACTAGCGGAAATTAGCATTAGCATTAGCATTAGCGTTATCACTGTTAACCATAGATTGTAAATGCACCATTCTAACCAAGCTAGCAGCTAGCACTATGGTCAGCTCCACCCTCTCATACAAATATGGTCGCTTCTAGCTCCAAAAATCAAACATGGCAATGGTCAAATCCAAGATGGATTTCATGTCTATATTTTTTACAGTCTATGGTCACTTTCGTCCAGACTGAAATGCCTTAACAATTGTCCAGTAGTTGTTGAGATATCTCAGTTGCCATGAAATGGTTTATTTATTTTATTATTTATTTATTAACCCCAGAGGATAAATCCACCTGATGTTGGTGATCCCCTGTATTTTATCTTTATTGCTAATTAGCAAATGTTAACATGTTAACACTAAGATGTTGATTATGTTGATCATTATACCTGCTAAATATCAGTATATGAGCATTCTACATGCTGACATTAGCATTTAGCTCAAGTACAGCCTCACAGAGTCGCTAGCATGGTTGTAGACTCTTTGTAGTCTTGTTGAACTGTAAAATGTCCTGTTTCATGTATATTGTGGTAAGTACAGCACATATTGTGTTACAATATGTATTATATCACAAAAGTGAATATTGGCCAGTATTGTTATAGTATTTCTTACTTATATAACTTATAACTGTACAACTTATAGGTGTTATTCAATGAGCCTCACAAATTCACTATTGATTTGACTCTGGATGCAACAGATTTAATAACTTGCTAAGATCTATATCATAGCACTTTTCCCAGTGTTGAAAATTTGTGTCTCCTGAGGAGATCACTATGTTGGAAATTTGTTCTTGATAAATGACAAGTAGCCTGACAACTTCCAAGTAGAAGAGAAAAGAAAAACTTTGGGCACAGCATGAAATTCAGGGCTGTAGGTGCTGCCATCTGTACAAGTAATCAGAAAAAAATAACCATAAGTGTTTGTGGTAGAGCCTAACACTTGTAGTTAAGTTTATTCTAGCTTCCTAGAATAATTAATGATTTATGAATTCAGATAATACACACAATAACTGTACAACCAAGAAGTGTTATTTGTATTATTACTCATGAAGAGGCAACTGGTGAGACTCAGTATACTTCTTTCTTTATTTGTATTCATGAAGTGCTGTTTGAAAAGTCCTCAATAAGAAAATAAAAACATGCATTGATGTCATTTTCTTGCCTGGTGTAAAACTGAGAAAACAACCGGAGGGTGAAGCAGTTTTGGTCAAAATAAAATTTGTCAAAACACTGTGAAGCAGCTACAGTATTAGACACCAAGTGTTCAGAACAGCAAGTGTAGAAACTTTATTAACTATGTGTGATGTTTTGGTAGGTCAGACTTTCTTAGTATGTACTTGAACAGTCTCATGAAAGGAATAAAAAAGCAAAACAGCTGAGCATTAAAGCTGCAGGTGGTGAGAATAAACGGTGTACAGAGTAGGACGGCACCATGGCAGCCCCTCCAGGCCCACAAAGTCTACACAGCAGGGACGGCACTCAAGCAAAAAGCCATTTATCTGTTAAACACACCCTCTGGATTATTTATCGCTGTTGTACATGGTACCCATCCACTGGAATCTCAATGTCCTCCCAGCTGCCTGCACCACTCAGGTAAATCAAAGTGACTGTTTCACTGAATGAGGTATGTAAAACCATTAGGGTAAATTGCAGTAGCCAATAGGGCTTGCTGCTTCCCCACAGTCTGCTGAGAAGCTGTGGGCGTCGTGTATTACAAGAGACACATCAGCTTTGACGGGGGAGTTCATGCTGTTGAGGTTAGTTGTCATATAGGCAGCTTTATATTTAAGTGAGATTTCTCAAGAGAGGCCTGACTAATGGCTCTATATCGATGCACATCCACATGCCTTGTCTCTCTGTGACCTTTCAGTGTTAATGCTATATGCCATGGCTGCTGGTGGATCATGCATACTTAACTGTGGTTATTTAAGGTGCAGCATTGACGGTTCTTCTGTGGGTTTGAAAGAAATGTTCATCATTACCAGTGACTCATGCAGGTGCTGCTCACTTTGCAGATCATTCCTGTTTTGAAGTCAAACGTCTTTAATTCCCTGTTCAGACAGACACGGTGATGTGTCTATGCTGATGGTCTGTCTGAATGAATCAAGACGTTGCCTGGCTTTGGTCAACTGATGTCAGTTTGCAGATTCTCAAAATGAAGGAGAAAAAAGACGAGAAATAGAAAGCATGCATGTACAGATATTAATGGTGCCCAGAGGATGTATCCTACTAACTTTGGTGATCCCCTGGCTTTTCCTCCAGCATCAACATAATGTTGAAATTTGTGGTTTTGAGTGAAATGTCACACGTGTTCCTCAAGATGATTTGATAACATTGGTAATCCCTCTAAAACTCTAAATTTAGGGCCATCATGAGGTCAAACTTTCAATTTGTCCAATATTGGTTAATGACCACATCTCATAATGACATTCCAATCAGTCTCAGCTGTACTTTGTGTTTAGTGCTAATTAGCAAATATTAGCATGCTAACATGCTAAACTGCAATGGCGACTATTGTACGAATTATTTCTCCTAAACATTAGCATGTTAACATTGTCATAATAGGCATGTTAGCCTATTATGACAATGTTATTGACATCCTTGTCTGAGTACAGTGTCACAAGTCTTACAGAACTGTTAGCATAGCTTTAGACTCTAAGTCTTGTTCATGTATTGGTAAATGGAAATGTTGTGGGTTGACATTCATGGTGGTGTTGATACTGGAGTAAGTAATTGTTGCACATTTTTTATTAATTTGTGTTTGATCTACTTTTTATTTATTGGGTCAATAAATAATGTAGACCTAAGTCCGTGTTCATGGTAGTAAGTAGTCTAAATCAAGGCAGACACAGACCTTTATTTAAGGGTTTTTCAAATAAACAAGATCATTTGTTGGTTTGCAGGCTACTCCTATTTCCAATTCTACACATGACATGAAGGCTGGAAGATAAAATGAAATCAGTCAATAGACATTTCACCAAGGAAGAGGTTAAAGAGGCTAAAGACTCCACATAGCATACAATCTTGTGGATCAATATGTGATTACTTACATTGAAACACTAATATCTTTACTCCAATACAGGAAAAGTAACATGATTACAGTTTGAAATGACAAAAGTGATATTGATTCTGAGTGGCCACATATCTAATTAGCCACTCTTTCTGTCTCCATTCTGTCCATGGACGCTTTTTTGATTTCTTTGCACCAGCAGAATTGCCGCTGAACTTTACAAAGATTCACTCTAGCCTCCCTATGGCTCTCCTTTCATCTGTTCCGTCTGTGTTGAGCAATGCAAGCCTTACTCTGACAGACATTGTGGCTCTGTCCTATAAATGACCTCTCCTCTGGGAATTCTGTCTTCTTTTCACAGCAGGAGATCTGCCCTAGTAAGAACTTAGGGATCCAAGCACATTAGTGTTTTTATGTTGTAAAAGGAACCTGTGATGTGGTATTGCATTGGTAACAGAGATCATATTATCTGTCAGTATGCGGACATTCACTCCCCTGTTTGCTTTTCAGCACCCTTCAAAGCTAACAGAACAATTTAAAAGTTTAAATCATAATACAATGCACTTAGTTCAGTCATGTCTCCAAGTGTCTGGCCTTAATTTCTTACTTTATTCTTAGATGAGGCTAATTTTGTCTAAACAGCAGAAGTAGGTTAATGACTAATTCGTCAATAATTTACCCCAAAGTTTCTTTCCACTTGTTCCTCTTTGAAAAAACAGCGAATGATACTGATGAGACAAATCTTTTTAACATGTATGTTTCATCAAAATTGCCACAATGAATTTCACTTCTCCAACTTGATCTTTAACACTCTGTTACCTAACTTCAATTTGATTCTGAAGGTTGAGGTAAATGGAAATAAACAAGATGCATCAAACTGGAACTGTTCCATTACTTGCCTTTCTGGTTGGTTGTACTCCAGATGCAATGCCATATACAGCAGAGAGGGTAAAAAGAGAGGATAAGCAGAGGTTTTCATGTCAGTAATTTTACTGTTGTGTCTCTGTTGCATTTCTGTTTTGTTTTTTTTTGTTTTTGTTTTTTTTTGTTTTTTTCATGACTACCTGTCACATCCACTTAGACTGAGACGAGGTGGGGTGCTTTCTGAACCAAAGTGCCCTTCAGTCTGCTCGGGCAAGTACTCCCTGGGAATAAAACCAAAACCACAGGCTTCCACTCCATGAAACAATTCTCTCTGCCACTCCTCAGAGATCTGCCACTATAATCTATTGAATTTCAAAACAGACTGGCAGGGAGACAAAAGCTCAGGCCCTGATGCAACGTGTTTATTCTGGGTAATGAAATCTAGATTGTGGCGAGGTCTTTGGCCATTTAATCAATCCTCTGAGTGATTTTGTGTGGGGCTGTCCGCACATTTAGGTTCACTCCACAGGGGTTCAAACCCAGGAAGGCTGCTGACAGTTGAAGGGAATGAGGGTAATCACGAGTTGCCTTTCGGGCATTTTGGTGCTTTAGGCCTTCTCACGCTGACCCAGAACACACCACCTGCATTGGCAGATTCAAAATAAAGACTTATTCACAAGGTAGAGCATTCAAGTACGGAGAAATATGCTGCAAAATATGATGAGATCAGCGACAAAATCGAACAAGCAACACAGTAAATTGAGTCAAATTATCTCACATTCTCAGCTCCCTTAAAAAGAGAGCTGTTACCTCAAATATTATAATATTATGTTGTGGCAAAGCTTGAGTATGTAACACAAGGTTGTTCCTGCAGTCGACGTACTGTACAATTCCCATGCATATCAGATCAGTCTAATGCACAAGTACGAATTAGACATGGAGTTCTCTAACAAACACGGTGCACGCCGGCGGGCTGCAGAAGCCAAATCCGACTGGAGGAGATGATGGGGTGAATCCACACTGTGGTTCTTATCAGCACTGCAGTGTGTCTCTGACTGCCTAATGAGGCCTTATTAATTCAGATCAGGGTGAATGATTACCTCATCATTCCCATTCTCCAGAGAGCTCCCTCTCCCTCTGTACTCTGCCCAGTAAATTTACAGCACGGTAATCCAAAGTACGTCTCTCGCCCTGAGACTTTAATATGTAGCGTTTGGAGCGGGCGTTGAATGATACGAGCCAGGACAAACCTCTAATATGAACAAGTCATACATGTTCCTGTGGGATTCAGCAATTACTTAGAATTGTTTTAAGTCTGCACAAATGACTGGTATCTGTTTTATCTATTTTTTATCTATTCTCTTTTAGAGAGGCTGCACTCCCACTAGCAGCAGATCTCTGACAGTAAACACTGAACACCCTCCCCATCTCTGTGCAGAGACTAGTTGCCTAGCAATGAAGTCTCTGATTTTATGGTCTGTGAGGCTTACATACGAAAGAAAAGGAAAAAATCCATCAGGATTAGATTTAGAGTACTGTAACAGCCAGACTCTTACTCTGTTTTTGCATGTTTATGTGGACAATATCAGGCTGCTGGTCTTTGGATATTGACAACACAAACAGTACAGCAAACAATGCTGCATGACCACACTGCAAACTTAATCCTCAGCGAGTGACACATCGCTCATTGATCCAGCTCCATGGGTGATACTGCCCTCACCATCTTTTGACAGAGTTGATGAAATATTAAACAAAACTTAATCCTCAAGGCCAACACAGGGTTTGTTGTTAATCAAATTTACAGTGATTGAATTCTTCAGCGCTTCAGTAAAAGGAGAGGAAGGCACTGCTCTATTATTTCACCACCAGGATTTCATTTCCCACATCATCTGGGTGGATGTTAAAATTTTCATGGTGCTGTTGTTAACAACCTAACGACTGAATGTGTGATTCATTGGATGGTTGATTGTAGTGCTGCTGTATACTCAAACTGAAAAGCAATCCATCAGAGTCGGCAAGACTGTCCCCACCAGAAAAACAGCATTGGTTGTTGTGTTCAAATGCCTAACATGATCTATGTTTACATTTACCTGACAAGGACCTCTTGTGGCTGTGCGAATTATTACTTTTGTGTCTCGAAGGCGAAGGCAGACCTTCCCTGGTGTACAGGTAGGTCTTTAGTAACCATGATGATGAAGGTTCCCTAACATTACCCACGTAGTTTTTATCCAAACCACAATCTTTCCTTATAGTTCAACTGAAATTAAATTGACTTTTTTTGTCTACTACAGCATACATATCTGATCTGTAAATGACTTGTGTTCTCAGAAACCACAAGTGAGAAAATTATATTTTAAATTCTTTGGTTTAATGATAGCTCCCCCTAGTTTTGCATTAATTCAATGAAATACCTTTCTGTAATCTGTCTACATAGATGGAGCCCTTATTTCCAGTAAATCAAATCTTGCATAAAGCGATAACGTGGCGTTCACTCACTGGCAAAGCGATTTGGTCACACTGAGCCTGATAGCATCCTGCTACACAACACAAGAGCCACAGACTGAACAACAACCCACATAAGCTCCTATGGGAAGACAAAGTTAGCGACTATAGCTGGTGAACATCACAGAGCATTTAACAGGCAAAGAGCCAGATATTTTTCTCTGGAGCTGGTATAGACCAAAAGAGCTGAAAGAAGAACGAGTATTGAACTTACATTTCTGAAGTGGACACAAACACAACTTCAAGCAGTTGTTTGCTAACATATTAGCCATAACAACTTTAAGGTTACATCAGGTCTGTGTGCCTATCAGATGTTTTGGGAATTATTCTGCTCCCAAACAGTCAAAAAAAGGATTAATTTAGCTTCAAAACACGTGCACCGAAAATGTCCAAGTGAAAGTGGGGAGCATATTTAGCTTCTAAAATGTGATGTATTTCAGAGTGAAACAAAACAGCTAGCTAAGTGCAGTTTAAATCTTTTTAATCCTTTTAGATCACATATTGTTCGTCATACTGAGCACCTATTTAACAATATATGCTAAAAAAAACAAAAAAAATGACATTTCTTTGTATTCTTATATCAAAATCCAACAATGTTTCCCTCCTGTACAACAAAATATGACGTGCTTTAGGGGTGTGCCTGAATACAAATACGTTATTCGGCAAAGCAAAAATAGTGGGTTTTTTACAAATATTTGTATCATACAAATATTTTAAAAATTATTTGTTTTCGGGAAGAAAAGAAAAAGAAGTCAAATACCAGTGCGCAGGTCGGTTACATCGCTATCTCAGTCTCTCTCCTCTGCTCCACGTCTACCAGCAGGTCTCAATGAGGGGAGTCACATCCACCTGCTACATGATGCACATTTCCTTATTTGGACATCATTCCCAGAGTTGGAGGTGTTCCCCAGAAATAAAGCTGAGCTACTGACACATGCGAAGTGCTCCCAAAGGACTCTCCATAACCTGTTGTTCCCCCTCTCCTTTCTACAA
Source organism: Thunnus albacares (assembly GCF_914725855.1). NCBI lineage: Eukaryota > Metazoa > Chordata > Actinopteri > Scombriformes > Scombridae > Thunnus > Thunnus albacares. Next base: position 10,428,273 of record NC_058110.1, on the reverse strand, counting down.
AGTTAAAAGCAAAGCAAGAATTGCCTTTGAAATTCTTCCCTATACGTTACACGGTGTGATGTGTTATGGGTGTATAAATAAGTAGAGGTCTGTCTGCAATGAGGCAAAGAGTAAAGTTTCAGCTCAGTAGTCAGTGCAGTCATCTATGATCTGGGAGACTCCAGTTCGAGACCCAGTGAGGGGACCTCCCTCGTAAGGTATTTTATTCATGAAAACTTATTGTAACTTATTGTATTGTAAACTTATTGTAATTTTCTAAAAGTGTAATAAAAACAAAAACAGGATTTTTAAGCCTCTTTCCACTTTTATTTGAATACAAATAAAAATACAAATAATTTTGACGCCTCAACAAATACAGATACAAATACAAATACTGGGCCTTCTGCACATCCCTAATGTGCTTAAGTAGGCTTGAACCAACCAATTTCAACCAATAATATCATGACATCCACTCATCAATCAATCATCAACTTTTAGCGGCACAGAGCTAAGATTCATTATGACATGCCCAATTTTCAATGTTCAAATCAAATTACTCCCAACATTATTTCCCACCTGTCTATCCTGTTTCACTCAGAAATATGTCACAATACGGAAGTTAGATAGTCTCGAAACGCCGTTTCATCTGGACTTTAATATGAAGGCAGGGGTTAGCATGTTATCATAAATTACATTGGATTGGATAAATTCATCTCAACTGCAGTGTGAATTCTCAAAAATATTTAAATTTTTTACAGGGAAGGTGGAGGGGGTTGATATACATTTTGGCATATATTGATAACAGCACAATTAGGGACACAAGAATATAACTTTGAAAAATGTATTTTTTTGTTCTATGTCTTTAAGACTTGAATTTAATCAATGAGACCATTTAATTTGTGAGTCAATAAAGTTATTTTTGGGTTGTGCTGGTATTCCTGACAACTGACAAAAAAGCCATGGGAGTGAGAAAAAAGGTCAAGATCATGTGTCAAGAGAAAGGTTATTTCTCAGGATTTAAGAAGTTTAAAATAGATAAAAGCTCACACTGATGTTAAAAGGAGCTCAGTTATGTCTCTTGAATTTTCCATTCCTTTGGGTGATGATTTAGTAATCCACACTAGAGCTCATAGCTCACTAAAGGACTACAATAAAGTTATTTGGCAATCCTACAAAAAAGTACTCTGAAGTTTTTAAGATGTTCCTCCTCTTCATCTCCTCGCTCCTACGTCAGACAGAACAGATGACAGTGAGTGTGGTCAGCTTGTAATGCCAAATGAGTACAGCGGTGATATATTCGAAAATGCACTTTATATGACACATACCAGGAGAGAGCGTGAGAGCGCCTGCTTTGAGAAAAGAGTCTGCTGATGTTCTCCTGCATTTTTAATTAATTTCATCCTTACACTTCATGCCTGCTGCATCTCCCAGTTGCCAAAGCTCTTTAGCAAGAGAACCACTGTGAGAAATACTCCACGTCATATGGCTCCTGAAAAAGCTGCAAGACGACACAGCCCCTTTTATCTGGAACCAGATATAGTCAGTGGCGTGTGTGTATTATATACGTATGGTCGTCTGTGTGTGTGTGTACTTTTTTGTTTCTTTGACAGCTAAAATGTCTTTATTGAAGAACAGAAAATAAAAGAACCCTTTTACAAGAGGCTGTTTGAGTGGTCGTACTGAAATTAAATTGCATGTTTTTTTGTCTGCTTCAGCATACATATCTGCTCTGAAAATCACTTGTTTTCTCTGAAAATCTGAAACCAAAAGGGAGAAATTTATGTATTATATTATATATCCCCTGTTTTGCATTAATTCCACTGTAGCTTCTTGAACGAGCCACCAAACAGTCACCGGGAAAAGTGCAGTGCAGGCTAGATAGATAATTAGATGCTTAAAATGTGTGCAGCACATTAAAAAGCATGTTAACATACCTGAAAATGTCACATCAGTCTGTTTAGATGCTGGTGTGGTCCTTGTGACCCATGAGGGTCCGTGTGGGTCCATGCTTGTGAGGGTCCCCTCTGCAGACATTTGTACGCAGCACAAAACTTGAAACTGCGCGGACTGTCCGCACTGTCAAGCATGCCAACTGCACATGCGCTAGAAAAGCAAACAGGAATGCCTGTCTCGTCTACTGTATGTATGTACTGTATTCATGTTCTCATTAAGCTCTTGCACACACCACTTTCTTTTTTCAAGTTTTTCTTGTTGTTCTGCAACACACAGGAACTCCTCAGCAGCATTCAGACTGAAAACACCCCTGTGTAAAACAATACAAGGAAACCATTATTGGCCTTAAGACTGACACTCAGCCACCAGCTATTGCAGACCCTCTAACCCCTTATTCTACCTCCAGGTCCCTCAGGTCGGCTGATTTGGGACTCCTGGCTGTCCTGCAATCCAAACTTAAGTTCAGGGTGACCGTGCCTTTATGGTTGCAGCCCCTAAAGTGTAGAACAGAATTCCCTTCCCTATCAGATCTGCTCCCTCCATTGACTCGTTTATGTCCAGGCTCAAAACTTACTTTTATTCACTAACGTTTGAATCCTCTTGATTTTTGGCTTGTGCCTATCCTTATGTGTCGTATATTTGTGCCTACAAGCTGCGTCTCTTGTTGTTTATGTCATTGTTTCTTGTATTTGTGATTTTAACTACCTGCTCTGGTCTGCACAGCACTTTGGCCAATGTTGTTTTTAAATGTGCTTTATAGATAAATTTGACTTTGACTTTGACTATTGTTAATCAAATTTATTTAAAAAAAAGCTGACATTAATTTTGACTGCAAAGAGGGATGACTAAATGTGATTTCAATCGGACTTAATAAGGAATTACAATTTTAAAAAATATATGTCAAAATAATAAAATGTTCTGTGCTGAAATTAGACCAAAAAAACAAACTTTTCACAACATAACATGGAAGACATACAATTTTGAAGGAAGGGAAAGTAGTTTTGTATTTAGCCATTACCAAAGCCATATTATTGCTTTGGTATGTTAAGCCCATTAACTACAAAATGTGAATATTTTCAATTACTGCTGTCCATTTTCCAAAGCACTGAGAGCCACATCACTCACTCTTTAGAAAAATATACTGCAGCTCAGCTCTGTTTATTTACTAGTTGAGAGACAGAGCCATATTTTTGCATGGAGTAAATATTGTGCCTCCTTTTCTCCTCCTTATGGTCTATTTTTTTTTGGCAGCACCACGTCTCTAGCTATTTAAGCTCAGAATTTTTGGATCATTTTCCCAAACATATACCAAAAGTTTTCAGATTCATTTCCTTCCTTCGAGGTAGCCCTATTTGAAACCTCAGCACTCCATATGTTACTCTGTGAATTGGTGACATGCTGTAGCTTTTGGAGAAAAAAATCAGAAGTTTATTTTTACATTCTTTCCAGCTGCAGGGATCTCATCTTCAAAGGTATATCCATGCAGTTCATCTGGACTTTACAGTTTGTGCTGAGTTTTCCCATTACAACCACCAGCATGGCTCCACATTTTGGTTTTGTTGTACGCTACATCCACTGCCCCAGCCGAATGACTACTAGCTGCCACTAGGCCATGACACTTGGCATAGTCTGTACAAATATAAGATTCAACAGTTTCGTTTTGACCCATGGAAAGATTACAGTTACTGAAATTACATTTCAGCTGGAAACATTGATAAGATCAGAGAATTTCGTGGTTTCAATTAAATCTTAGTCAATACATTGTGTCTTGCACTTGAAGACTTTTTCTGTATTAAACCTTAACCAAGTGTGACGGCTCTCTGGCATGAACCGGGGGGTCGTCAAAGTAACTGGCTGCACCTTGGAGGTGGTGCTCTCCTAGACCACTCTCTTTCCAGGCAGCCTGAACCTCCACATGACGTCCACACTGCTGTACTTCTTTTAGGTTTGCACTTTATATTACACTGCACACATACCTCCACTCGTCCAGACATGCTTTACACCACTTACTACTTCCATATCCCCACACCTTCTATTTTTATTTATTAGCTGAATAAACCAATTTTGGTATTTGACATGTTTTGTGTGTGAACTCCCTATTTTGTTGCAAACCTGAGCCAAGTTTGTAACATAAGTTAATATCTAAACATAACCAAACAAAAGTGTGAAGTTAAAAAATGTTAAAGTTAACAATGCTGTAGTTGCAGGAAACAAAGGGAAATACGTGAAAATCTTACTGATACGTTCACTATCAACATTTTATGACTTGCCAGATATATTAATCAACAACATTAATTCGGGCGGCATTACATTTCCTCCAAATTAGTTGTATGTATAAAAGTGTTTTCTAGATGACAGGGTTGCTCTCTGTAAGCGGCCTGTCATAAATGGTCACGTACCAGAACTTTGCAGGCAGAATATTCACAACACATCCACATCAGGATAGCCACAGCGCAGCAGTGTGTGTGCATGCAAATGACCATTCCTGTTGTTTTATTACCATGGAACAATAGAAGCATTAATCTTGCTTTGGGAACAATTGCTATTTGCTTCACTTTTTCTGAAATATGTGAACACATAAAATGTTACAATAATAAGAGGGATCTGTGTTTACATGATTACCCTTTTTTTTTTGTCTGGGCCATTTTGTCTATGTAAAACCACTGACCTGTTTTAGTCTAATTATGACTAAGGTATACTTTGCCATAATACGTAATTTAAGACAAAGTTTCTCTGCTTGCCTTAACCTTGTGTTTAGAAAAGGAAAAAAGGTAACCTTGTCACATAAGGAACAGCTATAAAAGTCATGTACAAATCTTGTCACATAATCCTGTGTCTAGTGAATAAATGTAATGTTCATCTTTTTATTCATCTGTCAAATTCCGTTCCCATCTCACAAAATCTTATGAGACTTTGGAAACAGTGGAATGTTCAAAATAAGGTTGGAAATTCATTAGGAAAATATGGTTACTGGCTGCATTTCAGTTGAAGGTATTCACAAATATCGAAATACAAGGTCAACTGAATGTTGCATAAGTGTGTGTGTGTGTGCGCGCATGCATGTGCGTGCGCTGTGTCTTAACTAGACAATATCATGTCACGTGACAGTGAGAGAGCACATATCTGGTCTTCACACTGCAGTAGATCCTCAAGTGAAGAAAGAATCTCATTTCCTCTCGGCCAAAAGGCTCGGGGTGAATTGATGCGCAGAACTAGAAGCCCGTGTAAAATTGACCATGAAAGTCGCTCAATTCAGATCAAAGTCAATACAGCTCCTCTTGCCTGTTCAATAGCTTCAGTGCATTAGAGGTTGCAAGATGGCTTAGAGGGCTTTCTCCCCTCTCCCAGCTCTAACCAGTGACCAATGTCACTTAGAAGAGGGCTCCTGTGTTTCTCTGAAAATAGATGAGTTGATGCATGAATGACAGCTGATGTACAATTTTAGTTGCATGAACAGTCATTTAATTCTATGAATTAATTTTAATTTGTGAAATTATTATTTAACATACTGCTGATTATTTCTGGTGTATCTTACAAAGCAGTGTTGATCAAAAGAGCAACATGTGGTCTATCTTACTTCAAACAGAAAAGGATTCAGAAGAGATTCATAGGCAGCACTGTGAACATCCTTTAGTCCTTTATGGGTGGTTTGATGTTGTCAAAAGAAAATGCCAGTATTTGTCTTGATATTTTTCCTGCTCTTTCCCCTAACCTAGATTGTTGTTCAGTGCACAGTATGTTTTTTTTAGCTGTCATTCAAAGCTACCAACACTGTCATTTTACTCATTGCATCGTGTTCCATTCAGAAATGTTGTGTTGGAAACTCTGAACTGAGCAAAAACAATAGTCTACTTTGAACTGACTGATATTGCGTGTTGATCTGCCAACATATTTTATCACCTTAACATTAGAGACCTTGTTTTTATTTCATTTTAACTCTATAAATGGAAGATCAGTGAAGGAAAATAAGGCAAGTCTTTTTTCAAACGGTAGGTACTGTTGCCACAAGGGGCGTTAACAGGTGTTGGCATACTGAATTTCCCTATATTTCCCAACCTTCTCTTCAGTTGTTTAATTGACATAATTTACAAGCAAATTCAGAAAATGAAATGAACAATACCAAATGCAGGATTCAACAACCATATATCCTAGAAAGGTACAGTTTGTTTTACTCTTGTGACAAAACCATTGATATATATCTAGTTAGCTAACTTTTGCCACCAGAACACAACAAAGTTTGACTGTAGCACAAAACCCCTGGATGTGGTTAATGGGTGTGTTTTATTGATTATAAATTCAACATTTCATTGGTATAAGACTCTTCCCTCAGTAGTTTCATGAGTTCACAGCCCTGTTCAGGACTTTCTCATCCACTGGACATGGTCTCAGAGAGTTCCCATAGAAAAGCTTAGGAATGTGGCTGTGCACTGCTCTTTAACAGAGGTGGGAAAGTTAATGGGGCATATATTTGCCAAACCTTAATCCTTAAAGTCTGTTTTGCTGTAAAAGTTACAAAATAATGTCTGAAAACACTTCCAATAAAGCATAAATCTTATCTTTGTGTGGCTTGTCCGAGTCTGTCAGAGCGTGGCCTCATTCCAAAAAATACTTTGACAAGCAAGGTCAGGTTTAAGCTGTGTCAGAAGTGTTTTCAAACAGTTTTTTTAAAAGAGAAAAGACCTTTAAGGATGAGGACTAACTTCTTTTTTTTTGGAAATGTACATCATTTCTATGAGAACCATCCGAGACTGTCTCCGTGCAGTGAATAAGACAGCAGCTAACAAAACCAAACCATCAGTGTCTGTGGTCAGTGATTTTTCCAATCAAATCTCTATATAAATAAAGCATACACACCATCGTATACTGTTACTGTTGTACAAATGTGTAATTTAATAATGCAATATTAGACAAAATGGTCATACCAAGTTTTTTCAGGTGGCTAGTTCATCAATATCACCAATGAAGGAAACTACACCACCTGGTTGTCATGTTGGTTGATTAAAACGTCAATGCTAAAATTTAGGAAAAGGGGGTGGTGAACAGGCTAATGATACCTGTCCAACACACTGTACCTCACACTACTATTGGAATAAGCACTGGGCTCGCCATTGACCTTGTAAAAGATTCTTTCAATTGGAAGGATATTGGTAATCTATTCCAATAAGATTTTCATGTACCACAGTACCTCCTGGGCCTAAATTTAACTTGTGTCTTGTGTTTCTTCTTCTTTTGTCCAATCAATGAAAAAATAATTTACGGGTATTTTTACCTGAATACATGCTGCTGTTATTTCCTGTCTGCTTTTTTTTAATAGACTGGATAACAAAGATCCTAAGATGTGTAGAGACATTTTCTGTTCATAAAATATGATCATGTGGAAAACTGTATCAGTCATTGCTTTATGAAAAAAGACCTTTGAAACTTCCTTTAATGCTTATAACACAAGCTGGCCATGAATGACAACTGACACGTTGACTCCCTATGGTAAAATAAAGTGACTACTTGATGTAAAAATCAAAATGAATAATTTAGAAGTGAGAAATATTTTGTACAAAGAAATGAGGCTTTTAATGAAAACATATGAGGGGCTGTTTTGAGCCTTTTTTAGCCATCTGTATTAAAGTTTTATTGCAACAGACTAAAAATCACAAAATATTCCTCGGGGTAATAGAATCACTTTAGAAACCGACATGAAAGCTGTTATAACTCATGAATGTCTCAAGTGCTGGGTAAGACTAAAGGAGCTCAGTATGCATGCTATACTAAATGTCGTAATATATTTGATAGCACACAATGGGTTTGTTAGACTGCTGAGGTCTTCCTGCTGTATTGATTGAACTGGAATCTCTCCAGGTTCCTGCAGCCAACTGTATTTCTCTTCACTCCATATAAGATGAGCCCTCTCCCATCTCAAGCAATTAAAACACAGAGCAATAAAAAGTATGCCCCCTTAATTGCCTGAAACATTTTTGTTTCATGGTAATGTTCTAAATATCAGGAAATATATAAATTGCATTCAGCTGGCTAATTAACTTGAAATGTATTAAAAAAAAAATCTCTATTCCAGCAGTGTTGATGCAACACACTAAAATATGCCTGGCTTCAGAAGACCTTTGAGAACTTTTCTACAAAAGCATGTCTGCAATGCCTCACTGGTTTCAATACTTATTTTATGTGCATTGAGCAAACTTTATTTCTGCATCACTGACTCAATCAGCATTTCGTTTGTTTCCACTGTCCAGAACATTAAACAGGAGGCCAGATTGATTAATGGCATTTCATTTTTCCCAGCATGCAGTGTGGGAAACCCTAGAGTGTTCTGATATATGTCCTCTAATTAGAGTGAGCCAGCTAATGAGCCTCATTTGGGCTCCAAAAACTAATAAAGGAAATCTAACGCAGAGGTGATGCCCTGTGGCAATTAGATAAGTTACCAGACAAGCAGTATTTTTCCGAACGCTTCTGGGGGCGCTTCAACGTCAGAAAAACATTGTTAAGTGTCTTCATTACCTGAGATTAATTTGTCTGTTACAGTCCCCAATTGATCAAGATTGATTGGGCTAAAAACACTTGTGCCAGCTGATGAAAGCAAGTGTGTCTGGCTCATTAAGAGCAACCTTGTTAAGAAGTAAAACAATGAATAAAATGTCCTCCTCGACTTATTGTACTTTGTTGAATTTTTACTGCAGCAGAAGTAAAATTGATTTTGTGGACATCTAGTTTAAAAGTTAAATGTTCTTTGTCATTTTTCTGGCTCTGGCACGTTCTCATTGACTCTGCTGTCACAGTGCCAGATGTATGCGAATCACTGTTTTGGAACCAGGTTATGCCTGGTACACTACTGGCTCATTATTACTCTATTAATTTGTGATTGCTCTCCCCTTTTAAATGAGAAGCATAATGAAAATACATTTTTCAATCTGTTTTTATGTGGAAGCATATCTAATATTCTATTATCATGTAAATAATGATGGCATCAAACCATTTTTCTCTGTTGTCCACATGAAAGGATCATATTTATAATTGTCTTTTGTTTTTCTGGTGTTGTCTTCAGCTGTATTTGTGTTTCCTGTAGACCTCTATGTCCCCAGTGAGTCTCAGCAGGGAATGCTGAATTTAATAATCAAAGCAAGAATAATGGTGCTTAATTGATAATAACAGAGGTACGAGGCATGTATAATAAGCATTATATTCCATTTTTCATGGAACTGGATACAGTTTGGACCAAAGAGGAAAAACAAACTGATATGACAAAAGTCCTATTTTACATATTAAAGGAGAGGTCTTTATACGGGGAAGGGGGGAAGGGGAATTAGATTTTAAGGGTTCTTTAGAGGGTAGAGGGCGACACTGGACAACCAAGGAGCCGGACGCTAAAAGGTGAGTAAAATAATATGTTATTACAAAACTTTGAAAATACAATATGTTAAAACTACTAAAACCCAGGTAATATTACAATATAACAACAATCAAAGGCAACTATAAAATGTCTAAGAATCGTAAAATGTCCCTTAAATAAACAAGCTTAAAAGTCCCCATACAAGTCCATTACGGTTAACGTCTCTCGACCAGTCCAACACGAATGCTAGCAGCTGCAATGTCCTCAGTGGTCCCTTCCCCTTTCCACGCATACAGTCCTTGGCTCCTCATGTCTTGTGACCACCACGGTCCTCTCGTCCTGAGGAAAAAGACAACCACCACCAGTATCCTGCAGATACACCAGCTCAGATTTGCCACCCCTTGCCCCACAGCCGGCCCTCCCGGTGTCCTCCGCAAAACAATGGTGATAGATACTCACAGTTTTCCTGTGAGGTAACAACAGGCTACCAGCCCAGGCTGAAGTATTCACGCCAAATGGACACGGGCTGCTGCACTTCAGACTCCTGTGGTGGCTCATCTTCTGGTCCATGGGGTCAGCGGAGGATGCCTTGTAGTGCTGTCTGGCCCTTTGTGGTTCCCTGCTGTGTCTTCATCGGCCATGCCTGGTGAGCGTCACCCTGCTCGTGGCTCCTGGTTGCCATGGTGGGGCAATCTCTTGGCCTCCCCCTTCCCCCATGGTTCCTCTACGGTATGCCCTAGGTGTGCTGAGTGAGAGAGAAGTGCTAAGTCATGCATGACTTGAATTGCCACACCTGGTCCTTACCTGAACCACAAGCAGGGTAAAAGCTGTTCCCCATCCCTGCTGTTCCCCTCCTGTCACATGTTTCTTTCTCTGCTTGCAATCTTCTGTGTCTGTCTGTCCTTCCATTTTCTCCCCTCCTCTTTTGTGCTCACTAGGCTCTGCAGGGATTGGTCAATTGGCAATACGGCACACGGGTGTGTTTAGGGATGATCACAGAGAGATTCGACAAACACATGCAAGGAAAACACAAAGCAAACTAACATGCAAAGCAAACTACATAATCAAAATATAATTCAAAATATATGCAAATAAAAGATAAAATATTAACTCAAAATCTCTCCCGTGTGACATGTTCATAACACAATGAATACGGTATTACAGTAACATGCCATTTGTACATTGATAGAGTTATTGATCACTGAAATCATTCCATGTGTTTGTATTGGCTGATGTCTTCCCTTTATAGCGTGAAGTTATTTATTCTATGCAAAAATGCATTCCAAAATTTAGCCGAAGCCAATATGAGGCTTCAGCAGGTAGTTATATAAATCAAGTGTGAATCTTCCAAAGTTAGGGTCTTTTTAGTAAGAAATTCCCTCCTTGTGTTTCCACAGTGAGTGTTTTCCTGCAGTGGAGGAACACGTCCTGGCATTCGCATGTAGGTTTTCTGCCCAGACAAAACACCACCAAGAAACCCATGTGCAGCTGCCAGGATGAAAACTGCTTTGGTGAACTAAGATTGCTAAGATCTTTTTTAAAAAAAAGACTCCTAAGACTGTTTTCTGATGTGCCACCCTTATGATTAAGGGTTGGTTAAAGAAAACTATTAGATTAAGGTTGGAAAAAGAGTGTGATCATGGTTGAAAGAAACCAACGTTGGTTTTATGATGTTATTTGCACTTCAAAATGTAAACATAGGTTGTTTTTCAGTGCTCGATTGAATGACCGATGCTGTCGTTTTGCCATTAAAGTCAGTCTCAGCCAATCTCAGACACAGGATAAAGCTGAAGGCCACAGGAAATGTATACTAGTGTGACACACCTGCTGTAAATCCCTGACAGATTACCATCACTGCACAGGCAGGTCTGATGTGTTTACACTGTGTGACACCAGTGAAAAAGTCCAAGACGTCTTTGAGTTTTGGGAAGGCGATGCTAAAGCATCCTGAACTGATTGCTGCGGGGCTCACTGTTGCTCAGCCGATGGCAGTGAGGGACAATATAATCCTCTCAGTGTTGAATGACTCAGTACATACTTCTAAATGTGTTTGAGTCATAAAAATAATGGATACAATGTGCAGTCTTCTGTGGTGTTCACTTTCTTTTGCTCTAGGGCACAATATGCTTCTCCCAGCACCATTTTGTTTTGTTCATCCTCAGAGCAATCATAGTAGAATCATAATTTCTCCACATCTGTTCCTCCTGCTGCAAAACAATATGTATGAGTTTGGGAGGAGGGTCACTGGGGTGCGCAGTTTTGAAGGGAAGGAGAAGTCTCAGGAATGTAAAATGAAAGACAGATAAAATGACCATGAGGGAATATGAGGTGAAATTAACCTACATCATGTGTTTTTTCTAGATGACTGAATGTGTTTACTGTAAAAATGGGTTAAACAGTATACAGGGAACTGTACAGGCCATCTGTAAATTGCTTTTCTGTAGCTATATATTAAAGAAATAATTGAGATCTGTGAGTGTAAAGTTAACCACTCCTCCATTTCTTAATATAAAAAAATATTTTCACACTACTGCTTATTTTATTGAACTTAAACTTGTTTTCTCAACAAAGCTAAAATGTCTTTTTCATTTTTAGAGTCCTTAAAGCTGCACTAATTGATTTTTGGCCACTAAGGGGCAGATACAGTACAAGCCACAACCATATCCCGAGGTGTATAAAGCTGTTATGGATAATTGGATGATTGATTAGTTACTACTTTACCATCCGGCGGACACATAGCAGCATTAGTATTAATTTGCAGTCATATTTCTTTCCACTTACAAAACCAAAGATCTTTCTCATTTTAGCTCTGGTTTGGTCCTGACTAACGCCTGAGGAAATGTTTTGGGTTTCAGCTTTTGGATGTGTAATTACTTAACGATCTTGACTGTTGAAATCCCGTAAGCTCTGGTCAGCTGATCTTAGAGTCTTGCCGTATGGGATCAGCAGAATCTTGAATTTGGTCCTGTGTTTCAGGACAGATGTGGACAGATGAGGCTGCAGCTTCTAAGCTAGCCGCAGTTTCTTCAGTGAAATTGAGTTGTGTAAAAGGCATAAATAATTGATTCAAGAACACAACAGACTATGAATCGGAAAGATATAGAAAGAATAAGAAACTTTGTCGATTTTGTATTCTCTTAAGATGACATCTACTAATATCTATCTAATATGATTTTGATAGCATGTGAATCTAATTAGAAAAATAGGCTCAAATTTTACCCCACAAGCACAATTCTGCCAAAAGACAATCAAGCTGGAATTATGGTTCTCCGAAGACACAATAACCAGATCCTTTACTTATCATCCTTGGCTCATGTGAATCAATGATGAATCTGACTTCAGCCTAGAAATTGTTTTGTTCTTATATCCTTATTACAGCAAAACATTTTAAAAAAATCCTTACACACTGGAATAAAACTAATGATGTGGCTGAACGACTTAATTAACACCATTAAGAAAAGATCCCAGGATGTTATGGGTAACCATAGGTCACAGAAGAGTGTGTGGACTTGCATGTCAAGCAAGTTTGTTGCTGGATTCAATTTCTAGAAACAAACATAAACATGCTGCATAAAGTATAACAGGAACAGACACAAAAACATCTCCAAGCAACCCCTGTACACATTCACCTGCATGCATTCTGGAGAATCGAAGTCCAGCTTCACACAGCAACTGAATTTCCTGTATAAAAAAAAGTGCTCATCTTCAACAGATGACTACCAATACACCTCATGTCACCACCATATCAAATTTTATGCATCGGCTTATGGATTAAGTACCTAATACTTCTAATTACACTTCTTATAATCTACCACTAAGATAGAATAACATTGATTTGAAATGCAGACTACTCAAAAGAGACAATTTATGCAATCACTAGACATTAGATATGGCTCTAAGCTGGCTTAAGAACACATTAATGAATTAAACAAATAACAATAGAGTATTGTACAGCAGATGAAATGAATAATAACATGTAATGTGTTCATGTATAACTAATAAGGACTCTCGTCATAATTTAATAATGATGGTATTAGAGTGATTAAACCTCATTACCATTAAAAGTAATCACTAAGGGTCTGGTGAATTCCAGTGTAATTAATTGTCCAAGATGTAGCCACCTCTCCCAGTGACAGTCACAGTGTAAACCAAGCAGCTGCAGTAAGACCGAGACACACCGGGAATAAACTGAAGGTTGAACAACACAGCAATCAATGCTGCACTGCCTTTTGTTAAAAGCGCAGGGGGAAAAAAAACAGATTACTATTTTATATCTGAGGAAGAAACCTACATACACAAAACTGAGCATCATGCTGTGTTTTTGTTTCGCTGTTGCCAGGCGACTACAGAATAGCTGACGATCTACTGTCAGTCACACGGCCAGCTGTTGTTTGTTGTGCTGGGTCAGTGTGATTTGGCTGCACAAGTATTATATAAAATAAGAGAGTGGTTACAAAACCGCTCTTATTCACCTCCGAGCTGCTGTAGTTCCCCCACAAGGCCCCTCGCTGCATTAATACAACTGGTGAACAGAGAAAAGACAAACAAAAACAATGAGCTGAATTTGTTTCAACTCTGGGTGCTTAAGGCACTCTTCCAAAATGCAAGGTGCTTAAAGTGGAGGAATACAAGATGCAGCACAGGCAGTGGCAAACACATTGTTTTGGGGGCCTAAGGCAAATGTATACTAAAGACCCTCCTTACCCTGTATTCTCAAACTTCATTTTCCCCATCAGAACTTCTTTTATTACAAGTTTTCAACAAGCTCCGTGGTGCTGCAAAGCATAGCGCAAAGGTTCAGCAATCTATCTTGAAATTTATCTGTGAGAGAAGAAATTTGTTCTTAGTTAAAACAGCATAATGAAGCCTGCTTCCACTGTCATTTAAATTCAATGGATGTAAGTGTTTATCTTGTTTACCTTCAATTTTCCTCATTTCATCACTTTGGCCCTGTTCACACCTGGCAATAACATGCGTCTTGGGTGATCCAATCACAAGTGGACAGCTCTAAGTACGTCAGTTCACACCTGGCATTAGAATGCGTCTCCACATGCGTCTCGAGTGACCACTTGTGATTGGATCTCACTTCCCCGCTCTACATGCAAATAAACACGTACATGATTTCCATTTGCAAAGACCAAGGGCGGTGCAGAGGAGAGCAAAACTCAGGAGAGACTCAACAGCCAGACATTTCTCCATTAGGAGCAGCTGAAATTGTCATTAAATGAGAATAACTGGACCACCTTAAAGGTCAGTCCACCTTAAGTGAGCATGTTCAGGTTAGGCTAACCCATTGTCGCTAACTTCAGGGCTAACCCCTTTCACTTTAATCAGGTGGCAAGCAAGACACAGGGACTTGGCTTGGGTCTTGAGGGGTTGTAACCTGAACTGTACACACACTGCACTGCTACATTCACAGCTATACTGCTAACTACATACTCTCTGCTCCGGCCGCCAGCCCCTTTGTTGTTTCGCACTTTAATATGACGCTGTTGGTATGCGAATGAGTATGCACATCTGTTTACACAAAGGATGTCAACTGAGTAGGCGGTCCTTCAGTGTGGCCCAGGACACATTTGCGTACACACTGCTAAAAGAATGTGGCCATATGTGGCTCCGACCACGTCCTAATGTGATCTGAGTGATCGGATCTCAATGCATCCTCAGTGCATCTTAGGGGCATTCAGATCTGTACATATAGCTGTCACTTGTGATCAGATCACCCAAGACGCATTTTAATGCCAGGTGTGAACAGAGCCTTTGTCACCATCACAATCATCACAAGGGGAAGATGGGTTGCCACATCATTAAAATCAACAACAACATTATTGTTGCTGCAGGAAAAACAGCTCTTTTGCCAGCATCAGATTGTTCTTTTGCAGCACTTTAACTCAGAGTTTGCCAGTTTGCCTCTTGATGTATTCTGTATTTCTGCCCCTTCAGTGCTCAGGATGGCCATGCAGTCTGTCCGTCTGTTACTTGGTCTGTTGTTTTGGCCAACACTTTGGTTGAAAGCAGCATATCAACATATACTGGCTCACCAGATTGATATAAAATGTGGTATGAATATTTATAGTTCTGGGAGATTGATTGCTATCTGATTTTGATGACCCTCTAATCTTCGAACACCACCATCACCACTTCTTTCCAAAATATAGTATCTGGAAAAATAGAGGTCAGATTTCCATAAAATTTGGGTAGTATAACAGAAGTTTTGGTGACACCATAACATTTCCACTGGTGTTAGAAAGTTCCTTTTACTTTTCATTTAATGAGCACTTTCATGCTCAAAGATGAATCCTTTCCATGTGATGACACTCCTGATTTTAAAGCTGCACTAATGAATATTTTTATATTAAACCATAAGACTGGTGATTCTCTATATTTTTCTTATTGTCAACAAATTTCATGTGCAGAGCCAAGTCAACAATGAACTCATCCTACTTACAAGTATCGTGTGTGTGTGTGTGTGTGTGTGTGTGTGTGTGAGTGTGAGTGTGTGTGTGTGTGTATGCAAAGCCTGATATATCGTATTCCTCTGTGCTTTAGACCTCTGTTGTTGTCCAAAAGCTATTGAAAACACATCAATGAGCCACATTGCTGCACTGGGGGCATGTTCCTTCACCCTACTGCCACTGCAGGGGCATCGCTAGGCCTATCTTCTTTAGCCCCCCCAAATAAATATGCATTATTAGTTTAAATCGTCAATAGTTTTTTTGTCATTCATTTTTCATTAAAGTCGATCAAATTGTGCCATTGCGTCTCCAAATTCACAATGTACCTAAACGCCAGGCACTAGGACCTAGGAGAGGCTGCTGCTGCTCTAATCCAGCATTTCCATTGGCTGTGCTGCCCACTCAGAGCCCACAGTAGAGACTGTAACGGTAGTCGGAAAACACTGAAGTTGTGACAAGATGTTGGCTAAAACTTTACCAGGATAAACATAATATACAGGGTGAAATAGTAAGTAGTTACAGAGTGAAGATACCAAGCTCTAATATGGATTTGTGGCAAACGATGGTCAATGTAGCGACCTATCATGTTGTTACTCGTTTGTCACTTGCTTAACGTTAGCTAACTTTAGGTTTAAGTGAGGAAAAGACGAGAGGATAGGCTATATAACACTAACATTATACAGTGGAAACCGCTTCTATAATCACAGTTACAATGATCAACCTCTTATATGGATCAAAAAGTTCAGGACAGAATCATTCCTATACAACTGCTTTGTATAGGAATGCAAATTGCAAATTACGGTGACTCTATTATTTATTTCTTATTTTTTACCTTACTCCCATGATACACATATGATATTGTAATTAGTGGCTGCTGCACCATTATCGGGGTGCACAGGTGCGGGGTGTGGGTGTTTTTATTTGTAACCGCCATGAAACAATCAGAAAATAACTTTTTCTTCCTCTCATTCACCGGCTTTCACACTACCACTGCTCGCTCTCCTCATCCACTCTCTATCTCACTCGACCACTGCTTCTCTCTCTCTCCTCTCTTTCTTTCTTTCTCTCTCTCATTTTAAAATGAGTCAGGAAGGCATCAGCAGCGAAACAAGCGTTTGAAACAGCTGTACTCTATTTTGAAACAGCTACAGTAAATAGTAAATTTCATTACTTTTTAATTTGTGTAATAAATATACAAATGTCAATTAGATGGTTATCTGCATGAGAAATAAAGAAAAAGAAAAAAAATGGTTATAATACTCATCCGCTCATAGTGATTAATTTGACCCAGATGGACGTGATCACTATAAGCTGTTTCCACTGTACTAAGCAGCTGACAAGCCAGCCAGTCAAAGTGTGAATGAGTGAAAGAGACATAAATAATGTTATTGACAGCTCTCTACATATTTTGCTTTCATATGCCTCTTAAGTATTTGGAAACAATCATATCAGTAGGCATAGATTATTGTTAATAATCAGTTAATGTCAGTGGAAAGGTCACATTGTGTTGATCTTAAAGCAATTTTATATCCCTCGATTCCTCAACACGTAGATGGATAAATGACATTTCTTCAAAAAAGGAGGCAACTCCACTGAAGGGCAGTCAGGTGAGAAGATTTTGCCACTTCAGACAAATACAAATTTAAACTGGTTGATCACTCATTAAGCTTTGAGTTATTGTAAATCTGAGTTTAATAAAATAACGTGTTACTGAAAACAGGCGTGGAGAGGGAGAGGAGGAAGATGGATGAGACTGACAAGGTTGAAGGAGCAGGTCTAATGGAGGTTAGTGATCAAGAAGAAAGCGAGTGGGAGTTGTTTAAGCTTTCAGTTAAAATTAAGACTGAATTTTATGACGTAGGCCTATTACTCATACAAGGCATAAACTTTAAGTTTTAGAGGTTCACACATTAAACATCTGTCTGTATTAATAACATACTTAGGAGAGAAGAGATAGCATTCCTTGACTTCAATACCTTTGCTTGATCTGTGCCTGTTGTAAGTGGATGGAAAGCTTTTAAGTCATATTAGATCCGTGCCTATTACAAACTATGAAGAGACAGATCTATTGTGTTGATTTTACACCTATTGCTACTCTAAAAATTCATGACAAACAGACATTTTGGGGCCATTTTAAAAAAAAAGAAAAATTTCCTCCTCCAGCCCCCCCTGGTAAAGGCTTAGCCCCCCTATCCATAAATCTCTAGGGACGCCCCTGGGCTACTGTCATTAGATTAGAAACGGCTCCAAAGACTAACAGCAATAAAATTTTCAGTCTCAGTGAAGAGGTTGTGATACATAGCACAACAAGCTAGCAAAGCTCTGTAAATGGAAACACGTCTGCCTTACACAGAGCTACTCTCCAGAGACTGAAGTGCATTGTTGGCTTGGCTCAGCACATGAGATTTGTTGACAACAAGAAAAATATAGAAACTCGCCAGCTTTATACTTTAACAATGGGTCAAATGACTATGTGTAATGTGAAAGGTGGCAGCTGTTTTCAGTGAAAAAGCACTAATAAACCAACTGCTCGCTACCTGCCCAGTAACAAATGGCTGACAATGTTAGCCACAGGCTGGTGAACAAAGTGGAGCATTTTGCAGCTAAAGAGCCAGAAGTCTTTCTGAGGAGTTAGTGGAGATCAACTAAACTAAAAGGAGAGTGAATATTGGACTTACAAGGGGATAATATGTCAGTGTTGATACAAGAACTTGTTCCTCTGACCTTATAGTGGCCAAAAAAATAAAGCCGCTTTAAAGAAAGACACTTTTTCTTCAAGCATGATTCTCAGGCCAAATATTACATTTTTAGCTCCACTATTAAAATACATTGTTTGTTCTGTCCAATACGTTCATATTTTGAGGTGTAATGAAAATGGCAACTTGTAGGGGCCACAAGCAGGTAGTTTAGTCTTGTTCTTTTCTCTGGCCCAATCGTGCAATTATTACAAGAAGCTCCATGAAATACAGCATTGTTTCCCTGGACTGACCCTAACAAGTAGTAAAATGGAGTATGACACTGTTGGCTGACCCCATGGGGGGGGCTGCATTGACGCTGACAAAAGAGGCGCTCAGGGTGCAAATTTGTGCATGAATTTTTGGGGGTGCATAAATTTAAATAAAAATGACATTTTTCACAGGGCCCCTTTGTGAGCTTCAGGCAGTTGTCCTTAAGTTTCCCTGTGTCACTCACATAGTACACGAAAAGTGTCACTCACACTGAAAAAAAAAGCAGCTCTGTTGCTAAAAACGTCTTGTATTATCAGTCCATGCTGAAGAACTGCAGGCACCAAAGTAATGGCTGTGAACTAAAAGGCTCTAGACCATTAGTGACCAAAGAGGCATTAAAGTGTTACCGCTCAGTTGCCTATATGTAACTCAGCCTGGGGAAAACTTTGACCTCAGTTCGTAAATGCAGATACACTGTAGCGCGTTCACATGTACACGTTCACATTAAGCCATTAAAGTGGTTATCAAATGCACAGAGGGCTGTGGAGGCGTATCTTGCAGTGTCTTGTGTAAAACAAACATATCACCCACAAACTCATGAAAAGATTGCCGTATTTGTGAAACTCTGTTAGTCAAAGGGAGTTTATCTCATAGCAAAGTGATATTGTTCCATCATGTCAAAATGAGCTCAAAATCATGATGATGGGTGAAGAGACCAGGCTGCTGAAATTATGTTATTACCCTATAGGAGTTGTTTGCTCTCTCAAATTGTCCTCCATTTTACTCAGTTTTAAACCCAGGTTGTCAGCAGAAAAGTGCTGGAATATATCTGCTTTAGATATTGCTGAATGAATAATTAAAAACCCAAGCTTCACACGTCGAGAGGGTGATGTGTACATCGCTTTGAACAAGCTGCAGCAGAAATGAATAAATACATAAATTGTGTGTGTGTGTGTATGTGTGTGTGTGTGTTTGCGCAGCATGCAAGCAAGGAAGCCACAGAATTGAAATTACACAGGGGGATGAAAGCGAGAGGTAATTTTAACATAAAGCATGAACTATCAGAAAAGCTTTTTAACTCCTCAACAGTGCGGCCTGTTTAAGCAGAGCATTTGTGAAATGACAGATCCAGCCTATCGTGACAGAAAGCACCACAAACAAACTCCAGAGTTCGGTGGTTTCCTGTGACAACTTCATAAATTACATTTGATAGCATGTTAACACCCATATTAAGAGCAGCATTCAAGATGATTTGCTAGAATAGCAGTGTGTAAATGTGGCAATGTGTTTTTTTTAAAAAAATACAAAACCAATTTCAGTTTCAAATTTCAGGATTCAAAGTGCAATTTGCCCAGAAGCATATGTTCAATTCCAGTAAACGACAGGCATTTTCACCTCTGCATTCAAAGGCAGAAGTAGTCCAAAAAGATGAAGCAGCTCCACTAAAAGCTTAACTTAATAGCATTCCTGCTCACAAATATGAACTCTGACAAAGATCAAGGTAACAAGAGCTTGTGTTTCACACTTCCAACCAGAAAACCGTTTTGTGTGTATATGTGTGTGTAAATACACATCCATGTCCATGTCAGTGTACGTGTGCGTTGATGCGTTTTGTTGTAGTCATTTAGCTCTACAGCAGATAGCTGTGTTGGCTTCTTCATGGCAACTTTCCCTCTCTAATTGGATGCAGTTCAACTTTGTTGTAGAAGGCAGTCTGTTCTCTCTTGACTGCAGGTCAAAGTTTCCTGTGCGATAACAAAGTGAAGATTTTCTTTCAAAAAGGAAATCAATTGCATTGTGTTAACTTTCCCTTTTAGTTTCCACACACACAAAGCAAACACAGGAAAGACTGAAGATAACCCAAATGAGATGAGGGGTTTACTAGTCTATATAAATGTGTTTGTTATATTTATCAGTTTCATTTGAAATGGTGATCAGAAAAGGAGGTGTCGTTGGTAAATATCCGCTCAGCAACTGATATCAATCAGTTTTTTGCTTCAGTGTTTGCATTTTACTTTCCCAGTTAACTGGATTCAGTTATTATAAGTAGCATTATCAGTGATACCCACAATGTTGGAAAAGGGAAAGACATGGCTAATAAGCCTGTTTCTGATTCTGAGATTCATACAGAAACTCAAACTTCATTGGCAAAAACATCAGAGTCCTGATTACTATTTGACAAGTTTTTGACTGACAGGAGTATTCTGGGATATGATGTGCCGAAAATTAACAGAAGTGGTCAATTTCTGTACATCCCCCATGGTTACTCTGATATATAAAACATTGCTAGTAGTGTTAACCAATGGATCAATGAAACCCATGATCAGTAGAAACTGCATTACCTCTAATATTAATATAAACCACAGACTGTCTGTAAAAGACTATCTAGCGTCTCAAATGGCAAAATCAAAAAATATTCACTAGAAATGAGAACAATCCGATATTTTAAAGGTGGTAAATGTGGAGGAAGAAAAAACTTGCTTTCAGACATTGTTCTTCCAATTCATTACAACTTGGGTTTTATTTTTATAATGTTGGGTTATGGTAACATACTCACCAAGTAAATTGGTGAGACATCACTGAGAAAGAGGCCTGAAAATGTCAGGCGATCAGACAAGTTCAACCAGATCTAAACCACTTCCATTTTTAGGTAAAACTGAAGGAAACACACCTGTAATGTCAATAATAATCCCTCTTTGCACAGGAAAACTGTGTGTACACAACTGTGGTAAGAACAGCAGATGAGAGTTGAACCAGGAAGTCAGTCTGTAAACTGCGGTGGATGTTTCAGCGGAAAGTAACAATTTTAGAGTTTGGCTAACCTGGGTTTTTTTTTGTTTTTGTTTGTTTTTGTGCTGATCACCCTGGCGGACTTTTTGTGATGTTGCTGAGTTTCCAGATCTCAGCAATTCACCTGGTGAGTACAATGTTATTGCTACTAAAACAAGACACCAGTTGTAATAAACAGAATGATCCTCTAAGTGTGCTGATGGTGTTAAGGGATATAAAAGTGTCATTGCAATTTTAGTTGCAATCCGAAGTTATATTAAAACCTTAATGATTTGTTTTATTAAAGCACAGCTGTAGGTAACAAAAATCAAACCAACAGGTTGGTAGTGAAATACATTATTGGGTTGTTCAGTACTTTCAGTGATGCTGAAGAAAGCCAAAGTAAATAGATAATATTTCTTCTCCCTGCAACAATTCTTTTTGTAATACTTGAAGCATTACAGCTTAGAACTTTCTTCTTCCCCAATTTGATGCAAGGATGGATGTTGCATACTTATTAAACATTTTAGCTCACATCTTTAACAACTCCCAGTACATTTGCTTCATTTAACCTACTCTTTGGCCCACTTTCAAAGAGCTTAGTACTGAATACAAAAGAAGGGCAACATGACACCTCATATAAAGCAACTCCACCAGACTAAGAGGCTGTTACTTCTGATTCTTTTAAATTCCACCTTGTTTGAGCAGGCGTCTGGTGTACAACAAAGTGAAGGCCAGGGGACTGTCTCTAACAATGTAGCAGGCCTGTCAGTCACTCTGTGCATCTGCGTGGCTCCCTTCACCCAAGGGCCCACCTCCTTCCATTAGACTGAATAAATGAGGTGCCAATCAGGCAGTTGGGGTTTTGACTCCACACAGAGCACAATAAGTACCTCTGTCTGCTGTTTGGTTATGGTGAAATCTTGTTGGAGGCAGGCAGGGGGATTCACTTCTCACTTAATGCATTGTGGGAGCAACAAACAGAAGCACTCACGGTTGTTGCAAGGAGGGATTTGGGTGTCTCTGGTTATTTTCAGGGTGACAGGGCTGCAAAGCAGAGAGGCAGATCAAAGGAGGAGCGAATAGGGAGAGAGAATTGCAGAAAAAGACTATAGCAATAACCATAGCAACTATATGTCCCATACAAAGGACGCAGTGCCCCTCTGGGCCAATGAGTGTACTTTTGAAAATGCTTGAGATGTGTCATTTATACCATCAAATGGTATCTAAATCCAGTCAGTCCAGTCACATTACATGGCATTGCATCATTTGATGAGTGTTAGTTGATGCGTATAGCACACGCTGGACGTGCCATACAGACAGAAGAAGTAGTCAGGGTGCAATAGCCAAGATGATCTGTTCTAGGGGGCGAATGTGATAAAACTGCTCCTTTTCTGGAAAGTTGACGTGCATAAAGACCCTGCATGTGTGTCAGCTTACAAAGAAAACACTTTTTTTGATGTGTTGTCTGTAACCCCTTAGTTTGATGTCATCATTGCACACAAAAAGCCAACAAGTCTCCAGATAGTATACCTATGGAGACACTGATATTTCCCCTGAGATTCTTCCGTCTCTCTATTCTATCCTCAATAAACACAGTGGCAGGATATTAACTATAAAGAAAGGCCTCTATAGACAAACATGGACTGATAGTAAACAAAGATTACCTTTACCGGTGTACCTTTTCTTTTGATATCTAGTTCTAACTCCAGCAAAATTACAGCAAGTACAAGGTACTTAAACACCCTTTGTGCGCTTAACATGAGGGATGGTAAGACAATCTCATGTCAAACTGCAAGGCAAAACTTTATAGCAAGGTGACAGAGGGAAATCATGCGAGGCAAGTGCAATGTACTATCAACTGGCCTCTGGCCTGCTTGGGTCTTAATTCATGAAAAGCCCTGCTGAGCTCTTCCCATCCACAAGTGGCTGGGGGTGCTAGCCGAGTGTACGAGAGCCACAATGATTAATGTGGTTATAAAACCAGTCGGCCGACTTTTAAGTGTTACACTAGATCATCTACTGAGGGAGCTCCACCATGTGCACTGGAGCGGAGAGAAACTGGGAGCTGTGAGAAGTGCATCGGAAACAAATCTCTCATCAAAGTTTGATGTACTCCCACTTGACAAAAAAGAAAAAAAAAAAACCTTTCTCCTCTGTCTGACCCGGCTCTGAAAATCCTTATTGCCTCTAAAGCGTCGTACTACTGAGGTAATATTTGCTGTCCATCATACTCTGATACTGTCGTGCTGCTTGTTTCACATTAGAGCTTTAATTGGTATTTTCATTTTAAAGGGGGCGATAAGCACGAATTTTACAGTCCCATGACACTAAATGGCTATAATATATATGTATGGGGTTTAAATGGTTGTGGATGACTCACTTTCAAATGGCTCTGGAATTACTCGAAACCTGCTTGTTAGTACATACTGAAGCAAGAATCCTACCCTCAACCTCATATTTCCGACAGCTCAACACTAACATTTAACATGTAGAGGCTAAAATAGCAAACAAAGAACATAATCTTTAAGATGCTTGATCGTGCACTGAGACTTGTGTGCCAACTTTTGCTATTTTTCCTCTTTTGGCTGACTTACATTTTGACATGCTGTCAATCAACTCCCCACCATGGTGGCCACATGAGTCTGATGATCATGTAGTGTTAGGATGCTCAAAATGCTGCTTTTGACTGCACATGCTCCTGCACATGATGGTGTGAAGCAGGCTGCTGGCCAAAGACTGCACTCCTTGGCCTTTCCCTGCAGCAGCCTGGAGGGTGGGGTCAGGTCATCAGGGGCTTTCAGCTCACCTGGTCTGACTATCTGATTATCCTCTATAAGCTTGTGGCAGTTAACCAGTCTCTCTCTCTCTCTCTCCCTGCCTTCTAGCCTTTTGGTTTTGTAGTCTTAGGTTTGTCGAGTTTCATTTCTCTTTTAGTTCAGTAAAATAAACCTATTTTGTGAAATGTTGAGCCAGGTGGTGACAGTGCAGTTTGGAGCATTTGTTGTGCACGTCCTCAAAAATTAATGCTGCACATCTGTAAAATGCAAATATGAATGGTGGGGGCAGTGAAGTTGCCTCCACCGTACAAACAACAACAATGGCATAAAGCTTTGAAGACAAACCAAAAGAGCTTAGGGGTGTACTATGAAGCGAGATTAGTGGGTTAGTGAGGTATGTTGTGGGTTTTTAATGTCGCGAAGGTGGTTCTCTTTTAACCCGGATAGATCACCATGGTAACTTATGCTGCAAATTTAACCTGGTCAGGAGCAGGTTATGTTCTGAGTTTTGGCTTAAATCAGCTATAAAAAGCGTCGCCCTTTCACTAGCTACCTGACTTGCTGCCAAGTCCATTTAACACTGCTGCTACTGCAGCTATTAGAACACCGATTAGAACATCGATTAGTGTATTGGTATTTATCACAGATAATATTCAAGCTATAAAATTAATTTCACTTTGATCTGGCCAAAAACTAAAGTGATTTCCACTTATCTTTCATTATGGGACAGAGTCAGCCCTAAATGCACTTCTTGAATATAATACTTAAATCTGCTGCATCACGTTTATAGTTTAAGAGCTCTGAATGTGGGAGGCATTGAGAGAACATTGAGTGGTAAAATAAATAAATATTTTATTTATTTTATTACACAATCAGCAATTTTCCGGCAGCATTCCACCCGTGCCTTATTTGAAGCAACAGTGTTGCTTTTTGCTGCGATAACGTATTTATATTCTTCATAGCTCTCCGTTATAATGGCCTCTCCCTCCTGACTGAAGAGGGTGACACGCAATCTGTCAATTTTGTGCAGAGGGAGAGTCATATGACGCACCAAACGCCCCCTTTTATGGGAATACTCACAGAGCCTGAAGCAGAAAGTCTGAGTTAACAAAGAAACCACCACAACCACCGTTGTGACACCACTTATCTCTGATTGTGAGTTTAGGGTTTGTCGAGCCAGCTCACACAAACAAAGCCTGGGTATGTTGAACTTGCTTCGTAGTCCAACCCTCTTGTCCACTATTTTTCACGTGTTTGATATTTCTGCTGTGATCTCAGCATTAACAATAGAGTACTTTCTCAAATGTCACCATGTTCTCTCAAGCCATGAAAGTTTTCTATCAGATTGCTGTCTAAAAGGTTTGCTATCTACAGAGAAATTCCTGAAAAATAGAGCAATGGGAAAATGCTTGGAACTGTTTCTCTTCATCCTACAGTCTGACAGCAGACTGCAAACAGTGAAGACTAAACAGCAGGGAACTGTTGCACCTGGGCATGCAATTAGGAGCAGCTGTGCAGGATTCCAATTAGTAGCGACTACATGAGAGCAAGCAAGAAATCTGCAGCATGCTTAATGTCCAAAAAACTCAAAGGAGAGGCAACAAAAAGTTATTCAAGACATTTACTGCACTGTGATCAGAAGCTGGATTCCCCCCAAGGCAACGGCCCATGAAGGTGGGTCCTGCGGAGAATCGGAAAGCCACACCAAGTCCATGCTTCCTCTCCAAATGAGATGTCGATGCCTCACAGAGACAAAAACTGTGGAGCCTTCAGGCGATGCTTATCAACTTCCAAGTGAATAATTTCCAAGTTCATTACAGGAATCAGGAATTTGCCAGTAAAGATAATGAATGGACGAATCACCAGGAAATGCTGAACAAAGAACCACGAAACAACAAATTGACAAATTTTATGTTTACCAAGCTTACAGTGTGTCACTTTAACAAATTATGGACAAAATGACAACTAGTGTACCAGGTTAATAAAGATATGTCTGTATAACTTCCATTTATGAGGAACAAACTATACATACTGCTAACAAGACAAAATGGTAAAAATGCAAACCTCAGAGGATCCAGGCTCTGAAAATAGATACAGCAACATTAGCAAAATACAACGGATGTGACAAAGCATATTTTAATGCTATAAAATGTCAAGGTTTTCCATATATCCAGACTGTTTGAACACCTTTATTCCCACCTGGAGTGCAGTCCTTATCTATTAGAACAGTTTTGTCTACTCCAGCACATTAGATTTGACATGAAACAGTGGCTATGAGATTAAAGTACTGACTTTCCTGCACTTTTCACTCACAGATGCAAACTCCCTTACATCCTTTAAGCTGAGGGGTGAGAGCTGTTCCATTTCAAATCCAATGTGCTGAGCCAAAACAATAAAAAACATACAGCATCACTGTCTTGATACTTACAGACTGCACTGTAGATATTGAACTTTGAGTGGAGTTTGATATTACCTGAGGTTCAGTGAGGTTACTGATTAAAACAAGATTCAGTTAATGAATGTTAATCCTTGCTTACCTCTTTTTTCTATGGTTACATGTGTGCCACTGACTGAATGTCTGACCAGGACAAAACCAGCAATGCTAATGCTATATCCTTTTATAGTCCCAATTATATTGATGTGTATCCCCCTCTTCTCCATCTTCCTCTCTTCCTTCTATCCCTGAGGCATTAGGTTGGCGAATACAATTATTTGTTCAAAAACAAAGGATCAGCAAAAAGGATTCTGTTCTGGATTAAGCAATCTTTTAGTTTGCTGTGGGGCACATGTCGCAACATGTCCTATAAGGAAACAATTCACTTTGTAAGTAAAGCTTAGATGATGTTTTCCTGCTACTTGTTAATGCAGGTTGTGTATTCCTCTGGATATATTGTGCTGTGCAGATTTATTCCCCGTATAGAAGAGCAGTGACACACTGGTATGCACCTGCACTCTGAGCCTCTTTTCTTGTTATCCAATGCCAAATAATCTGTTTGAACAAAGTCTCTCATTTCTGTACATACATTGGATTCATGTGGGCCAGTATTGACAGTGACATATGAGGCCTGGTTGTTTTTGTGGAGAGCCACAGCCAGAGCAGGGATAGATGGGAGGTGAGCCACATTACTGAGTCTGTACAGTAGCTACCACTCCCTTCCTCTGTGCTCTCCACTCCTGGCAAGCACGCTGGGGGAATGTTGGAGAATCTGCCTTCAAAGGATTTTTTTTAGTATGTACCTGCAACTCAGTACATCAAAGTGAGTCTATCAATTATAATTTAAGTAACACATTTGAATTTGTATTAATCAGTGCAGAGCACTACACCACCGCCCAAATGGTTAATTGTGGATTTGTGTACACCTGTCGTGATGTCACGTTAAAGAAATCTGAGCATAGAGCATGAATCCCTCAAATCCATTAGCTTGTCAAATTGTTTTTGACTGGCTTTGATTTTGCTTTTATCCCAGTCTGTCGCTCGGTAAGAGTGAGGCGAGGCTGTTATCATGCGATGGAAATGGAAATCAGGTCTTAGCCCACAGTACAACTGCACGGGAGGCTCTTTGAGTGGGGAGTAAAAAAGAATACGCTTTATCAATTCACAGTAAGTGGGTTTCAAGGACAAGTCCAATAATACTTCAGCGGCACATTAAGAATGCAATGACTGAATTAATGTGGACAGATTATTTGGGTTTTACATCACAGGGACTTCAATCTCAACCTAATTTTAGTTCACTTTGATGGTTACTAGTCTTGATTAAACTAAGCTGCAAGTTTTCTTGACTTGAATATAGTTGCATTGAGTGTAGTGAAATACTTTCGTTTACTTTTCTTTCCAAGAGTGAGATGAGACGATAACACTCTCATATCTGTGCATTAACTACAGAGCTGGAGTCTGGATGTGGTTAGCCTAGCTTAGCATAAATGCTGGAAAACAGGGGGAAACAGTTAGCCTGGCTCTGTCCAAAATTTTAAAAAAAGTGTTCTGAACAATTTCTTCCTGTTTGTTTAACGAAGTTATCAAGAGAAAAGGGGGGGGGGGGGGGCTTCTGGATGCTGTGTACAGTTACAGTGCTAAACAGTTGTTCACTAAGAAAGCGGTCCAACACATTTTTGTTTATGTTGGGTTTAAACAAATGAAATCCAAAATGTTAATTAGTGAGCTTTAGAGGTGCTGGATGGTGCATTTTTTTCACACTGGACACTGAACAGAGTCAGCTTAGCAGGTTTTATTCTAAGTTACGCTAATCGTGTCCTGGCTCCAGCTCCAACACTTAATGCACAGACATGAGATTGATATCGATCTTCTCGTCTTACTCACACAAAAGAAAACAAGCTTTTTTTCTTTAAATTTCCTCATTTTTTAAATGAGCCTACCCTATATTTCTTAATCCTGTTATTGTTAAATCAAATCCAAAAGATGGAGCAACTATAAGTGAAAACAAGGTGGCCGTTAAGCCGTCCACCATATGAGTCAGAATACAATGTACAGCAATTACAGCAGTAAACATACAGCGTACTCTCATTCAAGCCGAGATATGCCTGATATGGCTAATCTCACCATCTACAGACTCAGGAACACCAGGGGCTGCATGGTGCAATAACAAATATCCTAATGTGTAAAATATGTGTTTATTCTCTGAATCAAGCCTCTTCCCCTCACCACTAACCCACTTCCTGAAATAGATCTGCTCCATTCACTCTCTGAAGTGTTCCAAAGAGAAAAAGCGCTTCTGGCTGCCCATGTCCTACATAATGTAATTATGTAAACCAAACCAAGAGAAAGAACCCGCACACCACACAATCTACCACGCAATCAATGGCAGATAATCATTGAGAGGGCTATAAATGCACATGAATGCACTGAAGCATACCACAGTTATGGGTGAATATTGTGCTGCTGTTCTTGTCCTGGGGATACAAGAGTGTTTTATAGCCTACCGTCACCATGAGTGTTTTGTTTAATATTGATTTAAGTGTGTTTTTTAATGGATAAAAGGAATCAAGAGTTCTTTAAGTGCTGAGCGGACCGTGTAAGAGAACCCTCAACTGTGTCTTCTCTGACAGCAGATTGCCTTCTTGAGACCAAAATGACAACAGCTATTTTCTGTCTGTTCAACAAAACCACTTGGTGCTTCAGTCGTCATGAAATGTCCCTTGAAAGCCTTGCTCATCATTTTGTGGTAGGCAGTGACTGCTGCCATAATGTTGTTACACACACACACACACACACACACAGCCTTCACGTGTATCCCACTGATGCTCAGTATATTGCAGCACAAGCGGTACAGTTGTCACATACATGTTTCATAGGATACATCACTCAATTTAAAATCTATTTTAGAATGATGATCTAAATGTGGGAAGAGGATGAGAGATGCTGAGAAGAATAGAAAAGAGAAAAAGAAACAGTAGTGGTTTAGGGTGGAGGAACAGCTTTGCATGTCTTATCTATATTGCAGCATGTCTGTAACACAGCTCATTGGTCCAGCCATTAAAAGGAACAGGCTCTCCTCTTTCCATCTGCGATGCGACCATTGATTATATTGACTCACTTGGGGGACAACTTGTGCCATTACAGCGTGGTTCAATCTGCAAGTGGGTACAACACTCATTTGCCTTCTCTTGTTGTAAGAAGTATAAGGTGACAACCACGTACACACTAGCATGCATACACACCTAGAACCCCAACATCATAGCCCATTGGTGACATTAAAGCCAGGGGCATTTTCCTCAGCTAAGCCTGTCAAGTCAATGAAGACACACATAAAGTGAAGTGAAGGGCATTTTCGCACTATTGAGCCCTCTTTTTGACACATTACATGTTCTCATAACAGATCATGTCAGAGCCTCACCTCCTTTAGAGACACACCATGTAACTATGACTACGTCCACACTAATATGTTTTTGTTTTAAAACGAAAAAAATCTCCATCCACACGAGCATTTTAGCACCATTACAGAAATAATCTCGGTCCATACTAACATGCCTGAAAACACATATCACATGACTACTCATGTACACTGGGCATGTGCGTGCCGGTGTAAACAGGAAGCGGATTGTCAACGTTGTGGTTGGTTGCTTACTTGCAGAAAATACTACAGACAAAGAACAGCAATGGCAAAAAGTAAGATCAGAGATTTATTTGCTTGGACTGACGACAAGGTTGAACTTTTACTGAAAGTAACACATTAGCAAGCTTCAAAAAACTTGTCTTCTTTGACCAACACATGAACTTTGAGTGGTCCAATCCTGTTTCTTTCATCTAAGAAACATTGCAGAAATCAAAGCTATACTATCCTTTCTAGATCTGGAAAAAATAATTCATGTTTTTGTCTCCTCCCGTCTTGATTATTGTAATTCACTGTTCACTACCCTGAGTCGCTCTTCTGTGTATTGGCTCCAGTTGGTCCAAAATGAGGCCACGAGACAGTTAGCTAATACACAACGTAGATCACACATCACACCAGTGTTGGCCAACCTACATTGGTTATCAATAGAATGTAGAATTGATTTTAAAATTCTTTTAATTACCTATAAAGCACTACACGGGTGGCCCCACTTTATATTTCTGAATTATTGTGTCCCCTGGCCACAGTGACATCACTGAGGTCTACTGACCAATGCCTTCTGGCTGTCCTGAAATCTAGGCTTAAGACCAAGGGTGACCATGCTTTTGCGGTTGTTGCCCCAACCCTCTGGAACCCTCTTCCCCTAGATATAAAAAACGCAGAGTCTGTCGATAGTTTTAAGAAGCTGTTCAAAACTCACCTGTTTCATAAGCACTTTGTGTCATAATATGTATTTGCTCACTGTGTTGCTTTCATTGTTTTTATTGTTGTATCTGCCTTCTGTGTCTGCCCTTTTATATTGATATTTCATGTTTTAAAACTTTTTATTTTATTTTATTTTATTTTCTCTCAATTGTTTGCATAATACAGCACCTTGTAACTCTGGTTTTGAAAGGTGTTTTATAAATAAAAATTACTTACTTACTTATTTACATTAGTGACTGATAAGACCCAATCAGGAGGTGAACGTGGGTGTCTGCATCATCATTTTCAAAAGTCTCCATTTCTGCCTATTCAGACTAAAATGCAATCCCAGAGTTTCAAACTAAAACAGGGTCAGCAGCATTTCTCTGCTGACCCAAAGTCTCTGTTTTAGGGGTTCAAAAATGCCAGAGTAGTGTGGACGCTAGGCCTTAGCAAGTTATGCATTTTAAAAAGAAAACATATTAGTGTGGATGTAGCCTATATGTGCTGCATTGACTGCTAATTCTAGCTCATTGATGGCTGTTTTCTCCTGGTTGGAGAAGAGATCAACCGATCAGAGGTTTGTGGGCAGGATTAAGAACATAGCTAGTCAGCTACCTAGCTACACTGATAATAAATATTGACAGAAAAAGTGTGGATGAGATCAATGCAGCTGCACAAGCTGTGGTAGGTCAACTTGCAGATATAACAACTCTTAAATCAGCATATTTCTTCACTTCTGTGTCAGCTGAAAAGGACATCAACGGGACACACACTCACTACTGTTTCAAGTTTCAAACCATTAACATCTCAGCACTAGATAAAATATTTTCTCAAATGAAATCGTCTACCTCTGGTGTAGATATAATCACAACTTTTATAGAGATATTCCCCTCTGTTGGTCATTTTATTCTTTTAATTATTAACACTTCTCTAACTTATGGTAATTATCCCATTTGTTTTAAACATGTAATAATTCAACCATTACTGAAAAAAGCCTAGTTTGGATCCTGTATTGCTTAATAATTACAGACCAATTTCTAAATTATCATTTTTATCTAAGGTGCTTGAGAAAGTTATTTCAACTCAATTAATATCTTTTATGAATAGTAATAATACTTTTAATAGTTTTCAGTCAGGTTTTAGAGCCTGCCATAGCACAGAGACAGCCCTCATGAAGGTTTCTAATTATCTATTTTTAACAGCTGATAGAGGTGACTGCATAGTTCTGGTGCTTTTAGATTTAAGCGCTGCCTTTGACACAATTGATCACTCCATTTTCCTGCACCATCTAGAAACCTAGGTTGGTCTTAAGGGAACTGCTCTACAACTACTCTGTTCATACCTCTCCAATAGGACCATCTCTGTTGTCATAACAAAACACCAGTCCCTCTGTTGCCCATTTAAATTGTGGTATTCCTACAGGCCTTATCCTTGGCCCACTGCTGTTTCAATATACATCATTCCTCCCAGCCAGATCATTCAGAGCCTTAGTATCTCCCACCACTGTTACACAGATGACACAATGTTATATGTCCCTCTTCAGACCAACAACCCCAGCAGTCTTGATAATCTGTTTGCCAGCCTCAGTGATGTTAAATGTTGGCTGTCTCAAAACTTTTTACAATTCAACGACACTAAGTCTGAGGTCATAGTCGTTAGTCCCACGAATTCTACCAGCCTGTTTCTCAATAAGCTTGGTTCCCGGACCAAAAACATTAAGCAATCTGCTAGAAATCTTGGAGTTATTTTTGATGCAGATCACTGTTTTGATGCTCAATCAAAAAATGTTGTCCAGTCCTGCTTTTTTCAACTCAAAAAAATCTCTAAAATCAGATCAGTCCTTTCTCCTACTGATTTATGTAAGGTACATACATGCATTTATTTTCTCCGGCCTTGACTACTGCAATGCACTTTACCGGCGTCAGTCAGAGCTCCCTTCACCAACTCCACCTGGCACAGAACGCTGCTGCCCAGATTTTAAATGGCACTAAGAGATATGAACATATTACTCCAGTACTTGCCAACCAACACTGGCTGCCCGTTACATTCCGCATTGATATTAAAATTCTATTTATCACTCTTAAAGCATTAAATGGCCTTGCTCCAAATTACATCAAGGACTTATTAACCCCCTGTGCGCCTGGGTGTTCACTTAGATCAGGATGGGGCACTCCTGGTTATTCCTGGGTCTGGGCTAGTGACCAAAGGTGACCAGGCCTTTGCTGTTAGAGCCCCCAAACTGTGGAACAGGCTGCCTATCGAGATCAGACATGCAACATTTTTAGTGTCTTTTAAATCTCTTCTTAAAAGATTATTTTATCAGAAAGCTTTTATGAATGTTTGATATGTTGCTGTGTTTCATTATCCCACTTCTGACAGTTTATTTTCTGTGTGTAACTTCATTTTAATCCCCTCTGTGTTATGATCTCTGTTTGTTTTTCTTTTGTTTTTTTATTGCCTTTTCTTCTTCTTTCTGTTAAGCACTTTGTAACTTTGTTAAGAAAAGTGTTATATAAATAAAGTTTATTATTATCATATATTACTGACTGCTCAGCGCAATTTCCCAACAAGATATCAGATAACATAAACATAATCACATATGCTATAATCACACAAAAATGTATACATGAGGGCTTTAATGCTGAAAGTAGATTGCATTTGGGGTGTGTGATTGACAGGTCTCTCAGCCTATCACAGTGAGCCATGCTGGTTGCAGCTCACTTGTCTGTACAAAATGCAGATTTTACACAAATTGTGGATATTCTGTTGGTAGTAAACCCAAATGCAGTCTTCAAAACATCTCCTCAGAAACCACCAAATTGCCACCTCCATGTTCCTCAGTCTTGAAGTCCCATATAAAAAGAAATTCAATCTCGTATACTATTTACACTGTAAGTGGCAGAATAATAGTAGTAACAGCACAACATCTTTCTGATGTGAACATCCCTCAGTCTTTCACCAACAAGCAGTTGTAGGCTGCACTGGTAAAAAAGTAGTCAGGAGTGGACAGCTCTGTTCGAGGAGGACAGAATTAGAACATCATCATGTCACTGTGGGGATATCACAACACATATGGCTAAAACAACACAAGCTAAATTCAAAAACGTGTTTCTTCATCAAGTGCCCTCAACTGTCTGTGTTATGTTGTCCAGTCAGACAGTCAACTGCATTTCCTCAATAGAACTGGCAACGTGGCCTTGGCCCGTATAACCAGAGGCCATGTTGTAGATTCGAAATGGGTAAAGTGGCAGCTCTCCCAGCTCGGACAAACTGGGGGATGGCAAAGGAGGCAGCCAATTAATATTTCAACAATACATCTTCTGTGGCCTAAGATTGACTGACTAAACTGCTAGCTGTCAGAGCAGTTATCTCCAAAACTGCCATGCGGGTAAGAATTCAGAATGCTTTCTTTAGAAAAGAATTTCATATTCATTACTTACTTTTACATTCTGTATAAAATTGGTTACGGAAGCAATTAACACTGGGGAAAAATGAAATGAATATAAATAAGGCTGAGAGACAACAAGTCAAAGTTATCAGACACCTGAGGTGCTAATAGTCTTTTCCAGCTTTGGTTTGTCATGAATTCGCTGAAAGTTAGACCAAGCACTGCAACACTCAGGATCAGGAAAAATAAATGACTTATATGCCAGGTAAATAATGAAAGGTAATTCTTGACCTTGGAACACTAGTTTGACAATTTTTTTTTGCTAAACTATCTTAAATTTGTATGTATTTGAAGAAATGCATCCTTCTTATGTCTATTCCTTACAAAGCAGTTTATCTGTAAATGTGGAAGATTGTTACTTGATGAGGATGGCAAACGTTACAGCAGGGTTACATCATGGGCATCTCCTGGGATCTCTAATGCACAGTACATGTGTGGCAAACACTGAGTGTGAATAGCTATTCATTTACTGGAAAGCTATTCACACCCCATGTTTATATGCCCTCACCAGAAAAAAAAGCATTGGTCATCTGTTCAAACTAGTTCAAAGACCTATATTTATACTTACCTATCTTTTTATGGTGCAAATAATGACTAACGAGGAGCTTGAGGAGGATAGTTGGGTCAACAAAGGGAGGCCACAGTTTGCATTCTGTGAATGTTGGTCTTGTCAATCTAAATCAGGTAGTTTTAGTTGTCTGAACCAGGAAAAACCATAGAGGTGGCGGATCAGAAACTGTTATTTGTAACTATTTTTAAACTTTTGAGACTGTTTTTGAAAGCACTGACAAAGTGCTTAAGTGTTGGGAAAGTTACTTGAAAAATTTAACAATTTACACATTTTATATTACTCAACTTTAAAAGTAATTTTACAATTGTTACTCAGCCCACCTCTGTCAAAGATACTTTCTAAACTACTTCAAAGCCTCCACACCCACATGTTCCATCTTCTGTGTTTAACACATGTAAAAATAGAAAAGGAGACGGTGTGGTTCAACAAGCAGCCAGCCTACAGTTTGGAGGTATTTACTGATTCTCTCAGCCTCCAACTCTGAACTAAAGCAGTTGATTCCTGACTGTAGACTTAACAGAGGGTAATGTTAGCAAGCCAGCTAAGAAGACACAGTACAACTTTCCCAATATATAGAGAACATAATGGAACACAAGTCTTACATTAAAAATAGGGCAGTTTGGAAGCCAATGAAAAACAACCAATTTTGTCATTTAGCTGACAGGATTTGTCGGATCTACCACACTAGCTCAGGTTCTCTCCCCCCCCCAGGGAGTTGCTGTTCCACGGTCTAAAAGTCAGTTTCCATGTTTAAAGGTGCCTAGATCTATCACCCTGATCTTCCCTGATCCAACAGGTGTTGACTTGACCCCTGTACCTCTTGCCCTGGTGTGATGGTGACACGCAGCAGTTACTTTGTGACACAATATCAATGCACAGCTATGTGTCATCACCTTGTGCAGTTTGAGCACTCAAGGGTCGTATATCTATAGACTGCAAGATCTCTGAGATGCATTGGAGCGGTATGTATGAGTGTGACAACATCCGAATGAGTTCACAATCTTCTCCAGGAAGAGAGTTACTGTAGTCCGATGATGGACTAAACACCCCCATTGAACCTGATACGTGAACTCCTCAGTTGATTTTGAGGCGTTCATGTGTCTTCAGATAGAAGGGATAAAACGATTTCACCGTGCAGAGTACCTGAACTCCTCAGCACAAGATGTAGAGAATGACCCCTGGGTGCCTTGTTTTAGATGTGCACAGGGTGCCACTGACTGGGAGGAGATCACATAGCAGACCAAGCACATGTTGGCATCAGCTGGTGTGAAACTAACAAATAATTTAGCTGATAAAAAGATACAGTTTAAAAGTTTTGTCTGCAAATACACTGTGATTTGCTAGAAATTAGGCATTACAGGCACCTCTATATCACGCTGTTGCCTATCTGAGAATCGTGTATTGTGTGAAGACAAGGCCGTATACCACAACCAGTGAAGTAAAGCTCATTATTTTGCCATCCGTGGTGTAACATGCCGGATCCTCAGCCGCCTGTCAGAAAGTTGTGGAGTTCAATTGAAGTTTGCCTTTGTTTTCACTCTTCCTCTCTTGCTGTAACATTTCATGGCATGTTGACAGGTTTATCTGTAGGACTGGAGGCTGATGAGGCACACCTTGGCGTGTTTGGACTTCCTGATTAGTTGACACAAAATAGGGAAATTGTGGCATGTGGTGAAAACACTCCCGCTGTCATGGAAAATGCACCTGCTCAGGTTGAGTGAATTTCTCTCTCTGCCTTTCTCTTTCTCTCTCTGGCTTCATTATAACTTCTGCAGCCTTAAGGTTCTGTTGGAAATATCAACACCATGTTTACCATGCATGAAAAACAAAGTGGTAAATATGTGTGAATATGACAAGCAATAATTTTCTATTATTCTTGACAGCTAATTTGAATATTCCTAAATAGACCTCCTGTTCACATGATGGAGAAATATAGCTTACTATTTATTATTATATTATTATTTAGTGTAAGTTATTTGACATTACACAAACACACACAAGTAAATTTCTGGGCAGACTCATTCCTTGATTTCTACTCATGCTCAATTTTTTATATATTTATCACATTTCTGAATAAATCGAGATATCAATTACATGCTTCATCTTCTTCATTCTGCTTCTGCTAGGTTGTTTGTGCCATTTAATTTTTTTTTTAATGAAAACTTCATCCACCACACAAGACTGGATTACAAACTGGGGAAAGTGAGCAACTCTCAGACCCTCAGGGGGCCCAAAGGCCCTAAGTTCAATGTGTTACCATCGGTTTGTGGTAACTTGATTCATTTTTGACAGTGAAAACAGAAGTCTGACAAAACTCAATGTCAACTTACTAGCTCTTACTAGCGCAGAAAGAGCTTTCTCAGTTGTCATGGAAATAGCTCATCACTTCTCATATGACGTTGAGTTGAGATTTTTTTGTCAAATTAGAGTTATGAACCAAACATTGAGCTTCAAATCTAGTTTTATTGTTTATTGTATTTTTACAGTTTATTCAGTTGATATTGTGCCTACATGGTGCATATATCCTAAATAAATTTGTATTTAATCAAATAAACACTCAAAATGACACACAGCAAACCTGGTTGGTTTCTGGGTGCTGAGGGCGAAATGTAACAAAGCTGCTGTTTGAAGTCTGCTGTGTGCACTGTGCCTGATGGGCCATTAAAGGTAACAAACAGGATACATACACACAGTAAAGAGAGAGGACGGATGATTTAACCTATCCCAACCACCACAGGGGATACATTTTGTATTTTATTGTATTTCCAAAGAAGACACACCCAAATGTGCAACAAGTTGCATCTATAATTTCAACTTCTACAGCGGGGTGTGACTGTGTCTAAACATGGGAGAGCAGCAATCAATCAAAAATCAGTTTGAGTTCCGTAACTAAAAATATAAGAGCTGTTAGTCAAGTACCTTCAGTATGACTAATACCCTCATCAGTCCAAATAAATGATATGTTGTCTTTTATCAGTCGTTCCACTTTGTCCTCAGAAACATGATCATATAAGCATTTGAGAGTGGGAGAGTATATCACACGCTGGGACTTTGCTTTCTTTCTTAATTAATTGATCTAATCAGAGATGTACATGTAGGAGCTTTTAAGGAGCACCTGAAAGCAGCGTAACTCCTTTCATGTGAAAACGTCTCTTACAGTCAAGTGCTTGTGAGGATTGATTTTTTAATTTTTTTTTTTTTTTTTTTGTATCTGTGTGCACTGGAGTTTCAGGCTTTGAGTTTCCACGCTCTCTTCCTCTCACTCTATCTATGTAGGGCAGCCCGTGGATCAGCTGACATCCCCATCCTCCCACATGCCCACACAATCTTGTTAAAGCATGCAGTTAATCTGAAGAGGAAAAGGACTCTCTTCACAAGCAAGCGGCTCTTTCATCACCCTATTGTATTGCCCACATCAGGTTGTCACATGAATATCGGATTCTCCCGAAACTCAGGTGCTTAGAGAAGAAGCTGTGCCCTCATATTGGCTCTGTGCGATGCCATTTTCCTGGGAGTGACTTTTTAAATTGGGCATTATCTAGCGCTCTAGGAGCATAGGCGACATTGTGTTGCTAGAAGAATTAACATCTCAGTAGGAACTCTCCATTAATTTTTCTCTTCTTTCTCTTAAAAGTTGGCTCCACCATCAATAATTTAGGCCAAAGTGCCGCCACTAAGATGAAACAGAGGAAGTACAGTTGTGCTCTCCAGCACATCCTCTGGAGGAAGCCTAGTCGTCGATTTTGGAAATCTTCCTCATATTCTATGCATTTTTATACTGAAGCATGCACAACAAAGGGATGAAAACACATAAATGCTCTCTTAGTCTCTTCTCTGGCTCTTTATGTCTCTATCTTTCTTTCATCGTGAGCTCATTGAAAACAAAGAGTCTCACCTCATTCAGAGCCTTAGATTCTATCATCATCTTGCAGGCCATTTGAAGTGCAGCAATTTGATGGACACAGATACAGGCCAACGTGAGAAAGGCCTCTGATTGAATCGCCACTCGTTGCTTTCGCTGCTCTTCATTCCCAGCCTGTCCAAAAGAGTGTAAGAGACAAGGAGGGAGAGGGTCATCCATAAATGCAGGAGGGCTATATCCCAGCCCTCATTTGACAGGAGAGGTATTGTCTGGACCAGTGAGGTGGGGGGTGGAGGGGTATTTTGCTATGGCAATTGTCCCCACCATGAAGTGGCTCGAAACCTTGAGACCCCGGGCTTCCACTCAAACACTTCTCCGTCCTTGTGGGCTCTCAAAGAGTCTCTCACTTTTATGTGCTGCAGAGAAATATTTGAAAAGCACCTTCCATCTCTCAAAAGACAGAAAGTGAGAGCACATCATGTCGAACTTGAACGACTCCCACATAATCACGAGTGTGCTTTTTCAGACATAATAAAAATGCACCAAGCTCTCAAACAGGCTTCCATGGGCTGATTGTGCTCAAGAGGAAAATGAGCCTTGAAAAATGAAGCAAACCTCTTCACTCTCCTCCTACTTACTGTGCGAGGTGTCTTTAGATTGACTACATCAGACTATTGATTAAAGAGCCCGAAGGTGATTACATTTTTTAAATTCATTCACCACATGGATTCCCTCTTCCTCAATGTATTGTCAGGTCTTACAGACTTAGAGACTTAAAGTGGAAATTTTCTTACTGAATCCCAAAAAAGCTCAAGTTCAGTATTGCTGCTGTGCTGCTGTCTCACTGTTGTTTTGCTCTATGTAACCGGCATGTATGTTCCAGTCAAATTAAACACTGTATAGATATATATATATGTGTGTGTGTGTGTGTGTGTGTGTGTGTGTGTGTGTGTGTGTGTGTGTGTGTGTGTGTGTGTGTATGTATGTGTGTGTGTGTGTGTGTGTGTGTGTGTGTGTGTGTGTGTGTATGTGTGTATGTGTGTATGTGTGTGGTGCTTTGGTTGACTTGGCAACACTGCCATCTCATGGTGATCAGAGTAACAAAACAGCACTGTACTTTGCTGAAACATCTTCATTATAAAAGGTTTATTAATTAAGCAAGACATGTTATCACCATCTTAAACTGCCATGCTAATTCAATTCATGTGATGTCTCCTGTCAAGGTCATCATCATTTTCATCATGATCATCACAACACAAAGAGAGCTGGCATTTTTATTACAAACATAATGAAATTACATCATTGCAAGCTGTCTCTGATTAAAACAAAATGTGTTGTACTGTAAAGCATAAAGCTATGTTCATTTGGTTTCATTTGGTGTATGAAAGCCCCCCCCCCCCCCCCCCCCCCCCAGGGCCAAAGTTATGCCTCATGGCATTTTAAGCCTTTCTCTACCTGGACACCTCTCTGATCTACTTCCCTCTCAGTCCCCCCGTCCGTGTCTGTATGACAGCTCTGCTCTGCACAACACTCCTCTCTACCCTCTTCTTCCTGTTTCTCCTCTTCCCCGCTGCCCCTCTGGGTTGGACACTGGAGCACCCGAGCAGCACACCTCTCCAACCCCAATTCCTCGGCCTGCTGCTTGCACTGCACCACAAAGATTCGATAAAGCTCCAAGAGGACGATGAGGATGTTCTTGCAGGTGAAGAAGATCATCAGCTGGTTGAGTACCTGCTCTTGCACCATGAGGTAAAGTCGGTAAAGCAGGAATGGGCCATCTTGGAGTCCCACTGTGAGCAGCAAGCTCCACACTTCACTGGAGCAGCAGGAGACGAATGAGGATGGAGAGGCAGGGCAGCAGGGGTGACCACCCTTTGGGGGTCGCGTCTGAGTGAGCACCAGAGGAAACTGCATGAGCGCCCAAGAGAAGAGAGACAAGCCGATGATGACAACTGCCCAGTTGGTTTTGACCTCGGGTTCCCTGAAGGTGTCGAAGATGTCCAGGATGTCAGCACCCAGTCCAACATAGACCATGAGGAGCTGGGAGAGCTGGTCCCGGGACATGTACCCCTTGGGCATCAGCCAGCGACCAAGAACCAACACTATGAGCATGGTCTGCTCCAGACCAGCCACCCAGTTTTCTGGGTCCAGCTCCACGATGCCCTGGATGAATGAAACAGCATGAAAACATTAGAAAACAAATTTTTCACAGTTTGTCATAGAGCAGAGAATTTCCTCTGGTTTCTCATTGAGTTTTCCTGCTATTTCAATTCTTTTGTACCATGAAAGTAAAACACTGTCATATCTTGATATTTGAAAAAGTGAAATGTATGAACAAGGAGATACATTGGCAAATATCTGCACAACGAGGTATCTCCTCTCTATTCTTGATGTAATTCTGATGACTTGTGAGTCAGCCCCTCATTGTGTCGGGGTTCATTGAGTTTATCCTGACAGCACCCCTTGACATTCCACAGTGTTTCCCAAAACACTACATCTTCAAGTTTCAGAAGCTGCCACCCAGCCTCAAGCACAGCCATGGGGCAAGAAAGCTCCCAAATCCTACATGAAAGAAACTGCACTAAAACCACCCCAGAAGGGGAGAGATCTGAGAGTTTTTCAAGCAGGAGCCTATCTGGACTTCATCTCAATGTGTCTATTACACATTTCCTGCAACTAATAGTTTATCCACCCCCTTACTAGATTAAAATCTTATCTGATATCAGGTGTTGCTTTAATGTGGCTGCGTGGAGGTTGAGGCGGGGAGGGCAGTTTTGTGGTGGGACGCCTACCGCTGTGATTGGGATGTGAGCCAGCAAATGAAGTTCAGGGCCTGAGGAATTGTTGACAGGAAGCTTGGACTGCAGCAGGCTCAGCTCCAGAAACCAAATGGAAGGGATGACAGTACTGAGGTAGAGGAAAACCATGGGGGAGAACCTAAAAGAGGACCGCCAATGGAGAGGGAGGGGAGGGGAGTTGGGGGGGGGAGGTTATTTTTAGTGACACGCTTTTTTTTTTTTTATTTGCCACCCAATAAAGAAGAAAGAGGCCCCCTTTTTTTCCAAAAGAAGCATCGAATTTCAGACAGGCAATTATTCTCATCATATATGCAAATCCCACTTGACAGTGTAAAGCCTTCTCCATGAGGAGAGAACTTCAAAGTAAGATTCAGTGAGAAAGAGAGAGGCCTGAAGAAAGCATGCGTCAGAGGATGTTCGCTGCGTATGTGCTGGAGAGCTACAGCTTTTGAATGAGACACAGCTTGGTGTTGACTGAAGTGTGACACTAAATGCTCATATCCTTTTGAGGCTTGCATAATAAAGGTTGACCTTAGTGTATATTTACTCAAGCCAAATTTTTTTTAAAGAAGAAAGCCAGCTGGTCAGAAATGTCTCGAGCCAGCAGGATAAATTTTCTCCAAGACAGGATAGGAAAGGCTGTGACAGAGATGTCATAGTCAGTGAAATACGGAGCAATAACACTGCAGAGGAATAGATTTGTTTTTGATAGACAGTTAAAGAGAGAAAGAGCTGCAGAGGATAACAGAGAATTTAGTGGCAGAGAATATTACAGGCCTTACACAAGCTGCCTCTCAACGCCCTGGGCAGATGGGCTGTAAAGTGTTCACACAGTTACAAGTTCAGGAGTTATTTACTCCCCACTCAAAACGGGCTTTCAAAGTCTGGCTACACCTCAGTCCTCATGTCACCCCTTGAAAAAGAACAAAAGCAGTGGGCAAATAGGTTTGTACATGCCAATTTAGCCCACAAACATGTTTCTTTGTTCATCACATCACTATTAAATGAATGAAATTGTGTTTCTCGTTTAACTTTGAAAGGGGCACTCCACCCATTCATTGTGTTTTGACCTACGAAGTGTTACCATTTCCATTCTGCGTTGCGGGTGCACTTCAGTGTGATGGCCATTTCCACACCCAGCAGAGCCACACCCGTCAGCAGCAGCCAATAGAGCGGCTCTCCTTTAACAGCCACCACACGCCACACTGTCACCACCCCGTGGACCGCAAACAGGAAGCGACTCAGCAAAGCCAGCAGGATGTTCAGAAGAGAGCACATGATGCACCGCAGAAAACCTGTGGAGAAGATCATTTTCTTATGTTATATACATATATATATATTTATATCTACTCACTTATCTTCTTACTGTGAATTATGGACATTTTGTAGATGAGTAATAACAACACAAGACTGTAAATAAGAGTTTACCTATTGGGGTATTTTGAACATAAACCATTTTGCAATTGTAGCATTTAGTGTAACACAACCAGAAAATGAAACTTTAACTAAAAATGGATTACATTGTTAGAAGTGTTTGCAAAATAACATCACTAATATATACAGTGAAGGAGAACAGAGTTAATTAAAATTAATAAAATTCAAAATAAATTAAAATAAACTGTTATGCATGGATGGAACAACCCCAGACTTTACATATTGATGGCGACCAAGAACTAAATCTGATTTTAATACCTAAGTAGAACTCCCAGTTTTAACTTCTGAAACTTTCTTCCTCAGATAAAAAGGCTATAAACTGAATTTAGGTGGGTTTCCCAACCAATCCCTGGATTTTACTCTTGTCTTAATTAAAACTAAATAATTAATAGTTTTTGGTCTTGTTTGATAATGATTGAACCACAGATGTCTACACAGATGTTGATTTACAGTTTGTCAGATTGTGGGACATAGTATTAGGCCGGCTGTGGTTCAGGAGGGTCGTCCGCTAATCAGAAGTTCAGTGGTTCGATCCTCGACTCCTCCTTTCCGCATGTCAAAGTGTCCTTGGGCAAGATACTGAAGCCCATCTGCCAACGGTGTGTGAGTATGTGTGTGTGTGCGTGTGTGAATGGGTGAGTGAGCAGCAGAAACATTGTAAAGCACTTTATAAATTCAGCCATTTACCATTTTACCATTTAATATTAAATGACTAAAATCCTTTCTGTGTGCCATATAAGTGCTTTAACAGATTGTTCTTGCAAAGTTGATGAAAGTTGAGGCTGATTCAGCATTTTGGCAAAAAGTGCATACAGTATACAAAGGAATGGCCAAAGAAAGGCTGACAGTAAATATAAACTGATGAAAAATGTTTGATGAAACTGATTATATAGATTGTCAAGAGTGAGAGAAAGAAAGAGCAGATAAGTGAGAACTACTTTACACTTGAAACTTTAGTGAATAATGTTGCATAAGTCGCAACAATAAAGTGCTTTATGATGTTTCGAACATAATATAGTTTTACTGATGTCTTTCGGCAATAAACTTAATGCCCAACCGTAAAGGTTCCTCGCAATAAAGAATGGACAAGTGCCAAAGGCCTCCTCAGTTTGATTGCATTTTGCAATAAATTTAAAGAATAAACTCACACAGATTGGTCTGCGTCAGACTGCCACAAACTAAACCAAACATGAAAAATTAGTAAAAACTTATGTAACCCACTTCAACATTACACATCACATCCCCAGTTCACCTCTCAGTATCAATTATTGTTGCATGATGTTAGTGCACAAACAGTTCTCACTGTCAATTAGTGAGCTGGATTAAAGCTTTTGAGCTTTGGGGGAAATCAAAGCAAGCGGTGATTAGAAAGCAAAAGTTAGAGACATGAATCTGCAGTTAATATTAAAGGACTCCAGGAGGCTTTGCATGAGTTTGCTTAAATCTGATCTCTGCAGATTATTGTGATGACTTGATCAAGAGTTGGCTAGAAATATTGGTACCAATTTCCAAAATTTTATAAATGTCCAATCTGCAAAATGTTAAGCTTTGTCAATTTTAAATGTTGATAATTCATCGACAAACGT
Organism: Thunnus albacares; assembly: GCF_914725855.1. NCBI lineage: Eukaryota > Metazoa > Chordata > Actinopteri > Scombriformes > Scombridae > Thunnus > Thunnus albacares. The sequence continues at coordinate 10,383,596 of NC_058110.1, read as the reverse complement.
TTGTTGCAATAATCCATTTAGTCTGCAGTCATAAGTGGTAAAACTACATCGGAGGGGTCTTCCTGATGAACTGAAGAGCTAAAAAGCCAAAGCAATTTTTCACAACCTCTATTAATGGCTTATAACTGATTTATAACTATAAATAACTATAAATATAGCAAGTAGTTAAATCTTATAAAGTAAACTTTATATTATAAGTTTTCTTCTTATTGAAATTGAACTGAATTAGACATTCAACTCATGTCTCTCTATAATAATATTATTTTCTGTCTCAAAAACAGTCAGTCTTGTGTTGCTGTTATTGTGAATGCCAATACGCCTCAAACAGAATTCATGCAATATGTATGGTGCAGTTGCATGCAGTACAAACCCACAATACAAGCTGGACTCCTCGCTGAGAATGGTTGAGATCAGTTTCGTCAGTGTATTTCCCAAAAGTTCTCAGAAGCTGTGCTGTAGAAAGTGACAACACCACAGCAGTCACACACAGTGACCTGGCCTCTATCTGTCTGATTTTTCCTTTTAAATGACAGCCACCTCCTAGACCCACTGGATGAGTAGGCATGTCAGCAGTGTGTGTGTGTTTGTGCATGTGTTCAATGGGGAGTAACTACTGTTCACTGGAGTAGAGTGTCAGTGTGCAGTAGTGTGTTCCATAAGTGTATATGTGTGTGTCTCCGTCCCCTTGGTGCCATTGTAAGAGATAACGTTTCCTGCCCCCAGCGCCCACATCTTCATCGTCATCCGTCATGATGTCATCTCTCCTGGCCCAGAACAAAGTTATCTCCCTGGGAGAAGCCAGCCCGCCGCACTCCCTGTTCAGAGAGCTCCCACCCTTGCCTGCTCTGCCTCTGCACTGCTGGCCCTGATAACAGCTTCGCTCCATGGCCTCTGCACACACAAAAACATGGACTAACAAGAGAGAAAGAGGATGCTGATGGCCCCCTGAGCAATCACTACAGGAGTGTTTGGGTATGTTACTGCTATTGCATCAGAATGAGGATGCTGCGCCGGTTGATGCTGTCCAGGAATGTCAATCTACTAAAATGCTAAAGGGGAGCAAAGACAGATGACTGACAAGATGTTTTTTATTGTTTGGTCAGTGTGTAAAATTCATAAACATAGGTCAGCAATTTATCTGCAGAGTGGACATTGCTCCTAATAGTATGATAATGCCATTTAGGCCTTAAACATGCATTATCTGATTTTCTGGCCTCTTGGGAGGGGGGACAGAAATGAACTGTAAACACACAAATGTATTAGAATTGTCACATCCAGCAAACATGGAACAGAATTAGCATTTACCGGTGTCTGTCCAGCTGATGAATCCAATATTCACTCTCCTTTTAGCTCTGTTTTAGTCTCCACCAACTCCTGAGAAAAATATTGAGCTATTTAGCTGCTAAATGCTCCACTATGTTCACCAGCTAGTAGCTAGCTTTGCCGTTTGGTGCTGGACAGGTAAAGTACAGTGGGTTTATCAGAGCTTTTTCTCTGAAAACTGTGTCTGCTAACTGCTACTGGAGACAACATGTCTGTAATGATCATATCCAACCATCTTTCTCTAACCTTAACCAAGTGTTTTAGTTGCCAAATCTTAACAAAAACCCATAGACTGTAAATAAAGATGGACGTAGCGAGGTGTGACATCACCTAGTGGTTTGCACTGGAGCTGGTCTGAAGCCCAGAGTTGCAGCTTATGGTCAGCGCCATCTTTTCTGGTTGGAGCCAGGACCCTCCAAATATGGAATGCGGGATGTTGTCTTTCACACTGTGGATACACACCCCGCCACCTCAGACCAATGTGAATACTAGCTTACTAGAGTTGTGACTAAGATACAGTTTAAAATTTGAAAAATGGTGGATAACCTTTGTAATGGTGACACTGTTTGTGGTTTAACACAAACATATCTTTGGCATTTCTGTTCTGCAATTTCTTGCTATCTACCAGCCACTGATGTATTGGTCAGGCGGTCGTTGGTATATTCCTTGTCTCCAGAGAATGAATCCTGATATTTTGATGATCCTCTAACCTTTTCTGACCTTTCCACCAGAGCCACCATCAGGTAGAAATTTCTCCTTGTACACAAGAAATATCGCAATCTAACAGACAGATTTACATGAAATTTATGGAGCACTTTCATGCTCCCCAGAGGATGAATCCTTTACATTTTGGCTGCTTCATGATCATTCCTCTAATGCACTAATGGTAGATTCATCTAATGGTAGATGTAGCTTTAGACTCTGAAACTTTAAGTTGCAGTACACAATATCTGACTGTACATTTCTAAAAATATTTCCTTGAACTTAAACATCAAATTAAGTCTCACTGACAGTCGAATGCAGTAAGACAAGACACCTGAGAAGCTACAATTATCATACAGGCAGTGCTGTGATGTTGAATCTAGTAGGAAATCTATGTAATTCTTTGACAGGGGAGCTGTGGTGCTTTCTCATCCCTAAATTGCCTGAAATCAATTTCCCAGTTCAGACAAAAAAATGGACAACCTTTGAGAGTCTGATATTATTAATACAGCACAATTCTTGACCTCTGTCAGTCGGGCATATGCTTCAGTTATTTATAATACCTCAAATTAAAGTCTTCTTGTTGAAATCATATTCACTGCAGTTAATATTTTTGTTTTAGGAGATTAGGCATTCATCATTTCACATCTCAAACAACACTGAGATAAACAGACAATCGCTTCAGTGCCAGAAGGGATTTCAATGTTTTCTGTTTTTTTTTTTTAAATCACACCCAACAACTGTTTGGATTTTAAGTTCAAGTGACCATCTGAAGCCAGGAGAGAAGCACACACACACACACAGGTAGTGGAAGAAGTCCTTTAATGGTGAGGAAACAGGCAGAACTGGAAGAAGGAGATAAGACACTCCTAGCTGGTGTCCTAAACGAAAAATGAATTGAAAGAAAATGGGTGGAGGACCGATGGAGAGAGAGGAAGAGAGGGGGTGGTGATGGCAGGGGAAGAGGGTGAGTGATTTATCAGCCATGCAGAATAGTAGTACAGCTCATCTTGTTATCCTCTTGTTTGGGCGGCACTATTACTTTTCGAGATAACAGGCGGGTCACTCCAGATTGTGGCTCTGAGTTAAGTTAAGCAAACTATGCTTATTTGTGTTTGGGGGATATGTGCCTGTGGTCAGTAGTGTTCGAGCAGTTGTACTGTCCTGTGTTGAGTTCTTTCATATAATAACAGGATGACATGTGGAAATCTGGATTGCTGAGTATGTGAACCTCCAACAGGCAACACAGTCCTTTGCCTTTACACAAAGCATTTCTGTATTTGTATTTGAAGATATAGTCCTGTTAACACGTTTTAAACCCTACTTCCATTAAATACCATATTTCCATATTCACAGGCTGTAACACTTCATTTCCTCTGAAGTTTTTTTTTCTTTACTGAGGCCTGCGGTATTTTCAGCTGCACCAGTCTGCCAGCATTTAAGTGGCGCAACTCCAGCAGTTTCTTATATACAGCACTGGATGGCAGCCATTCACACGGACCTGCTGCCTCCTTCTCACATGGTATACGCTACCCAGTAGATCACATTCACCACAGCGAAAGTGAAAGGGAACACAGCCCTGGCGTAGATGTCAATGGTGTCAGCATCGATTGGCTTGCAGACACACTTGGAACAGCACTTCTTCTCCTCTTCGCTCTCATCCGCCTGCCTGGACCTTCTCCTTCTCGACTCAGTGTCCTCAGAGCCGCCCTCTCCGGGGATTTCGCTGCTAGAGCGCTGGACTCGGCCGTGGCGGTTGGAAATCATCACTCCCTGGTTCATGCCGGTGACCGACAGAGAAAACAGAACCATAGCCTGTTTGCCGTTCTTCACAATGGACTGCAGGGAGACAGAGAGAGAGGCATGAAAGCACTTTCCAAGTCTTTACCTGAGGGAGTGCAAAAGACAAAAAGAAAACTTTGTACTTTACCATAAAAGCATTTGGTACTTTTTATTTGTGCTTTTTTATCTCAACACTTGGTGTTGTTAACTTTCTTCATTTTTGCAGTAAAAACACAAAGTCCTGGGCACTTAATAATGACAGATTACAGGCCAGAACTGCAAAGAGCCACACAAAACACAGCAGATTATGATCTCCAACATTATTATAGGAGGTATTATACGAGTATTAAGGGAAGATTATGGTTTATTATATCTTGGGTTACATTTTTGTACCTGTGGTCATTGGATCAGTTTTAATAACATTGTCCTCACAAAGTAATTGCTGAGATCTCGGACTGTGGTGATGTTGCAATGTTGTTAAAGTCATTGTAGTTTTATTCACATCAACAGTGCCAGTTGTGTCTCAGTTTCACTCACTCATTGATTGACTGCTAATACATCTTTGTATAATTTCTCTTTTGTTGTCAGTACAACAGTACAACTTTATTCATAAGAAAGTTTACTTTACAAAAATACAATCATGACAACATTTCTTATTGTGAAGGTATAACTCAGTAAGATTTACATCAACAGCAAAGGAAAGATAATATGACAAGATCCCTATTACTCCCTGTAGGGAAATCGTCTCTCTTCCCATTATGCTCTACAGAGATTCATTGTCTTGCTGAAGGTCAGTGGGATGGAGGCTTGTCAACTCAGGGGTTTGAAGCGCAGCCCAGGTCTCAGTATAAAAGGCATGCTCATTATAACAACACCCCCCTTGAGCTCCATATTGTTATCTGCTGATGGGAATACATGATGGGAATGATTTCCTCACCTCAGAGCTGAGCTTGCTGGCCTTCACCTTGGCCTTCTCTTTGAGTCGGTAGTCAGCGTTGTAATGAGCAAAGGCGTACTCAATGAGTGCCGCGAACACAAACACATAACAGATCCAAAAGTAGACGTCTAACGCCTTGATTGCTGACGCTCGTGGCAGGGAGGAGCGGGCACTCACCATCAGCGTGGTCATGGTGAGAACAGTTGTGATACCTGTAAAAGGAAACAGGCACAAAGTACAGATAGTGGTTCTGTGGGGGTTTAGTGATGCTATCAGCATTTAATTTTTTTGTTTATCCAATCTTTGGTTTGTGAGGGTATACCTCAGTAAAATGAATGAATGACATTCCCATCAGCTTAGCTGATGTCTCAGCTATACCTTGTGTTTAGTGCTAATTAACAGTTGTTAGCATGCTAACATCCTAAACTAAGGTGGTGAACATGGTAAACATTATACCTGCTAAATGTCAGCATGCTAGCATTGTCATTGTGAGCATGTCAGCATGCTAGTACTAGCTCAAAGTACAACTTCACAAAGAACAGCTAGCTTGTCTAAAGACTCTGAGTCTTCTTAATAAACAACACAGGCTGTGAACTGATAGTCAATGTTGTGTTGAGCCAAACTTAAGTAACCCAGCATTAATTCAGCCTTTACCTGGCATTTTCTGCAATTTTTATCTGGACAGGATGTCTGAAGCCGAACTGATCATAATGATAGTAATCATCATCACTGCCTTCACAGGTTAAGAATAAACTGAATTATATTCTCAATACTGGAAGAGGGCAGTATTTGCTTGCTAATGTTTTTTTGCTGCTAGCTGCCTTGTTGATGTCAATTTGTCTGAAAAAACACCCCACTCCAGAGCAATAAATCTTAACAACAGCTGACCAGATTTAAACCCCAAAATTCCACATCTACGCATGTGTATATATATACATATCAACATCTAATGGCATCTAGGCCTAATTGCCATTAAATTTACTGAACATATTGTGCTTCTGAGTGTGAAGAGTATGAACTCTTTCCATTTTGGACTATAGCACCACCCTCAGGTCAAAATGTCAATGTTGTACACAAGATCTCTCATCATCTGACTGCCTGATTGTCATGTGTTACATGGTTTTACTCTACTACAGATGATCAAACACCAATTTTGTTCCCCTTTTTAAATGTGCAGAAAGTTGAAACAGGCCTCATCAAATTAATACCAACCTAAGGATACACGAGCAGGGACCGCAGATTGGCTGATCCAAAAGGACACCCAGGACATGGCGACCAGTAATATGGAAGGCATGTATGACTGGATGATGTAGACACCTCGGTTACGTCTCAGCTGGAAGCGAAGGCTGAGTCTAGGAAATCTTCCCGCTGGGAAACAAATAACAGACAGTGTTTAATTGCTTTCTTGAAGAAGATAATTATCCATTATGAAAATATCTTGTGAATTAAAATCCAATTGTTCTTCAAAAACGCTGACGTTGGGGAATGTCTGTCTGCTTGCTTGTGCCCTGAAAGCTTTAAGATGTAGGACATAAAGTAGTGTTGCAGACTGCATCTTTCTGGCAGCAACTCCTATCATCTCCTAAACCTCCTGCCTGGCTCAGCAGCAAGCCAGACTTCATCCATTCCTTCTATGCATAGAATATAACCACAGAAGTGACGGGAGTTAAAATATATATATATCTTGCTTCAAAAAGAATCATGACTTTTTCAACACTAGAGGCAAGTCATGTCCAAAAACTCAAAATGGTACATAATGCATAACACTCCAGAAACATACAAGGGGATTTCAAACTGACTGTGCGGGCGCCAACCTTGACAAGTGAAACAAAAAGAGAAAAACAAGATAGATGCTCACCAGATTTGAAATTCATCATTTCGGTGACAAACCGATAGTCTGTGATGGTGAACTGGGAGAGTTCCAGTTTGTCTAGTCCGTGGATGTGTCTCTGACTCTCCGACCAGTGATACACAATATCCTCTGAGGAGTAACCGTCTATAAAAATAAATTTAAAAACAAATGCAGGCAGACAACCAGACATTTTAACAGTCAACTCAAGTCAGTGAACCTACAAAGATGCAGTCATAGCTCATAGTATTCTTATCTTAGCACTGAGGAATGAAAGAGGCATGTAACACTGTCACCTTTTCTAGATGTCACTGCACTTTGGAAAAACTCATTTTAGCAGTAAATCTGGTCAACAAATTTCTTTGAGGATGTGTGGAGGAAGAAAAACTGAACATTAAAGATGGATCAAAACTCACAGCTTTCCAGGTCCAGCATACACTCCTGTTCATCCATGGGATACTTGGTCAGGTCCATGTCACATGCCACGGTCGAAGTGATTCTGGGAGCACAACAGCCCAGTAAATCAAAACTTGATATATACCAATATAGTTGTTTCTTAACCTTTACTTATATATGGAAACTCAACTGACCAACATGTTTTTAAAAACCATATTTGCAGTGAAACCACAATCCTGTATTATTTGCTGAGAGGTGTCTTATCTGTGATGAAAAAGAGCTTTGTAGTTTATTGGAGTAGCAGGTGAAAGATGAAAACTTTGATCTGCATGAAATGATTTTTTGGCAACTTGGGGGAAATGGAAATAAGCTGTAAACCCAATACTGACATACTATTTCCATATAAAGTTAAATGTCTAAACTTTTAGCAAACTCTTACTTATCTATACACCCAGCAGATAATTAATTAATTATTTCTTTCTTCCTGCTGCATCTAAAAACAATGCTAATAAAAGCAGTAGGCCTAAACCTGAACCTAAACAGTTAAGTTGGGGGCCATAAAACCAAAACAGTGAGTTGAAAGAAGCTAAAAAGTTATGTGGAGCTGAGAATTGCAGAGTTGGGTGATAATTCTCTGTGGGTTTGTCTCTACGAGCAACCCCTTTCAAATTACACATGGTCATTTATCAATCCATTGTTAATATATTAATATTCATCTGTTTAAACACCTCTTTCAAAATCTCATTTACAGTGAAAATCGTGTGGTTCACTCCTTACATTTAGATAACGACAGTAACCTTTTTAAAAAACAATTTCATTGTTTATTCAACATTACTGTTTTTAGTGTCCTTTAACGAACACCATTTCCCATAAGCCCCAGACTATCACAAGTAAACATCACAGCTAGACAGACAAACGGTCCAGATAAGTCATTGGGCTGCAGGACAGAGAGGACTGAATGGTGTAGATGTTTTAAACAGCAGAGATTACAGCTAAAAACCAAGTTATGATCACATAACTTAACCAAACCTTAACCATGACCTTAATCTTTTTTGTCTTACTTTGTCATTTAGGCTAAAAAACATTTTTATCATAGCAGCAGTTGGAATGTAGTTGAACCTGTGTTGTTTTTCTTTAAAATTTAATGGATTCTGCTGAACTACAAACAACAATGCCTAATTTAGCTCTTTTGATGATTCACTTCAGATAACTGATCCTGATCCACTTTAACTTTACCTTCACCTTCACCTCTCAATAGTTCCCAATCTCCCTATCTCTCTTGATCAGCCATGTACAAGCACATCAGAGATTTTTTTTAAGTTTCAGAAGTTACCATTTAGAGAAAACTGTTTGCTCTCAGATCGTGGTATGGATCATGAGGGATTTTCATGTGCAAAGACAGCAAGTAAGAGACGTCTGTGCCCTCAAATGTCTAAATGTTTCTGAAGTGCATGAGCACATAGAAAAATCAAAGTTTTGAAACTACCAACAACTTTCTCACAGAAGAAAGAGTTCAATATCACAGCACCCAGATATATTGTAGAAATAAAGAATCTCACTGGTTACTGTTTGATTACACTGTCTAAGAGAGGACAATGATATGTTTGCTCATACCTGCTGCTGTATAGAATGACTCCGTTGGGCTGCAGGCGGATCAGCTTGTTCTCCACGGTGACATCGTGGAACCAAGCAGATTTGGCATTAACGATGAAGGTGTCGGGCAGCCACAGCTTGTCCACAAAGCGACTGTCCAATCCCAGAGTCTTGTTGGTGTGATTGTAGGACAGGCGGTCATCGTGCCAGCTCTGCCGCAGAAACACGGTCATGGTGTATTCCTGACAGAAGCAACACACACACACACACACACACACACACACACACACACACACACACACACACACACACACACACAGAATCATAAAGGCTGAGTCATGGGCATGGGCAAACAGACTTTATTTAAAGAAAATGAAGAACAGTCACAGAGAGTATCAAGAAAAAAAGGGAGGAGATTTTTTTTTTTTCTAAACCCCACTATGTATCAAGAATAATTGGTAACCCTTCCTTTTACAGTCCCCTAATTACTAAGCATTTACCCAGTAAATATATGGTAAATTATAGTATATTATTGGGTAAATACCACTACTAAATAAGTAGGTAAATACAGAGAAACTACAGCTGAAATACTAAGAAAAACTTCCACTATTACCCATCAACTCAAATAAGTACTGCAGACCTGCCAACCTGTACACATTTTGCATAGCAGGTATGCATTTTGACATCAAAGTACGCTGCTATAATTTGTCACTCTAAACTACGCAAAACGCTGATGACGTCTGAGTTCAGTTGTGCACATGCAGTACTCAAGTCAAACAGCAAGAGGCAGCAGTGTCCAGCCTGCTGCAAAGCAAAAGAAGAACAGCTAGGTTGCATTCATTCCCCCCACCGTCACCCAAATATCAAGTGGGGATGAATCATGATTGACAAATGCTTAATGTCATTTCAGGAGACTGCAATTTGACAGCAACACAACATGGATTTTTTCCCTCTCATTCCCCCTCCTCACTCCGGCTGGCTGGTTCCTCAAGGGAGGACGCTTCTTTTAACTCCTTTGCAAAGGTAAACAGACTGGGGTGAATGTGTAAAGTTAAAATTGTGAATTGAGTAAACTTAAGTTAATGCAGACTTCCCGACCTTGGGAAAATATTTAACAGTAATAATGTTAGCCTCACGTTACGTAATTTGCAAGCTATCTTGCTTGTTTACCAGACATTTAAGTTGGCAAAGTAACGTTAAGTTATATTGTCCATGTGTTCATAATTAACTGTAAATAATAAACTGTATTCATAATTATTATCGCAGCCATTATCATTATTACCATATCATTATTATTGTGTGTGTGTGTGTGTGTGTGTGTGTGTGTGTGTGTTGGCACTTTAGTCTGTGTCACCATAGCCACATCTTTTCAGATTAGCTGAAAAATCATATTTTCAAAAATTGAGGTGTAAACAATAGAAACTACATAAATGCAGCAGTAGTGGTAGGTTAGTGTGTAGTCTAAGTGAAATTGTGTTCCTTGGTAAGCTATGTTTAAACAGGTGAAAGACAAATAGACAAACAGGCGTAAATGACCAACTAACAGTATGGGCTTCTGCAGATAATTTTGTCAACAATCTGTTATTGGTATCAAGAATTTCCAGTGTATCCCTCACTTTGTTTGACTGCTGCATGTATGCAAATGATGTACTGTTATGTGTATGTATGCAAATTATGTATAATAATTCATTGTGCGAACAGCAGTGATTTGCAAATTTGTCCAGGGTTGGCAAGTCTGCACCACGACCACGGAGTGGCCCAGGCTTTAACAAGGAGTGCAGACAGACCCCTGCAGAAGCTGGCTTACGCTTAGGGAAAGTCAGCAGCACCAAAATGACCGTCAACAGCCCCCCCTCCCCAAGATGTGCTGATGGAGTTCACCACCACCGCCCACCACTGTTTAAGTTCATTGTGTGTGTGTACAAATGTTGAAAATGTTTTAAGAAAAACAAATTACATTTTTTAAAGGGCACAATCCTCCACCTCTCCGGTCCTCTGTGATGCTAGGATGATAGCAGCTCAAGCTGCTTCATCCAGCTGGTCACAGAGGCTGCGTAATGCAGAAACTTGCTCAGCTGGCGACCCTGCCTCTCTTCCGACGGAGGGCGGCCTTATTCAGCTGCAGGCTGTGCTATCCAACAAAAAGGCCAGCACTGAGCACATCTATGAGCGCTATGTTAGGCGCGATGTGGTGACAAAGATACACATCCTAAACACTAAAAAGCAGATCTGCGTCTCACTGGACAGATTTGGGTACCTAATCCGGTTAGGTATCAACTGGAAGAAGAGCGCCTCCCAGCCGCGCCAGCAGGTGGAGTATCTGGGAGTCATGCTCGCCTTGGTCAAGCTGCAAGCTGTTCTGTCAGAACCCAGATGGACAACACTGCAGCAGGCAGTCCTCAGACTGTGGCAGGGAGTGGCAGTGACAGATTTGAGTGTCATGCAGGCATTGGGGCTCATGGCAGCAGGCCATCCAGTCGTTCCACTGGGGCTCCTGCACATGCGCTGCCTGCAACGGTGGTTTGCCAGTCTGCTCTTGGATCCTAAGAGGCACAAGCACCGTTTGGTAAACCTGTTGGTGTGAGCCTTAGAACACCTCCTGTCTCTATGAGCCCTCCACATTCCGGGTCCAGAAAACAGGGGCCGACCTCGTGTCAAGAGGCAGCCAAGTGGGTGCTGCACCCCAAGGTGGTGCAGTGGATTTGGAACCGGTTCAGGAGAGTGGAAGTGGACTTTTTTGCCAGTCGAAACAACACCCACTGCCGGCTCTGGTTCTCCATGGCCAAGAAGGCTGCTTTACACCTTTCCCCCTCTTTATCTCATCCCCTCGCTGCTGGAGAAAGTGAGACAAGAGAGACTGTTGGTCATCCTGATAGTTCCGGCCTGCTGCTTGGTGCTGTGGGGGGCTCTGTCCCAGGAGGCAGGCTCGATAGGTGCGCTGCCCATGTTGGGCCAACCCCTCCAGGCTTGGCTCCTTAGAGGGACAGGCTGATGCGGGCTGGACTGTCTGCACAGGTCGTGCAGACCATCCAAGCAGCGAGAGCAGGATCCGCCATTGCTTGCTACAAAGCAAAGCGGTTGGGATTCCAACACTGGTGTGAGGAGAGGAGGCTGGACCCCCTGACATGTGCAGTGGGAGAGGCTCTCTCCTTTCTACAATATCTGGTGATAAGGAGCTGTCATGCCACTGTTAGGGTGTATGCAGCAACTGTTTCCTCCTATTATGAGGGTTTTGGTGACAGACCTGTCTTTGCCCACCCCCTCGTAAAGTGTTTCTTACAGGGGGATAGGAGACAACGCCCGGTTATGAGTGTCTCTGCCCCCCAGCGGTAACTGCCATTGGTGCTTAAGGCCTGAGTGAGTGATCCCTATGAGCCTCTGGAGCGCTCCTCTCTAAAGGTGTTGTCATTCAAGACAGCTTTGCTGCTGGCGCTGACCTCAGCTAAGAAAGTGAGTGAATTGTGCACCCTGTCGGTTCACCCCAGCTGTTTGCTGGTTTGTGGTGACCACAGCAATGCTACTCTCAGACCGAAGCCCTCCTTTGTTCCTAAGAACATAAGGAGTTAATTTAGGTTGAGAACTATTCAGCTAGAGGTGTTTTGTTTTCCACTCCATGGGGGTGCCAAGAAGGCAAACCTGCACCTCTTGTGCCCAGTACGGGCATTGGCATGTTATGTTGAACGCACAGCCCCCTTTCGGCGTGCTGAACAGCTGTTTGTGTGCTATGGAGAGGGAGTGGCTGGTAAAGCCCTATCCAAGAAGCACGAAGCTTGTTGGCCTTGTGAGTGTATCTCCCAAGCTTACAGGCAGGTGGGTAAAGATCCCCCGACTTTGGTCTGAGCACATTCCACACATGATGTAGCAGTGTCTATGGCCTTATTCAGTGGGGTGAGTCAAGGACATGATGGGCTCCTTTTTCAAACTCCGTGCTCACAGGTGTGACTCAGGACTTGTGAAAAGGGTAGTGTGTGTGTTTCAGGTGTCCCACAGCTGTCACACGCACTACAGCTGTGGGACATCTGTCTGTATTGTACTGTGTGAGACACATGGAATCCATAGGTGCATCCTGATTGGCCGGCTATGTACATGTGAATTTCAGTGGGCAATTTCTGATAATTGATACTGTCTGAAATAATCCTAAAGCTATTCTCGTTCATAGTATTTGGCATCCAAATGGAGACATATTTCATAACTGTTACACAAGCAGTAACGCTGATTCTGGTATTATTTCTACTGTACGTTTGTATCCCAACTTATTAGTCACCAATTTGTGACAAATAAACTTTACTGAAATGGTTGTTTTTAGATGGATTTTCACATTTAAAGAAAGGAAAAGTTTTTTTTAACTTAATGTGAATCATCCCGCCAGATTTGGTTTTAACATTCAAAATCCATGAAAATATCAAATTATCTAACAACTCAGCCAATGCGTCACACATGTTCACACTGAGTACTTTCAAACCCTCAAGTGGGATAAATCAGGATTATGCAAATAGCAAATCTTTGATCTTTGCTGCAACAGTGAAGTTAGGGGATGATACAGAAGCTCACTGTAGAAGGAAGAAAAAGGACTGTATACTTTACCATGTTGGCTTCAGAGATGTGGTCAATGCTGGCAACTTCAATAGCCATGGCCACATTCACTGGTGGACCTGCAGGGGGAGAAGTGAGAAAAGAAAGCAAACCTGCCCACTACTCGATACAAACACCCCCTCCACACACACACATAAACATCTTCTCTGATCACTCTGAATCCATCAGTCCCTCCCCTCACTCCATCAACCATCTGTTTCCCTCCCACCCACCATCCTCCCACGACTCAAACACTCCTACAGTGCATAGAGATTAAGCATTATCCAGTTTAACCATGCTAAGTGGCACATCACACTGTGGGCATTCATAAACAGCACTGGGCTTTCATGGACTCGCACAGAGAGAGCTTCTGCCAATATTCACATACACACACACACACACACACACACACACACACACACACACATACACATACACATACACGGTAGCGTTCTCACTCAACAGTTTGCCATATGATTAGCATGGAGTGTGTCTGTGTGATCAGATGCTAGAGGGCAGGAACTACAGGGGAGCTCACTGATGCAGAACAGAAAGGCTATTTATACTGAACATTAAGGAATCACATATTACCATTCCCCCACCATTCAACACCTTCCCATAATCATTTATGGCAAATCATATACAATTGGCCATACACTGGATGTATACTGTGATGTGATTTACTTTGGCATGTTTATGGCACACCAAGGTCAGCAGAGGAGAGTAAGAGGCTCTTCACCTGATGCAATAGCAGACATGTTTTACATTCTCCAGTGGAGCTGCACCAATTAATGATGTACTTATAATACATACATTATTTATGAATGTATATTCACTAGTTATAAAAATGGAAATTTTTACATTGGCCAGTCTTACACTATCCATACTGTAATGGTTATGTTAATGTATGACATTCATTTTGTATCATAAACCTTCAAACAAATAATATAAATATTACACAAAGACAGTGAGATTCACAAATGTGTTATGTGCCCTATGAATGCAATAATGTTACATTTGCAAATTACATTCACAAATATGTTTCACACTCTATAAATCATGCTAGAACTCGGTGGCCATGAGAGCTAAAATGTGGCAAAGATGTTTTTTTCATTTGCTTTTGTTTTGTCTATTTGAATGTGAACATGGTCTTAGTTGTTTGTTTGGAAGGGATGAACTTGGAGGAGAGGCAGTTTTAAATATTTTGCTTTTGTGCTATGAAGGTTGAACACACTAATTGTAAGTTGCTTTGGACAAAAGTATCTGCAAAATGAATGTAATGTAATTTTTTTATTTTTTCAAAATTCTATGGGATTCACAAATACCTTTTGTATTGTACAAGCAATTCAGTATTCAATTTTGAAATTGCAAAAATCAAATTGTGTCCATTTATGGATTTTGGAGATGTTTCCCACAGCAAGATTAGTAGATTAGTAGAACACAGATCCACAGTTTGTATTTTCCAAATCAAAATAACTGGCTACCAACTACATTTTTTGCATATTATCAATGACGCTGAGATAATATGTTGACATTATTTGTGAATGTTATTTCATTTTCAGACAAACTGAGTCTGTTGAGTCCTTAAAACTTATCTTTTTGCCTTAACGTACAATTATTGCCTTTAATTGAGTACTTCATGACCTTGTACTGCATGGCGGGTCAGTTTCTGTCTCAGTGAATTTACTATGCACCGTCCTGCCGATGAGATTATTGATTATTGCGTGTGTTCTGATAAACATTGCATCTCTCTAACCTTGTGTTTGTTTGTTCCACAAGCACATCCGAGCTGTGTGCCCCTCTCTCTTCTCTCCCTCTCTCTCCCTATTTTCTCCTCCTGTCCTCTCTTGTCTCTCAGGCACCTCTTGCTGGACCAGCACCCATCCTGGAACCGCTCTGCCTCCCTGGCTATCGGTGCCATTTCCTGAGGTTTTGGATCTGGTTCTCCATCCTGCATGACTTCAGTCTCACCTCATGTCTCTCTCTCTGTGAATGATGTCTTTATCCTTCTCTCTCTCCTGTGTGAACAATGTCTTTTCCTGTCTTTTCACCCGTGTATGTGAATGGTGTGATTTGAGTCTCCCCTGTGTGCATATGTACATTAGTCTGTCATCCCACCAGGTCTCCATGGTGATGGAGGTTGTGTGGCTCTGGTCCTGTTCTGTTCTGGTGGCACCTGGAAGCTGCTTCACATTCTTCAGATATATTAAATCTGTTAGAATTTTGCTATCCTGCTCCATGTGGTATTTCTATAATTTGTCTTTCTTGTTCTATTCTTTATACACATCTATTGCATGTCTGTCCATCCTGGGATCCCTCCTCTGCTGCTTTTGGTTTCTTGTTGTTTTGCTGTATAGACCATAAAGTCCCCTGAGCTGAATTTGTGATATTAGGCTATACAAATAAAATTGACTTAACTTCACTTATGGGATGTGAGTTGAATGAGGGGAATTACCCCAAATAACAGACATGATTCCCCAGTGGTCATAACAGCCCTTCATTTTAGCTTTTCTTTTTCAGCACATTAAAATATTACATCAATAGGAAATGCTGTGACCACATGATGCAGCGTTATGATGGTCTGTGTGGGTGTGTAATGCATAGGACAGGTTTGTAGTGACAGCGGCGTTCTTGCTCCACATTTTCACCTTTGCTCAGCTGAGTTAAGCTGTGAGATTGAGAAATCTATCGCTGTGGTCATTGGATGTTTCACATCTTGCAGCCATTCTTAGCAAAGTCTCAAGAGCGATGCTCATTGTTTGCACCACCCATCTCCCTCTTGTCCTTGAAGAGCATCGTCCTTAATAATCCCTTCAGCAAAGCTTTTCTTGACTGTAGTGGGTTTTTTGTGTCCTTAATAAACCATTCACCTTACTGAAGAGTCAAAGCAGGTATTTACGTAAGGTAAATACATCTTTGTCCTAATGGAATTGGAAAATGAAATGTAAATAGCCATGTTGCTGTAATACGGGTTGGGTTATGCTAAGGATGGCTGTAAATGTGAGGGGGTGAAATGCAACCCAATTCCACAAGCAGTAGATCTCATACTCACCTCCTATCCCAGGGCGAAAATTTCTGGCATAGCCTTTCATTAAATCATCCAGATTAGGTAACCAGGATATTTCAATGTCTGTACCTACATAGTCCCCAATGTCACTCAGCATGGCCCTAAAGGAGACAAATAGCAAACAGCCTTCAGCGGTCGTCCAGCCACACCAAGTGTCCAGAGAAAAACCTGCAAGAGCCTCAAATACAGTCAGGAACATTCACAGATAAACAAAAACCTATAAATGTCAGTTAACATTAGATAATGTTAAATGATATACAGAGTTACTCATGATCATGCATGACCTCATCTTCAGGTTCTAAACATTTTGTGAATCAATATTCAAGTTGTCATTTAAAGCTGCATCATTGATTTTTCTCTTCCTTTTTTGTTCACTTGGGGGCAGCAGAACCAGCTGTAAACACAACATATTATCACATTTTAAAGTTGTAATTTATTACAACTTTAATTTATCATGTATTAAATTATCTTATAAAAAACAACAGTATAGGTCTAAAATTCAGGTTGGCAAAAATGATCTCTATTTATATTTACAACATCTAGTGGCTGTAGTAATGCGCTCCAGCTTTCCAAAACTGTTACAAATCACTGTTAAAAAATAATAATGTTTTATGGTGTGACAACACTGTGGTTAAGGTCTGGTTAGGTTTAGGGAAAGATCATGGTTTGGGTTAAAATTATCACTTGAAACATTACGCAACCTTCATCATCATGGCAACAGTAAACACTATGACATTACAGTTTTTAAAAAATGTTTCAACTCGCAGTTAGAAACATGATGCTCGCAGTCGGAAGTGGTTAGCGAACACTGACCTCCTGCCGCAGAGTCCACTATCTATCCAGTCTGCTGCTAACAAAGTAAAATCTCCTTATCAAGGCATCTTATATTGATGTCATCTGAACTGCATCATGTTCCCGGGTCATAATTACTACAGCCGCTTGATGGTGTAAACGTAACTATAGGTCATTTTTTCTGGCATTGATTTTAGACTTATACTGTTGTTTGTCTTGTGAGGACAGGCTGTAAATTGCACATCACATTACACATTGTGATTTAATCCATTGTTGATATAGAAATGTTGATTAGCATTAAATTTCAGTATAAGATATATACATATATTATACATATAATTTTTATTCTGTTTTCAAGAATATGGAGGTGTCTCCAACTCAATTAAAAGGGAATAACAATACTTCTACAATATTACAAACATATGTAATTTGGTTTTTGTAGATTTCTTTTTCTTTCTAGATGTCCTCAACAAATGTGATTTTTGCAAAGTTAAAGTGGACACAAGAAACATTTACTGTATGCATGCAATATCACAATATTATTCTGGAGGAAAACTGAATATAGCATTGGAAGCCAAGAGCGTCATTTTATACCATGGAAGAAAGAACAAGAAAATACAAGTTATTGTCAATTTACTAATTTGATTTGGTGGATTTTATACCCATAAGTACAAGTTTGAAATTGTATTGCATATAAATTATATTTGAAATGATTAATTATTGAATTTGAAAATTCCATTGAGTCTGTCAAATTTACAGTATCAGTAATAAGAAATAATGTGTACATACTGTGCTGCTTCAAAGTATGTGAACCTCTTGAGCATCTTCGAGTTTTCTGTTGTTTCACCATTATTTCTTTATTTAATCAGAACCTTTATTTTTTATATGAAATAACAGGTGTATGTTTATCAATTCCATATACTTTTTTTGAGGAAACCAATTGTTTTGTCAAAAGACTGAATTAAAAATGTTTTTTGTAGTAAAGTTAGTGAACACTGAGCTGCATTGCTTAAAACGAGCAGGTAAATACAATCAGGTAGACAAAACTGGTGGCTAAATTAACCAATGAAATGGACCAATGAAATGAGAGATCTTTAGGGAAGAAATTGGGCAACACTGGTTTGAAACAGAGATCAAACCAGGTCAGTTTAGTCTTACCAAAGTGAATCCATACAGGTCAATCATGCCGAGAGGAAAAGAAATCTCAGAGGACGTCAGAAAGAGGGTAGTGATAGAACATTGGTCTGGGGAAAGTAATAATAATTTCATCTCAAAAAGATTTGAGCTCCATCGGTCCGTCATGAGGCAGATCATCTACAAATGGAGAGCACTGAAAATGAACTTTGCCAGAGAGCACCTGGAGAAACCTGAAGCTTTCTGGAAGTCCATTCTGCGGACAGATGAGTCCAAAATTGAACTGTTTGCTCACATACCACCAAAAGAACCGTCTCCCAGCAGTGAAGCATGGTGGTGAGAACGTTAAGATCTGGGCCTGCTTTTCATCCTCAGGACCTGGAAAACTCCACATAGTCCAGAGAATCATGAATTCTGAGGAATATTGTAAAATCATACCTAACATAACCTCAAGCTGTCAGTTGTGAAGTTAAAGCTTGGTCGAAAATAGATCATGCAACATGATAATGATACGAAGCATTCAAGCAAAACAACCAAGGAACGGCTGAGGAAGAAGAAGATTCATGTTCTAGATTGGCCCAGTCAAAGTCCACACCTGAATCCTATTAAAATGCTGTGGCAGGACCTGAAGCAGGCAGTTCATGCCAGACGCCCATCCAACTTCACTCGAGTGGCTGCATTCTGCAAGGAGGAGTGAGCAAAAATCCCCCAAAGCAGATGTGAGAGACTGATTACCTGCTACAGGAACTGCTTGGTTGAGGTTATTGCTGCAAAACAAGGTGTAATACCTTGTTAACTGAAGGGGTTCACATAGTTTTTTATCCATGAAATCCGAGTTTTTGTTAATTCAACCACTTTCATTAAATAAACGATCGTAATGTATAATTTTCTTTTGTTTGAGTCCATTAATGGATGTCAGTATTATGAATTGGGGCATAGATTAACATTTAATAAGGTTATTTTCATATTTTTTACAAAAATATTGACTATCTCTAGGGTTCACAAACTTTTGAGCAGTAGGCTACTGTATAATTTAAAATGTTCATGAAATATTTAAAGACATTTTAAAGATTTATTTGTACCCTCTTCTTTCATTGGTACCTTATTTATTTAATAACTAATACTAAGTACTGTATTTAAATACATAAATATAAGCATG
Organism: Thunnus albacares; assembly: GCF_914725855.1. Taxonomy (NCBI): domain Eukaryota; kingdom Metazoa; phylum Chordata; class Actinopteri; order Scombriformes; family Scombridae; genus Thunnus; species Thunnus albacares. The sequence goes on along the minus strand of NC_058110.1, from coordinate 10,364,290 downwards.
TGCAGACATAAGAAATCTGACTTCTAGTTGGGGATTGCATGCATGAAAAGTGTAAGATACTCAATTTTTATACAAAATCCAAGTCATCGTTTGCAACATTCAAAAATCACTATTTATATCAGCATTAAAAAAACAGATTTGTTAAACCACCTGGCATATTTTTCCTCAGTCATGTTTCCACAGCATGTGTTTGTCAACGAGAAGGCTGACAGCAGATCCAAATCTAGCCACGCCGCTCCGATCGCCAGGTCATTGAATACCGACATTTTGTCACGCCGCTCGGTTGATCTAACAGTATAGTTTCAGATTTCGCCACACAGATCAGAGTGCCCATCATGCTGTCCCTCAGTCCACGAGCCTCCACACCTTTTTTTTTTTTAGTGAAAATAAGTTCCCATTAAACTACAAATCCCCATTTAATAAGAGGTTTAATAAGAACAACTTTGCACCTTTTTACATTGCTGTCTCCACTTTGTGAGAGTGACACCTCAGTTCAAACAATCCTTTTTTCTGTTCTTCTCCGGAGGGGAATAACTATGAAATCAAAACTATTCTTTGGTATAAAGGGACTCCCCTGAGGCCCCTGGAACCATCAGAGACCACTGCAGGGTCCGGACCTCACACTGTCAGCCACTGCCTCAGTGCAGGATTTAATAAGAGCAGCACAGCTCAGATACCACCAGATGGCAGCTTTGTATTCTAAAACAGAGAGCCAGTAAACAGTCATAATATCTAATGCAGATATACAGTGCAGTCTGGATCAGTGTGTGTTTGAGGTTGATGTCAAGTCTGTTACACTCTGTCAGGAGAGGAATATTTCCAATAATATGTTCAATACAGGGAGCTTTATCCAAAGATAATCTCAGATACACACTGTGATATGGAATCAAATTTTAGAGGCAATGCTATCACGCGGTGTCGGAAGAGCTGACTGGCATACTATGAATAAATTGAATAAAATTAAAGGTTTCACTGACATTCAAAGTCACACAGGCCGGTGGTGGCAGTGACACGGAAATGGCCCACATGAGAGTTTGATAGAAGTCGTTATTATTGACCAACAATGAAAAGCTATTCAGTGACCTTTGAAATAAGGCTGACATTTGAAGAAAGTCAACTTCCTAGAGAGCAAAGCATTACACGTGGAAAACTGTCTTCCGCAACAAAACAATGTGCAGCAAATAAATATCTGTGATCGTTGCTCGTCTGTACAAATAGCAACAAAATCATGTATTTCTGCCATGTCATTAACATTTCCTCAGCGAATCCATTTTGTAGTGGCAGATGTATTTTTAGTCTGGCAATCACTGTCATGTCTGAAATAAATGGGAGCACTGAGTGAATTAATTAATCACTATGTGACTCCTGGATTTCTTCACTAATTGGCAGTTTCTAAATCTGGAAATAAAGAGCTTTTCCTTCAAGAAATCCGTTAACACGCCAAGGTCAAACAGGGCTCCTCACACAGAGGGACAGGACAGAGAAATCTGTGAAGAACCAATTCCTCCATACTTTTCATTTTACTGTAATTTCTAATGTTATATGTTATATGCATGTATGTATATGTATTATATTATATGTCTATGTTATATTAATGTTAAGTCTAATGTTATAGAAGTCTCCTGTTTCGTGTGTCTATGGTGATTGGATTAAAGGGTTTATAGTGACTTTATAGTATTTTCATGCTTAGTGTTCTAATCCTTTACCTTTAAAAGGACTATATTCTGTGCAGTTTTCCATAAATCAATGCCAAGATCATAAATTTAATTCCAGTGTGAGCTGTTTCTAAATTTGCAGAGAAGGTACAGATTATAGTAACGTAACTTGTATCTCCTTAATGTCACGTTGTTTGTGGTAGCATCACATTTTTTTCCTCTGTCTTGCAGATGAACTTTGACTTTCTATAGAGGTTTCTGTTTATCTGTTGGTGGCTACTGATGCTCATACACAGCTTTTCTTCAATTTATTCTGAACACATCAGAAATTTATCACTTTTAATCCGACGGACCAAGCAGACGCTAAGAATGTCAAAGCTTTTATCGACCGAATAAATCTTGCATCCTTGATTTTTATCAATAATTGATACCAACTGGCAAAATGGACATTTATTTAAAATGTCACAGATTTCTGCTTTAATTAAACGCTGCTCTCTAAAGAGCAGTTCAGCTTTGCAGAGGATGATTTTCTCTGCCGTTGTGAGTTGATGTTGCTTGAGAGAAATGTGAATGTTTATTTCTTAATTTCCTGACCTGAATTAGCATTTTTATGACCACAGAAATCCCTGCAAAAAAAAAGCAGCTCACACGCAGCTCTCAGAGGAAAAGGAAATATTACTGTACGCTGTTAAAAGACATGTACAGGGTTGAAACATTTGATTGCTCTCTGGGGAGAATCGCTAAACATTTGCACCCCTCAATTTTCTCACTCCTCCATCCATGACAAACAGTTCAGAGTGTTTATTTCCAGCCGCTCCTCTTCCTTCTATATTTCACTTTCATAAAACGTCTTTCCCGAGGCCTGGATCTGCATCCGTCTGTTTATGAGCTAACATTTAAACAGATGGGGAGAAGAGACGGAGGAGAGGAAAGACAAAGAGCGACAGCCCCTCTCAAATTTATGGAGTCTTTTTGTGAACGTAATGTGCGGCACGCATTAACAAGCCTAATTAGTTTTATATAGTGACACTGCTAGTTACCTGAACATGAATAGAGCGCCGGTCCCCCGATCCTCAATCTGTGACTCACTATTTAATTTGTTTTATTGCCATCGATGTGGGTTGAGCAGCATTGCAAAAACATAAAAATACAATTGGATACATCATAATAAAACATAAATAAGGAGTACATATTAATGAAAAGCTACTCTTGCATGACTGTGTGTGTCTGTGTGTGTGTGAGTGTGTGTGTGCCGTTTTATAGTGATAATGAATAATAGGTTACTCTTCATTCAGCAAACAGATCTTTTCATTGACTACATTAGTATTTTAATGTTTGACACATAAGACACTTAAATATGGAGTCCCAGAAGCAACATATTTCATTATCCTTGTCTGATGTTTTAAAGGTTTAAATGATTAGCTAATCATTTAAAGAATAAAGACAAGAATACTACACGTCTTTCTTTTTTGTATCCAGCATCTTGATATGAATGAGAATGAACTGAAAATAGATTTTAAATTTACTCTCATATTTATCTTCTACTAGCTTTTGATTTCTTGGTCTTAGCACACATTTAGTCGTTTATCTTTCCCATCTTACCCACAACCTTCACATTTTCATTAAAGCAACAAGTAAAATGGGAAAACTTGTTACAAACATAGAAGATACTGAAGGGGGAAACGAGAAATGGATAAATGATCAGTGTGCTATATGGTCAAAGGAATAGGAGGAAAAATGTCAAGATGTGTATTTGTGGCTGCTGGGACTCCTGGATTCTCTCTATTAAAGGCTGTTTAAATAAGATAATATATAAAGATAAAAATATCTAGGTAAACTAACATAACACCAGTTGAACAAGGATAAGCTGTCAGATCTGATTAAATCTACGTTAAGTTATCCCAACAATGCTGTCCCCTAGAAATTACATTTATATACTAATTTGAGTTGTAAAGCATGTTTTTAATTGTAAAATAAAAACTGCTGTACTGATTATGTTCACTGGTTGAGAAAAAAAAAATCCAGTCCAGGAAGAGCTACTTCTGGCACCACATAGAAGTCATAGGGAGGTGATTGTGGTGGATGGTGGGCGTTCGAAGGTTAAAGGTTAAAGGTACCCTGTGGAGTATTTTTGTAAACAAAATAAGTTATGTTTGCATTGACTGTTCAACACCAAAACACATTGTGTGCATGCCTCAAGGCCTGACTAGATAATAAATAATAGATAACTGATAGTTAGATAATTCCTTGTAAAACTTTTACTTCATAAAAAATTGCAAACTCAATTTTTAGAAGAATTTAAAACACACAAATAGTTTACATCTATGTTTGCTTACTAGCTGTCTTCTTCATGTATTGCTACATTTCTTGGCACATTATTGCACATCAGCTGAATAGCGTGAAACCATCAACAGGACTGTGTATCGCATCACCCACATGAGATACTAACAAAATATTTTTAAAAAAAAACATTGCTCCATTGCGCTAATAGTGGCTAAAAACTTCACAGGGTACCTTTAAGGTTTGGGGAAAAAATTGTGGTTTTAGTTGAATACTTAATAAGTCACACACCATCTTTCTAGGCAGTGTTCACTTTTTTAATATTTAATCAACACAGCAATGTTTTTCTAACATTTACCAAGTGCTTCAAGTTGCCCAAATGTAAATACATGTATAATGACTTAGTTGATACGAGCAAATACCACAATTTTATGACTTTTCAGATACAATATGTACATTAATCCATATGTTGATATTAAGCACTACATTTCTCTGAAAACATATTGGATGCTGCAAATTATTAGTATATAAACAGAATTTCTAGGAGACAAGATAGTAGGAAGACGGGACACGCAGGAGTCCTCTGGAGGGTGTTTCAATGGTTCCTGAGGAGGAAGTAGTAGGGCGCCATCCCACCCGACTCTTTAACTTCACTGTCAATTCATTCACAGAACTACAGCTCAGTTTTTCATGTTTTACTTACATGATAGTGTTTGTGTGTGTAGACATGATACAGTCACTCAGGGGCCCAAATTATAACACTTTTTATAACATTTACAGTTGTATATTAATGGTATGTATATACTTATTTTTATCTTTATGATCTACCAGTATTCTATATCGAAACAAATTTCCGTGAAAATCTGTAACCAAATAGAAATGTATTATGCAGCAAATGTGTGCTGTCTGAGACAAACTTGAACAAACTGAGATACATTTTAGCAAAGTTTCCTGCAATGCAGAATATGCAGCCTTCCCCTCAGAGATGTTGAACAGGTTAGAGCCAATAAGTCTCAAATCCAAAACTCACTCCACTCTACTTTATTTCAAATCAAACCAAATACATGAACTATTCCATTTTTCCAAACGTTACTCAGCCCTCTATCCTCAGCCAAATTAATATGCTGATTGTCTGAAACTATTAAATCCCCATTTTCTCGAAACTGGTCATTATGGACAGAGTGAGACTTTATAGTAAACACCCTCTTAAAGATACTCAGAACAACTCTCATCCAAATTGCTGCATTCTGCGGATTCTGGTTTAGTTTAAATGATGTTATAACACAATGGATCAAATCCACTCTGGAATTTGTGCAACTTACATGTTTTCTTGAGGCACAAGGCTTTTCTGGTTTTACAAAACCTGGGACCCTGTTCTTTCCTTCCTGGAAGATTATTTGATTCAGACTCTAAAAGGAGGATTTTCTCTATTAACTTGTTTATTGTTTAATGATTTTTAAAAAGAAATACTCCTCCTCACCTTGAAAGCTAGCATAATTATAATGTTATTTGTTGTAACAGCGTATTATTTTACTCCTGTATTTTATCCCGTACAGGACAGAGCTGCTTGTCACGAAGCTTTACAAGCAGGTTTCTCCTTATCGGAGTGGAACATGCTGCAGGACTCATGTTCAGGTCAGTGAATATCCTCCATTATTTAAAACAGCCTGAAGAAACAGAGCTTCTCCGAATTTGAATAAAGAGACATTTGTCCTTGAACAGCTTTCATCACTGGACCTACTGTATGAGCGTCATGTTGCCACACGCCACACTGCAGAACCAGCTACAGTGGTTTCAAGATTTCAGTTGATGAATGTAAACTCCCCAAAAGTTGCTAAATCCCCCACCTCAAAAAAGGCCCAATCTATAGTTTATGTGACATAAAAACTCAGTCATAAAATTAGTTTCAGAACATTCAAAGCATTTTATAAGTCAGTTTTGTCAGAATGGCATATGTATACTGTGCAAGGTCATGTAAAGAGGAATTTTATCTATATTTTCTATCATTTATATGTTTGTCAAAACCTACTTCCTGTACAAATCAAATATATCTACCAGTACCAGTCAAAAGTTTGGACAAAACTTTCCCATTCACTTGAATGAGTTTGACTGGTACTGTATGTACAGTATTAGTCATCATATTTAAATGTTTGTGGGCTCATTTAACAGAAAAGATTCAACTGACTGGAATATACTCCCTCCTCTTTTTGCTGTTTACACGCGCTGCATCACCTTAAATTCAATACACAGTCAGAGGCTTTTAGTGGAAGCACTGACGTGTACTTGCACAACCTCAGCATGCAGCCAGAGCAGGAGTCATGCTTTAGAGCCAGTTCACGCAGCCAGGGGAACATGATCAAATCACTGTGTTATTGGGGAATGTACTCTATGGACAGTAGGAGGGATTTATCTGCTGACTCAGCCTCTTACTGAGATTAGTCAGGAGGACGGTGTCACCTGAGTGTACAGTAGGTTTAGGGACAAGTGTGACAGAGCAGAAAGATCATGAAATGTTGGGATTAAATGGTGCTGCAGTACAGTTCCACATCTTGCTAAACTATAAGCTGTCCACCTTCAGACATCATTCACATGTCCACATATAAACAAAATGCCTACAGAGCTTCTTGTTGAGCCTCGGCGTGTATTTTTCCTCTTTATCAGTCTTTCTGAAAATCTGAAGCTTCTTTGTCCATATTGTAAGATAAATTAGTATCTACAACTGGACTGGACAGTAAAATATGATAAAATTGTTAGCATTCAAAAACTCCCATGCAGGGCATGATTAACCTGCCAGGGGGCCACACGGCAAAACTGAGCTGTGTGTCCCAACCTTCCCTCCATTCCTCCAACACTCTGTGCATTATCTATGTATCTTGTTTCCTATCCTCAGCAGACCACAATAGATTTATATTTTGTATTGTATTTTATTATAGTTTACAAAGAGCCCCAGTCACTAATCAGTACTCCTGCTGTCATAATTTGTTAAAATGCAAATTTACTTGGAAATATGCACCATAATCTACCTCTGCATATTCACAAGCAAATTTACAATCAGTGAAATGACCATAAACTTCCGTAATTGCCACATTGTGAACCTGGAGCCCTTCAAGTCCCTGAGGAGCCCCATAGATTTACGTCCTAAGGGTCTGGGACATCAGGGCAGTTGCTGTGTTAGTAATCCATTTTTGCTCCCATGAGTAAGCATTATGGGAGCTGTTGTTGTATAATGTTAAAATGCTCAATTTATTGTGTTATTTAGTATTTCAGTGCCATTATTTTACAAATTGAATCTTATTTGAGTTGTTTGTCCCTAATTCATGCTGTTAGTTTAGTTTAGTGATATTTAATCCAGATTTCTTTAGTCTCATGCTTCGCTTTAGAAATGCTACACGTTCTTCTTGTCTGACTTTTAAAATAATACTAGATCCCTATGATCATGACCTGTAATATCAACCACCAAACTGACCCGTGATACTGCATAAGGGCTCAAATCCTGTCTGTCTCCATCATCAATCAAACTGTGTCCACATCATGGTGAGGCGCTGTCTAACATGGTAACATAACTATGTTTTTAAAAGTCTCACTATGCTCGGCTTTCTCTGGTTGCACCTGCATATCGTGGGAGTTTATGTTGATAGGAGTTTTTATTTAAACCTGTGTACTTGTTCTCACCTTTGTCAACCAGACAGCAGCCTCACTGATGACTGATCTACTGCAATCAGAACTGAATAAACTGTAAATATATTGTCAACATGTTCATGCAGCGGCTCTACAATAAAATCTTACCACTGGCAAACCAGTGGAAGACTTCTATTTTTATGCAGCTGCAGAAAGTGTTTATGTTGTCAACAAGACTACCATCGAACTGTTAACTCATTCGGTGACGGCTGAGCTACATATAAATTTGGTTATCGGTTAATGTTGCAGGCAGTGAATCAATAAATGTCGCAAGAAAAAAAAACCCTGTAAAGTAAGATGTAGCCACAAGTGACCTGGTTAGACAAAAAAGTGCAGATGGCAGCTCCAAGAACATGATCTACAGACGCCCAGCCTGATGTATACCACCAATAAACCTTTCCACAGCAGACATTTTGACATGTCATAGCACCAAAGACACAGGTGTAATTAATAACATTAACAACTGCACCTAAATGGAACAGAGACATCGTTAATGTCATTAGTTACACTTGTGTCTGTCTGCTGTGTAAAAGGTCTACAGACATTAACGGATACGGTTGGTGTTATTCTGTATTTTTCTTCTTGTAAACAAATCCCATGAAAAGACCAACGCTGCGTCTGAAATCATTCCCAATGCGTTCATCTCACTCTCAATACTTTCCAACACTCCCTACTACATCCTGCTGAAGACGAAAATCTATAAAAACAGGTCACAAATATATAGTTTCATTTTTCAAAATAAGGCTAAGACACTCCCTACAAGAGCTAGGCACTGTGGTGTTTTGCAAATGTTACTCTATAGTGTGTTGGTTAGGGACTATTTTCACTTGTGGATGAATAGACATTTGTTGCTCTAGTGAGTATTATCGCATCAGGACGATGTATGTGGGAATAGTTTTTGGACAAGAATGGAGATCTATGGTAGAGAAGAATAAGCACAAATAAACAATGTTTGATAGATCAATTCATTGTTGGTTTGGGGATTTTAAAAGAAATACATAAGAAAAATACAAGATAGTCTTATTCTTTAATGTCTACTGTATATTTTCATCATGGCCAAATTGACCAGAAACTGTCCTCTTTGCTGTTGATTAAGCTCTTTATTGTGTAAATGTTCTGACTACTGTTAAAACAACCAATGAGATTCTTTGCTTTCACTTGTAACCAAAACTAATCACATCCGTGTTTAATGTGTTGGTATGTCCTTACATTCTTAACAAAAGCTAAACTGTCCTCTACTACAGTATTTGTTGCGGCTATAATAAGAGCACCGACACCATCTATTACATGCACGTTTTATTTGGTGAAGTGAAGGGTAAGTGACACTTCAACTGGAAAGAAAAGCTGTGAAATTCACATAACGCCAAAGGTGGCGAGGCATGACAACTTTAGTGAAATGGATAAACGAGGAGCTAAAAAGAGAACCAGAGTAATTCTCCTCTGGTGGAGGGGGGGGCGGGGCGGGGGTGGGGGTGGCGGGGTGTAAAGGAAGCAGTTCGCAACTTTCAACCACCAAAGGCAGAACAGCGATGTGTGTGTGTCTGTGCATGCATGATTGTGTGCGCATGTGTGTGTTTGTGTGCGAGAGAGAGAGAGAGAGAGATGACACATAATGAGGTGCAAGAAAAAGCCTACACTCTGCATTGTACTGACAACAAAATAATAATAACAGCAGTGACTAGAGGCAGGAAAATCCAATTACAATAGCTATTACTCCCTCTACTGGTGAACAGCCAAGAGGGACAATAGAAGTGATTTGCCCAAATTCAACCCAAAGCTTAAGTAGCTTCACCCATTGCCCTTTTCAGTGGAGGCACTTGCCAGCATATAGGCTTTGGGAAACTGGGACTCAGTAGTAGATGCTGGTTATCCTAACAATTGGATGCTTGTTAAAGCTTATGGACAAGACCATTTGGCCATTTCTACTGCACACATGGATGTAGGCCTCTATAAAAAACAAAACAAAAGCGCTAAAATTCAACATCTGGTTTAGATGATCCTGGTTTACCCGGCTGACAAAAGCATACTGTTGGTATTCAGGAAATCTGGGTAAGAAGGTCAATTAAGATCCAGCCGAAATCAGCATATTTATGATGATATACATTTTCTTCAAACTCTCCTCTCCTCATTAGCTGCTCTGTGTAAATGTATTGGTCTTGTAAATGCATGGGCTGAGAGGCCTGTTCTTATACCATCTGACCCCTTATTGAACAGGCCTGGAGGTAAGTGACATTATCTGCCACACAAAGACTCCCCGACTCACCTCACCTGGCATTCATCTCCATAAAAAAAAAAACCTCCTCCTATGCATATGCATTATGCAAATAGTGTCATCAGGTCCATGTGCCCGGAGGTAAAGCAGAGGAGAAAGCAGACATCTGAAGTATTTTTATGTAAGCATATAGACTGTAAAGAAACGTAAATTCAATTTACTCACCTCCAGGCGTACAGTAGGCCTACAGTACATTAATATGTATAAGGTACAGTCGTGGGAGGCGATTCAAAGCAATGAGAGACTCACGTTTTAGTCGGAAAAAGGTTGCCTGTCACTGTCTATTTTTCTAAAGTAATTGATTTTTGGTGATATTGGTTGTTGACTGCTTCATGATTTACCTTCCATAAAGAGGTTGCAGATATAATGCTGTGCTCTTAATGTAATCCTGATTTCTGGTGTTTGCCTTTTCTGATCACTGACTTTGAGTTTCTGGCTTATCCAACTTTTTATACATCTATTGGTATTTTGAGCGCTCTGCACTAAGGAGCGACACGATTATTAAAACACCTGCAAGAAGTAAAATCAAGGCTGATCTCACCTGGTGAAAATATCCCCTCCGACAAAGAGCAGAGCAAGACTCGACAGCAGGAAAGTTGGGATCTCCATTCCACCCGTTTTATGGTCAAATATTTTTCTGAAGAAAAGTTTCCTGGAGTGTAAATCGACGACAAAGCCACAGAGTTTTATTTTAGTGCGCTCTCCTCGTGATCCGGCGCTGCAGTGAAGAAAGTAAAGTGTGGTGCTGATGTTGCTGAAGATGCTGAAGATGATGGTGAAGAAGACCCCATGATCGGCTCCCCAATTCCTTGGCGTCCAAGAGCGCACAAGAGGTGAGAGCGCACCGAGGAAAAAGGAAAACTCCCGGTCCGAAAGCAACAACGAGTCGATCCACCGCCGCCGCTGCCGCCACCGCCGCCGCCTGTCCTCCAGCAACAGAGCAGAGAGAGAGGGATGAAGAGAGAGAGAAGAGAGAGAGAGAGAGAGAGAGAGAGAGAGAGAGAGAGAGCGAGAGAGAGAGTCACTAATCTGTCGATCCCTCCGGTTGCTTGGTCTCTCCTCTCAGATTCAATCTGGCCACGGAAGGCATGTCACGAACATAGTACTTCAACATATTATGTAATGTTTAACACATTTGAATCATTTCCATTAGATAATTAGTGTCTCAAATAAAGTTGTATTTGACCCTAGTGGAAAAAGGAGGGGCCCATGCAGTGGAGGCCCATGCAGTGCGTACAGAGGAGGTCTTTGAGTTGGTCTGCAGGGGGGGTTTCCCCATTTAAAAAAAGAGCACTGTAGCAGGTAGCTCAGGTGTGTTTTCACAAAGTCCAAATACTTTCATGACATAAGATAAACAACTCATGTTAGACTGAGTATTGTGTGGATCATTATGGTGAGTTAACACCTAGTAAAAATTAAACACTTCCTCAGGGAACAGCTGACAGTTTGACAGCTATAACAGGCTTTTGGTCAGCAGAGTAATGTGAGAAAATGACAGGAACAACTACTCTGATCAGTGATTTCACTGTCGCCACTGTTAGCTCCACACTACCTGTTTAACATCAAGGTCCTATTAGTACACAGGTTACCAAACAAGGTTTTATGTCAGGGATCAAAGACCAACATTTGAAGTGATTTAGTCTCCACATGAATTCCAGTAGAAATGAAATAAAATATCACAAAGTACAGTAAGAGCACTAAGTCATATTAAAGAAGATTGTGATACAAACCAATCAGCTAAATGCCACACAGGATCCATAGTGGTGATACCAGTGGTACCATGAGATATTTGAAATCTGTATTCAGTGCCACAGACGCACTATAAATCTATTGTAGGAATATTTTATACATTTATTGTATAATAAGACTAGAAGATATTGCCTTTTGAGTGCTACAGACATTCCTACATGATTACATGATACATACAGTAAATCAACAACACAAGTGATTGAAGGGATGCATCTTTCATAAAGTTATGGGAGGGAAAGATTTATAATAATAATAATAAGAATCATCAGAAGTGATGCAGATAGAGATATTCTGACTTTTAGTACCTAATATCGGTCAAGATCCAAAAACACTGGATGTTACAGTTCCCATAATGAATTCAATAGTGTTTCATTAAATCTTGAATCTTGAATCTTGAATCTAAATACTCTTTCTATCAAAGGCTTTAATGACATCATCAGTGCCAATTAAGTTGAGGGGAAAAAGGCTACAGTGTGTAATCCCAATACTGTAAACAAACGAATATTAAAGTTGTATATAAATGGATGAACTAGTAACTGGAGCAACTAGTCGGTCACCTATAATGTATATTAACACCATTTAAGCTTGCTAACACTGCTGTTTGCCAGTGTAGTTGTCTGTATTTGGCCTTTGGTGGATTTTCATCATTTTTCTCTCTCGAAATATGAAATCGGAGTGGTGCAACTGATTTCTGTTGGTTGCTTCATGTTGTGTTGACTAACTGCATTCACTTTACTGTGACCCCACACTTCCCGCTGTGTTTATAATTGTGATTAAGTTATATTTAGGTCCCCGTGGGAATTATTCTATGAATTGTCAAGGGATTTATTCCAGAAGAATTATATGGATGCACAGGGTAATCTCAGTGAGGATTTTTTAATCTCCTCTCAGTCTGATTAAACAATCAAATAGGCCTATAGAATTAAGAACAACAAGAAATGTATTCTTTATACAGCCGAAATGTGTAGGCTTTTATTATTTCCCTCTTTTAGTGTGATGTGCTGTGAGGTGAGGAGAGCAGTTCAGAGCACCTGCCCTGGTTTCTGCTGCCTCACCCTGGGGAGCACAGACAGGCCTGGAGTCAGTGGCTGTGGATCTCTTCCTCCCACCGGACTCTCCACTTGGATTTGTGCTGCAAGTTCTTTCGACATGAAAATACAAGGCTACAGTACACACTGCATGTGATTGTATTCTCTTGTCTGTCTCAAACACAAATTATTTCTTATTCCTTTTATTCCTCTTACCCTCGTGTATTCTCTTTCTTCATCTCTCTTTGCTTTTTTTTCTCTTGATGATCTATACTTTATATCAGCTGGTGTCTTTGTTTCCCTTGCTTCCCTTCCCTTTGCTCTGCCTTTATATCTCCATCATAACTCACACACACACACACACACACACACACACACACACACACACACACACACACACACACACACACGCACGCACAACCACACTATTTATTTATTCATCTCCCATGGAGATACTACAGTAAACATTCCCGTATCACAAGATTTCAATATGTTATAGAACTCAATCACTTCTCTCATCTCTCCTCTCCTAAATGAATCTTCGTCATTACAGTGAATTGACAGAAAGCTTTATTATGCTAAATAAAGGAGAAGCTTTCCAGTAAAAACCCCACTGTGCCTGTGCAATACTGATCAACTAGAAATTAATGTCTTTTTCCAGTGTAAATCAGATAGGGACATACAGTATCGCTCATGCTTGACAAAAGATTTTGCATAACTCACAGATTTATCATTGTTTCTGAACCAATTGAGACATTTTCTGCTGAGTGTGGCTTCACAGATAGCAGACCAAAGAAGTAAACCGGTGTTGGTGGAGGAAATTATAGCATAGTTGAAAGGTAACAACAGCTGGAAAAGTCACAAGATCTGTTTGACTGGATTAGAAAAAGCAAGTAAACCCACATAAAAAAAAACCTGTGAAATGCTTCCTTCAAGATGAGATTTATCAGTGCTGAGATTAGAAATTACAGCTTTGCATGTACTTTATAGGCCCTAAATCAGTGACCTTGCCATGTTGTTAAAATGTGATTTTACCCATATTCACCCTTTTTTTATGGTACCAGGACCTAAAATTTTGCAATTTCAGTAGACATTACAGAAATTATGTTGTTATATCATTGATATTTAAAAACTGTCAGTTCAGGTTTCAGTTGGGTGGTTTGTACTTATCCTGTGAGCCCTGAGACAAAAATGTCAATTTCAAAATTCTTAATAATATTTATCCATCCATTGAATTGCTAAGACTGAGATTTAATATTTACCACCATAACTACAGCTTTTGTGATACTGAAATTGAAACTATAGATCCTCTGTTTTTTCCAATGTATGTACTCTGTGACATTCTGGGAGGATTTGCAGGACTGGCTGTCAACCAAAATCCAACTACTTGCTCCTCTCACAAGAGTAAATATTGTGTTTGGTATTAACATGAAGGACGTTAAGAAGGGCTCGATATTGAACAACCTGACACTCTTGGTGAAATTTTTCATCCACGCATCTAAATGGAGGAAAGTGAAACACCCTTTTTTTCTGTTTTTAAGAGGGACTTTGAAGACAATGATCACTGTGCTTTGAGAATAATGAAAAAAAAACGTGCAAAGTCTCTCCTCGGACCTTATGAAAAACTGAAAATATCTGATGACCTCTTGAGTAACTATGGAAGAGTGAAGGGTTATAATAATAACAATAATAATAATAATAATAATAATAATAATAATAATAATAATAATGATAGTTTTTTAATTTATTTGTTTTATATTATTATTTACGTTATTTATATGTATATAATTTAGGTTATCATTCTTATCTAATGTGCCTTACATGTTACGAGGTGCTTATTTGTGTTCAGTTGACGTCTCAAGGACGTCAAGCCACGCCCCTTGCGTCCCGTCTCCATGGAAACACTAACAAACATGGCAGATTAACTTTGAGAAAAAGTACATTGAGAAGATTTCTTGCCAAAAGAAGAAAAGCTGAGCTGAGTGAGGTAATGGCATAATGTGTTATAAATGAAGTTGTTATTTTAAATGTGACGCAGCCCTAATTCAGCATTCATTGTGCATTAGCTTTCTGTAGCTTCACCAGCTTAGCAACGCTGGGTGCCATCGAGAAAACGAGACGTTAAACTCCGTTGAGAAATCTACCAAATTAATGTTGCCTTGCTCACTGTCACAGTCACACCACTCAGAAATATGACTAAACTTGTTCTCCACTCCACTGATAGTGACTCCTCAAATCGGCGTAATATAATTCACCAAGAAATATTTTTAAATTAAATTTCAACTTTTAAATTAGAAAGGAGGTTAGTTCCTCAATGTGTGACAGACCAAAATTTTAATTATGTTGAGGTTACTGTTAATGAATCATATGTTTGCCGAATTAAAGAAGTGTCTTCCAACCTTTATAAAAGAGGGTTGTCAAGCCTTCTAATACTATTTGCCTGTGTTATTTATAAATAAGGTGAAATGGACGCAGAAGACAGGCGGAGTGTGGCGTCAGACAGCTGTGGACTGATGGATGTTCACCTCAGGACTGATGAGGACATTGAGGGTGAGTGACAGATCCTGATGCTGCCTTTGTTTGCAAAGTGCTACTGACATTTGTAATCACTGAGATACCTTCTTCTCTTTAATTCAATATACACACACATATCCATATCATTTATTATTTATCATTTATCATCTATTTTACCTTAGTTTTAAGAGATTGGGACATCCTCACTTAATGTAGATACTTTATAGCTGTAGGTCCAGGCAAGAAGTCCTTTGAAGATGAAGAGCCAGCCCTTCCTCCTGATTTCGAGTGGTTAGAAGAGTTGTATGAGTGAGTGTTTCTTGCTTTTCTGTGAATTTGCTTTTATGTATTAATCCTTAATCCTGTTATCTCCCTCTCAGCATCTAAAACATCGTCAATGTGATTAAACATGATTCTCAATATGATATTTCAATAGGAAATAATAAAGCTCAGTTTTCTGTATTTTTTCCAAAATGGATTAATAAGGATTTTTACATCATAAACCTCAGTGCAAACACCTCCAGGCATGATGATGTTATAATTTTATGTATGTACATAGATTATAGTGTGTTAAACTATCCTGTCATGTCAATGTCATCTTGCATCTGCCCCAAGAGAGGACGACGGTGATGGTGATGGCGACCTTGCGGTTGCGGCCGACAACGCTAAGAAGAGGAGTTATGCCGAGACAGCACGGATGTTCAAGCTGAGACGAAACCTGGACCAGCTGGACTGTTTTCACCGACAGAAGGAGCATGCCGTGCTGAAAGCCAGGTCTGGACCTGGCATCCAAAAGACCCCAAGACCTATAGTAGCTCCTTAACCTAGATCGAGGTCCCTGTGCCCTTCTAGACTTTACTGAAACTTGGACATGTGACGTAATGGAAAACATTGCTTTTTTTTTAAGTAACAGTTTGTTGCATTGCTAAGAAAAGACATCATTTTTATAATCTTTCAGTTTCTGGAAAGACCTTTTTTTTCCAGTGTTATTCCACTTTCCCAGGTCTTTCCCCTCTTGCTCTCCTCCCACAGGGCCAATCTTTTCTGTACCAATTGATTCAGCAATTTGCAGGAAATCATTTCAGCCGAATAGAGAACATTTCCCATAATGTCCTCCCTCTCCACTTTTCTTCCCTCTTTTTATTTGTCTGCACTGCGAGCCATTAAGCACCCGATGAACTGTGATGCGGTTCCCCAGCAAAGATGTCTGTCATTTTCCTTTAGCACAAGACATCAGAGGTCAGCGTGGAGCTGTACTGCACTCTGATCAAATATGAGTTTAATGGAACCTAAGCACACCTGTCTTTTAACCAATCTGCAGCTTTTGTCACATGCCATGTGTCATCATTTTCTTTTTATGACAGTCTCTTATCCCAGTCCCAGATTGTTGTGTTTCACACCATTAGACTGCAAAAAGAACATTGGGCAATTCAAAGCTGTTGAAGTGTATGTCCACTCTCAGCCTTTCAGTATCTTCATTAGATTGCCTTGTTAGCCGACAGAATTACCTTCCTTGTTGCAATGGCCACAAGGAGATCCATTAGCCTGGTGTTCTGAACACATTGCACTTTAACGGCCTTGAAAATGTTCCTTGTGATTGGTTTTGATCTTGGATGTTTCTCTGTGTATTGTCTCTTTTATCTGGTGTTTCTTATTTCCAGAGAAGAGCTTAAACTCTCTCGTCAGCACATTGAAAGTTTGTTGGAGCAGAGGGATAACTTGGAGAAAGAGATAGAGCGACAGAAAGCAGCGGACAACAGGTGAGTTCAAAATGAACACTGACTGTTCTGTGCATCATAATTATATATTAGATGTTACTGCTGTTTTTCCTAACCCCCATGTTTCCACTCTCTGTGTGTTTTATTTGCCAGTGTGGCAGTGTTTCGTTTGCGAGCCCAGCATAAGAGGCTGTGTGAGGAGCTGCGGAGTGATGAGGAGATGGAGGCCCACATCAACACCGAGCTGAGGCAACAAGAGTGAGTCTCAGAGGAAAATGGGTGTTCTGACAGGGAGTAGCGCTTGGTGAACAAACGCAGCCCCCTCATTTATTTTAATAGGACTGCAGAATTGACACAGCGGAGGTGCAAACGCAGAGGGCTCCGGCAAAATAGTTGAACCTGTTAGTGTTTGCTGCAATGCAATGTGTTTTTTTTTACATGGTGCTGTTTTCAGTCTGAAAGGCTGCTTAAACACCTACAGCTGCATCAAAGTAATAAATGCTGTCTGGAAGGCTTTTACTGCTAAGCAAGCAACTCCAGGAGATGCTGAGTTTGCATTAATGTCATGCTAACATCTCAAAACAACTGTTGTCTGCTACTCTACTTCAGTGATGCGTTGTCCTGTTCCTGTTTCAACTCAGGTTTTAGGTGATTGAAAAAATACTCCGACAGTCATCCCAAGATTTTGATACTGAACTTTTCCTTTGTTATGTTGGACTTTTTTTCTATCAGAAAAAACATTCCAGTATGGTTTGGTGTAAGGAATCCTGCCTCCTTCTACTTTGAGGAACAGCCAGTTTTTCTGAAGGAAAATTATGTCTCCTTATAGTCTGAATGCTGTTTCATAGATACACTATCAGTCTTGTTCATATGTGCATCTCATTCCATCTGTCTCGCTCCTCAGGCTGAAGCTGAGTGAGGTGGAGGTGGAGCTTGGCAGGTTCTCCTCACTCCGACAGGAGGTGCAGGAGGAGGAACGGATCTTCCAGGTCCTTAAGGCTCAGAAGGCAGCGACAAGGCTGCAGCAGGAGAGGAAAGCCAGCCAGAACCTGCAGCTCAAGATGCAGCATCTCAGGAAGTAGGGATCTTTTCCATTTACACTGAATTGTTTTGTCAGGTAATGCTCTTTTAAGCATACAAAATTGGGAATTAATGATCTCAGTATATCAACAAATTAGTAGAAGATGTAACATCTCATTTAAGTGGAATTCTACTTATATACACATGGTAAAAGACTAAATTATTCATTTGTGCACTGAAGTGAGATCAAATGCAACATAATGTCTTAATGTGTAAGTATCACTCCCCTATGAAAGTATTTTTTTCAGATTTTTGTTTTATTTATTCTTCTTATGAGAAGCCTGTAAGTTATATAAACCATGAGTAGCCATGTAAAGGGAGATATGTTGTGTGTATAACTGTATGTGATTGTGTTCAAATAGTAAACAGGCAGCCATGCTGAAGAAAGAAGAGACTAAATGTCAGCCGAAAATTGAAGAGGGCCTGGCGAACCGCAAGATAGCTGCCAAGTACTTGAGAGAGACCATTAGAAGGTAATCAGCTTTTAAGCCAATAAACAGGGCTTAGAGTAGAACAACAATGTGAAGTATCTCACAGGACTCACTTGAGAGTTGACACATCCCATTGATCATTCGCTCATACTGGCAAAATATTTTACAAGCAGGCCAGCTACGATACTTGAAAGAGCTCAAATTCATAAAGCAATGTAGCTGAAAGTGAATTGCTGATCAGATCTGAGCAGTCAAAAAAGTGATTGAAGTTAGTCATGATATTTCCTCAAAATCACTAATTATAACATTTTTTTTTTACTGATACATGAAATTTTGATTTTGCTCTGTGAATTTGACCAGTTCCCCTTAATGGATGTGTCCTTATCTAGCATTGTTCCCAACTGAAGCAAGAGTTTTGGAAATCCAATATGGTCACCCTACGGTCCACTTCAAATCCTTTAGGATAGCTGGCAGTATTCTGTATTTTTTTATTGTCAAAAAATCCCATGAAAAAAACAAAATCACTAATAACTGATCTAACAAGTATCGTCTGTGTATCCAAAGCCTGATGTGGTTCATTCTTCTGTGCCATAAACCTTCAGTGTTGTCCAAAGACAATTGAAAACACATCAGAAAGCAACACTGTTGCACAGGGTGACATGTTCCTTCATTATGACGACTATGGGCACTATAGTTTATTTTTAATCAATCCCACATACAGTACAGACCAAAAGTTTGAACAAGTCTTCCCATTCTCTTGAATGAGAAAACGTGTCCAAACTTTTGACTGGTACTGTACACCATACCTACACATTTGGTGTGCTAGTTATATTTTTAGTATTGTGATGTTGTGTTGATAGACATTATATAAGGGATTCTATATGAGCAATGTCCTCATACATTTTACTGGTAAAACTTTTTAAATGCCTATATGTATCAATATAAGACAGAGATGAGAATGCTATGAGGTTATCTGAAAACAAGCCAGTCAATCATATATGAGTATTATTCGTGATCATCACAATTCAAGGATCTGGGAAAACAATTCCTCACCGATCCCTGCAGCAATTACAGCAATTACAATCTGAACTCTGAGCTGAACAGTATTCTATCTCAGTATTTACCACCTAAAAGCTAAAGTGAATTTTCTTCTAATACTTATCATGGGACAAATCGGAGGGTTAACTTACAATAATTAACCTCAATACTGCTCAGATCCTGGAAATTTCTGTATTATAGCAAAGCAAAAATCCCAGGAATTAACAACAGATCTGTTTTTCTCTCTGTGTTGTATTTCACATACTTTATGATCACCCCCCCTTTCATTCAGGATGCATCAGCAAGAAGCCGAGAAGGAGCAGCAGAGCAGGGAGTTACTGGAAAAGAGGATACAGGCTGTCAAGTCACTGAAATCCAACATTGCAGCCACCCAAGTAAGAAACAGCCTCCTTTTATACTGATGCTGTAGAATAATGGTTGTTGTTTTAGCAACGATGAGATACAGAAGCCTTAGCTCTATGTATAATTAACATTTTCTATAGCTACCACATATATAGTGCATTATATCATCATTCATAATTATGCATTATACACAACATTTTAAGTACAAACCATTTTTATTGATGCATTATATACTCATAAAGATTTAAAGACATAGTGATACAACTTTGCCTAATTTGATTTGTGCAAAGGCATCATAAAAGCAATATAAGCACATAGTGAGTACATAAAGATACACGTGTAACAGTAAAGGCATGTATGAAACTGAACATCTTTGTTATTATTTCTGTTGTTTGTGTGGTGATTATACATGTTTACAGTCTAGTGGTAATGTGTTATAAAGCAATGCAAGCAAAGTATCACCAGTAGAAGTTACTACTACGAGCAGGAGCACGTTGTGAACATTAAGGAGTAGTTATCAATTGAAGGATATAAATAATTAATTATGATTTTATTAACGAATCTTTTAATCTCAGCTAGACATAATCAGTATTGTGTTATTAGTGCTGATATACTGTCATTATAGTACTGTAGTAAGTTATTACTGTATGTGTGCATTCAGATGTTTGTGTGCCTTTAAGCTAACATGTTTATGAAAACCCGACAGTTGCCATTGGAAAAATCTTACTTAATTTGTTTGCACTGATCAATAGAACATAAAGCTATTGTTAGCATATTAACATATACTTAGAAGATGTCAAAGATAACACTGTGTTGTTTAACGGGCAAAATCTGAACATTAGGAGAAAATAACTCTGTAACATCCATTTCCCCAAGTGATCAACTCTTCATAAGGCTGCATGTTGTCAAATATAGCTTCATCATTCTGGTGTTGCTTCTCTAGGAGAACTTACAGGTCCAACAAAGCAGAGCCAAAGCAAACGCCCAGAAGAAAGAGCAGCAACTGAGACAACTAAGAGAATCCCTGCAGGCTCAAGGCATCAACAGTATCAGGCACATGTACCAACAGAAACAACTAGAGGAGATAAAACGAAAACAAGAGTACGTCCTCTCCTCTCCTCTTCTCTACTCTCCTCTCCCACATGCATGTCCTCCACTCCCACTCCATGCAGCAGTGTGTGGGTGTTTTCTCTCGCTGTATGCGAGGAATACATGACCCCATTTCAGTATAATGCAGTGCTGTTGATTTGCCCTTCTCAGGGAATTCGAGGAGAGGCAGAAGTCAAAGAGAGTGGAGATTGTAGACAAAATCCTAAAGGAGGAACAGCTGGTAAAGAGGAGAACCAAGCAGGCAATGCTGCCTAAACCTTCAGCCACTGACAAGATCCCATCTCGGGGGAGGGCAAGAGAGAAGCTCCTGTACTACCTGGATCCCAACACCCCATCAGCCACAGAGGAGAGAGCCACAATTGTGAGTGGATCATAACATCTGAGATGCCATTTGTGGAATGACTATGTGAAGAGATTGAGTGCGTTTGGAGTAATTATGATGTGTGTGTGTGCATTTGTCTAGCAGTTAAAAGAGTTCAGCGACATCAGCAGCTCATCATCAGCTTCCTCTGATCATGAGGACCTGGAGGAAACCATCCAACAGGAAATGGACCACCACAGCCTTGGTGACAGCCTGGCTGAGCCTGAGTTCTCTGGGCTGTGGGACCAGAGCGACAAGGTGCACTAAAACAACAGTCCCTGCCAGCCAAAAGCAAATCCCTTCAAGCTGCTAAATTTAAACCCTCATAAATCATGTCCCATTCACAGCAGGAACATCATTTTCTCTCTGGATGTGCTTAGTGCATATTTTTCAACAGATGAATTCCCCACCTGCAAACTGAAGCGTGTTGTCTGAATAATTCCACTGAAAGTCAATATATCATTTATTCGAAATAGTTGTGTAACATGTATAATGTAAACACAAAATTGGGTTTTTCTTTTGCTGATTTAATCAGGCTGGTTGCAAATTGGGAGTTTGAGGTTGCATGAGTAGAGACAAAACGCAGGTTCAGTTCCCAACAGTAGTACCTCCGGCTTGTTTGTGTATTCCAATAGGGATCAGGGATCATGTTCTTGTTCCTGCACTAGAGACTCCTACTAGTTGGTGGGGACACGTGCATGTAGGGTGGGTGGGATCTGGAGGGGTTGTAGCATGAACCTCCGCATCCTCACAGTGACGCTCAACGCTGGCTGGTGAAAAGAGAGACGATGACACCGTGTGTCAGAGAGGTAGCGTATGTCTATCTACACCCTCCCCAGGTCAACAGTAAGGCCACGGGGTGTAGGGAATTATGGAGAGCTTGAGTAATAGAAGTTTTGGAGGTCGGGACTTGTATTTTTCGGATTGAGATTAAGCAGCATGACATTATTTGTGTTTCCAGCTGTGTACCACAAGCATCTTCAGAACCTGTGATGTAGCATAGCGCGAGTGGTTTTCCACAAAAAAAGCTATGGTGAAAGGTGTTGTTTACCTTGATGACTTGTTGGGGGTTTTGAGTTCACCCAAGCACCCGCAGCCTGCAGCTGTTTAGCTAACCAGCTAACTGTAGCTGCTGCTACTTTCCCCTCTGCTGCAAAATGATCATTTCCTAAACTGAAATATTTATTAAAACTCTTTATTATTGGGACAATGATGATACAACTAATAACTACTGAAATAATAGGTAGGATGAAGGAATCTCCATGTATCAGCCAACTTGAAGGTGAAACTTGTGCTTCAACAATCTGTATCCTTACTAACACATTAGCATACAGAACACAGAGTTCCTGTAGCAGTGACTGTCTGATATCATCTGAGAACACTGCAGAGCTTTTAGCAATCCAGAGGTGGTGTTTTTTCAGTTCTCTCTTCACATATTTAGTTGTCCAAATTTTTAGTGTAGTTAAAGGCCCTAAAAACCAAAATCAAAGTATCTCTCAATTACATCAAATATTTGTGACTAAGTAAGCAACAGTCAAAGTAAAAAACAAAATCTTTAGGTATTATTTATTAAGATTAACATGCTTCATCAGGACTTCATGTGTGAGGTTTGATCAGATCTGACCGACAGTGACCAAAGAATCTACAAACTACCATCAGATTCTAATTCAAATGTTTCTAAACTCTGGTTTACGGACGTAAGTAACATCACCTTTTTTCAGCTGAGCCCGTCCACTTCAAACCAGTGACAAAAGCACAGAGAAAAATAAATAAATAAATCTTTCTTGTGAGATTACTAAAATTGTTCATGTAGGATCCCATCACTTTACGAGTTTCTCACAGCCAGCAAGTGTAGTATTGATCAGTTCTATGATAAATATGTAATCAATCAAACTGCATCATATTGATCACCACCATAAATGATGGATAAGGTGCCTTGCTTAAGGGCTGCTCCATGGTAGTTGTTGGTAGAGGCAGGAGTGTTTCTAGCTCACTGCTGTGGAGGTGAGTTGGCTCTCTGTCTCATCCAGCCCCCCGTACACATGAAATGTGGGGCGACAGGCATCACTTCTCATTGAGCTGGTGCCTTTGAGGCCTCAGAGCGAGCGCAGTGTTACAGTCAGAGCTCCGAGCAAGTGACAAGTCAAGTGGAAGTGATCTCTCCTCCCTAACATGCAGATCAGACTGATGCCCTTATCAAAGGCTACTTCTCAACACAGTAATGGCTGGTACGATAGATGAGCACAGCAATGTAACAAACTTAATAAGATGATTCATGAGGAGGAGAAATGTCAGTGTCACTTCACAAATTGCTTTACAATAAAGAATAAAATACAAAAGAGATAAAAAGATAAAACTATCAAATGTAAACTGATCTCTTAATGACACTTTTTAACCTCTTAACATACAGTTGACTCTTTTGTTTCTTCTTAAGTAGCTTTAAAGTTGGAAAAATAATCTCATCCCACACTGTCTGACAGCAGCACATATATTCTGTAACAGCTTTTTCCAACTAGCAGCACGTATCGAACCTCAATACTATTTTGGTACTGTCTGAAGTAGCACCCTTTATCAAAACTGTCAAGTAGTGAAAGCTGGTATCGAATTATGGTGAGATGTATTATATTTAGAAAGACTTCTTGTTCTGCTGCTTTTGTTTAGACAACATTTATCATTTTAGAACTATGGCTTTTTTTATTAAAAGAAGTTTTGTAGAAATAAATGTTTATACTGAGATAAATCAGGGGAAAAAAAGTCTCCCGTTTCATATTACATCAGACTAAGCCTTTAGGAACTGCGTCATTTTAATCTTCAATTTATTAAATAATCCTACGTTAAATGATGTTTCATCTTTTCACGTTCAGTATCAAAATACTTTCTACTCCTTTCCTCTACCTAGTGCTCTGTTCTATATAAAGACGCATTTTTATGTCAGTGAATTTCTAATTTGTTGTATTACAATGATACAATTCTGCAATTTCATTTAAGTGATTATTTCTAATCATTTTACCAGCTGTTGCTTCCCTGTGTGGTTATAGATGCTCCTGAATGAGAAGACTATGTTAATGCAGGCAGAAGTAAAGCAAGAGGAACCTGCAACGGCCAGCGGAAAGCTCAACGTGCCTACTAAAAAAGTTTGCGGGAAAGAGATGAAAGGTCCTCCATTCATCAGTAAACCTGAGGTCATCGTCTTCAAGGTACCACACTACTGATTCTGTGAAAACATCACTCTTGAACACACTTTGTCATAGCAATTCATGTCTTTTAGCTGGACAAATGCTAATGAACATGAGTGTAATGTGTGTTTGTCTTGTTTAAAGCTATGTAAGTCTAACAGTTGATTTTTAAATAATCAACTTTTGTTTATGGATTTTAATAGCAGCAGACTGACATTAAATGGTCTGTTTTAGGACTTTGAGGTAGAGAAAACATATAAGAAGAAAATCATCCTGACTAACATCAGCTACATCATTAACCACTGCAAGCTCATCGGGGTCTCTGCTCAACTGAAGGATTTTATCTCCATCAAGTAAGATTTTTACTTTGTCAGAAGCTGTCAAAGGTTTGTCAAATAGCAGGTGACGATAGGTCGGCTCTGGTATAATGCATATAGGCCAAAAAGTGGACAGGAAACAAACATATGCATGGCGCTATGCCAAATGTATACAACATGCACTCTATGCAAACACAGTTACAACATACCATAGTGAAGATATGCAACATACACCCACACATCATATCTCAAGTGTTGCATATCAGAAGTTTGACAAAATAAAGTTTTCACAACTCCATCTGTTGAGGAAGACCACAACATGGGATTGAAAAATCAGGAAAAAGCCAAGTACCATATGTTATTAAAACCAAGTATTCCATGTTGTCATGTTTCCCAGCTATAATGCTGATTAGAATATTGAAGCTAAATAGGCTTCCTATCACAATAAAGACTTTATATGTTTAATTCATCAAGACATGATGAAAATCAATGTGTGATATTGAAAAGACAGCTTTGATATGTGCCTTGTGTCTTAAATGTGCTTCTAATGATTTACCATATTATATCAGAACAACAATTCTGTCTCTTTATCAGGGCTTTATTTTGCTACCTGTCACAAACAACTGTAAAACAAGACTGACAGGTCAAATGTCATATTGAGGCTGATTCTACATATCCCATGTACCAGCAACTCCAGTTTCAAAGTGGGACAGATCAATCGTGTCGGAGGAAATACATATTGCATCAAGCAGCTCACCGCAAATTGAATCCAAGCTGAGGAAAAAATATGGAAATATTCATCTAACAGAGATAAAAGAGAACCCAAGTAAAGATAGAAAATTAAGCACAGATGTTCAACAGCATCGCTTCATGGTTTCTCTAATAGGTTGGAGTATTGTAGTTGTTTTGAATATCTAATCTAGGTATTAAAATTTGGGTTCAAAGACAGAACGCTGGTGTTGTGACAACGCTGGAGCTAGAGGTGTTTACAACTGCAAACTGTAAAGCTCTTATAAACTCACTATAGGTTGAAGAGCTTCAATTATCACGTGGAAACATCTGCTCATGTATCACCGCTTAGGAATTCAATACAACCACTTCTTGTCATTTTAAAAGACGATGGAGTGGACGTGAAAGCAAAGCCTGTCCTCCCACATATGAACACCAGCTTGGATCACCACGCTCGCAGCTCCTCTTATGAGACTCAGCTCAGTGAGTCAGTCTACGTCTCTGCTATCTCCTCTCTCTCAGCCTGCCAGCGGCCCACAGGCCGAGCAGAGATGCATTGTTCTCCAGGTCACTCACTGTGTATCACTTTCCCATCAGCTCCCCTGCGACTTGATGTGGTTTCTTCGTTTCTCTTCTTTCTGCCTGACTGAGCGAAGTCTCCCAGGCTACAGCGGGGTCTGCTGGAAACCACTGACGCTGTTCTTCAGCCTTGGTGCTGGACCACTTGTCTGAACATATCACCTTCTAGTGCTCTATTCTTAACTCACATGTAGCAAACACGCACTTTCATACCAAACGGTTGAATGCACACATACTGTACACTGTACATTATACCCTCTCGCTCTCTTGTAGCCCCCTTTAATGTTAGTCACAACAGTACAGCTGATCTCTCTTCAGATTTTTTATGATTATACATATTTTATTTTTATACGGAAACAGAACTCAAACACAAATTGATCAAATTAATGAAGTAGCTAAATCTGCCCTCTGTTAGTTATCTTCCTTAAACTGATTAATACTACATTATGAGTATGTACAGTGGGACCATGTGGCATTTGAAAGAAATTCAATTCACCCAGTGATTTTGCTGTTACAGGCTGAATGGCTGAAACACAAAACTCACCTGGTGGTAGGCAATCTTTTTAGTCACTTATAAAGTGGGAAAAATTATGTGAGGTGCATGAAAAGTAACAAAAACACAAATCACTAATACAAAAGAGTTGTCTTACATTAAAATGAATTCAAAGAAAAAAAAGTGTTGCAAGATTTCTTTCTCATCCATGGCTGGAGTTGATTAAGAGGAATGCTTACCATCCAGTAATCATTAAAAAAAAAAAAAAAAAAATTGAGCCACTCAATGACTCAAACATTTGGATTCAGGGAGATCCAGGACCATGATATGTTGTGTGACAGTTCTGGGTCAATTCTAATGGTGGATAATATTTATGTTAATGTATATAGAATGTAAACTTTAGATATTGCTGTGTAACTGACAATACTGAGTCAATTTGCTAAGTTGATGTCTAAGATACAAATTTTAATGGTTTTATCACAAAAGTAAAACAGGAAGTAAACATATGGCACCTCAGCAGGAGATCCAGCATGTTTATTGTTTCCTGATTATGGTCTCATTCCAATGTAGTTGTCCTCCAGTCATCAAAAAGATGGCAGATGTTGCCAGATTCACCTGATTTCTGCCAATACCTTGAGTCCATCATACAGTCTCAGTCTATTATTCACTTCTGTTATGTATATGTACTACATCCCACTGATTATTCATACGATATTTGAACCAGTTGCGGCCTATTGTGCCTTAAAACAAGGATAAAATAAATTTTATATCATGTTTACACCTAATACTACTACTTACACAAGCTAACAGTCACCTGTTTCTGCGATGTAGGTGTCTAACACCCTCCATCTACTATTTGGTGTCTGTTGTGTGTAAAACATGCTGATTATTCACACATTTAAACCTACAATGTTAAGATCAGTCGTGACAACTGCAAAGCCCTCATGGCTTACCCAGCTAAAAACATTAGCATAGCAGGAGAGAGAGAAACATGAACCAGGAACACGCTGGGCTTTTTCACACCAGCCCATGGTTCCCTGTTCGCCCCCTGAATTTCTAAAAATGGCTTCCCATCCTTCAACACCCCCCCACCCAGCGTAGGTGCATTTGTGCCAGAATGGGCTCTGCTGTATCTTTTCACTACTGGGACAAAAACCACAACAGCCCAGGCTTGCCAGACTTGGTGAAAAGCCATAATTTAGAAACTGTGTTTTTGCAATTAGTGTCACTTCCTAGCATGTATTGCAAATGACTGGCTGAGAGGAAGACACTCCCTGTGATCTGTATGCTCCTTAGATGAGCTGTGAGATAAAGCCTTGGACTGTTGTAAAAATGGTGATACTCGACAAAATCTGAGGGTGTGATCACACCTACAGTTTGTTTAATTGGTCCAAATCATCCTAGAATGAGATACATTGTTTCACTTTACATCTAGTCTTTGGAAGTTATTGCAAATTTATGGCAATTTAAAGAGCATTAAAAAAGTCCAACTGAAATTACACTTGATGTTTTTTTCTGCTACAGCATACAGTTGTTGGAAACCCTACCTGAACCCAACAGGCATAAACTCATTTTCAGTAGGTCAAAAAGAGTAGCAATACATGTACGTGTTCCTGCACTTCACGGTTCACATGTTTAGGAGACATGTTGATGCACAGATCTGAGACCCAATAGAGCAGGTCCCTACCTGGACCCAACCAGACCAGATATAAATTTTAATCTGGCCCGACCTGGGTCCTGTGTCCAAATGATCCAAGAAGATCTCAACAGTAAAGATCTGCTTTGCAAATTACATGCCCTGTGTCCTTTTTTTAAGACAAAAAAGAAAAGTATCCCAAAGAGAGAAATTTTTGCTTTATATTTTTTGTTTTCATATACTTTGTGGTTTCATAAACTGTATTTGCTTAAAGCAATAAGTGCCACCGTACTTCAGTTGGCTGACAGTGACACTGACCAACAGCCAGACAGCAGCCTGAGACACAACACAAGACTACAGCCACACAAGTGCATATGAGCATATTAACTAATGCTAATGTCAGCTTGCTAATATGCATGGTTAACATGCTGATAGTTGGGGACATTCAAATTGTTCGCTGATGATGGGGCTAAATGACAAGTTGGGGAATCTCCAAGGTCATAAAAGTTCATCCTGCAGGGAGCATGAAAGTCTGTAACAAATTTCACGGTAATCCATTCAAAGAGAAGTTTCATCCTGTTAGACCCATCCTCTAAGTGAAGTGGTCTATGAATTTATTGATTTTCTGGAACTGTGACTCTGAAATAGATAGATTCTGGACAGCCATAAGTATATTGTGGTTGTGTCCTGTTGAGACCAGCCAGCTCAAAGTTTGGAAAGGGTCATTTCATATTCTCAAGTGCTTGAAATCTGTCAAAGTAAAGTTAATTCTGTTGACTGACATCAGAAAACCATGCTGCACTTAACTGAGCTTGTTGTTTTATGTTCTCCGGTAGCCTGACAAAGAGATAATTTAACGTGAGCATCAATCAAAACTGCAGCTGGACTTTATATCGTTTGATATGTTCATGTTCCTTTCTAATTTAAAACGATCCACACCTCAGGCCACTTCAACACCTTTTTTAAGCAAATTCATTGTGGTTTTTGGTAGCATAAATACCATCATTCTTACTTACCCAAAGCACCACACAAAAGAAAAACAATCTCTAAGGCTTAGATAAATTGACCTTTGAGACACTCTAGTCATGGCCTTCCTATACTGTCATTCCTAAAATCTAAAAGTATTATATTGGAACCACCAAAGGTAAAGAGAACAAGGTTTCACAGTAAGATTATTCAAGTAATATGCACTTCTTCACTGTCTGAATTGCTGTCAGAAGAGGTTTTGAGTGTGAGGGTGTTTTAGCTCTGTTGAACTGAATAATGAACTGAGAGTGCTTATTGATCTACTGTAGGAGGAGCCAATGGGGAGCATCCAGAATATATGATAAAACACACGGCATAGTCAGTAACACAGGCACGGTCTCTGCTTCATCACTTAAGTCTTCTGCAGTGGATATACTGTACAGTATGGCCTCATTTGCAGCACTTTATATAGGACTCCAGCAGGCTTTTTCCAACATTGCCTCACTCAGCATTTAATCCCAAGTGAACTGTTCTATTTTACTTCACATGTCTTTTCATATTACCTATCTTGAAGCCAGGACAGGAGAATGGTGCCAATAAGGAAGGAAATTAGCCAAAAATAAATAAATAAATAAACTGTAAAGAGCAATGTGACATTTATAATTGCCACCAGAATGATCAAACCAGGTTGAATCCTTTCATGCGCTTCCAGTTCACAGTGGTGAGCTGAGAGGCAGCTTCAGCCAGGCAACTCCAAGTTTTTCACCTGACAGCTGGACCAAAAACTTGGCTCAAACCAGACCTAGGGGTTCATTGCTCACTAGTGTTGATGACAATATGCACAGATTGTTAATTACGTTGTAATTTTCCATATAAACTTTCCATTTTCAAGTCTGTTATGATACATTTCTCAGAGCCCAACCAATTGTGTTGCAGTTAAAACGTCCAATGAAAGTTTCGTCTAGTCTGTTGAATTCATGTTTGCAGCTCATTGATTAATACAGTAACATATGGTAACCTTGAGGCTGTACTTTACCTGTTTTAATCACTGTAAGTAACTGCATGCAGTCTTACATTTATTTTGTATCTATTTTCCTGAATAGTATATATTAATAGAAGAAGAAACATAGTATTCGTTCTCCGTCTTCACAGAGTTTGGAAAACTGACTTAAAAAAACACTAGACACTCAGCTTTCGTCTCGTACAACCTAAAACGTCAACTTGACACAAAAAATATCTCACAGTCTTCACATGAAAATCAGCTACTGCATGATCACAAGGATATTTTAATTTTTCTAACTTTGTAACAGGATGAAACCATTACCAAGACCTAATGACAGTTTGGCATCCTTTATATTCTCTAGCTGCTTCCTAATTATGCTCAGAGATGCATGTTTCCAAGTTTTTGTTTATCTATTGAATTTTGAGAGTCCTCCCTGCTTCTCTGGCTGGCTGCCTGCTATATTCATATTGATCGGCCCTCCTCTCGTGTCTCTGAGAGGGCTGCAAGTTTTTCAAGCTCTTCAGGGCAGCATCAGGGTTGGCGTAAACATGTGCTGTGAGATACACATGTTGTTTTTGAAATAGCTCACGTTTCTTTTCACTGCTAGAAATAAACTTTTGGTTTCTGCTGTGGTTCAAAATGAGATTTGACTGTGAAATCAACCATTCTGTCCCACTCTGCAGTGTTTCCCCATGAAATAGTAGCCTTTCTTCTCTTTGTCTTTTGTGCTGTGCAAGCTGAGCAGCAGGTTGACTTTTGACCTCGATTCTGTGTTCCGCTTATTTACTCTCAGGAGATTCATCGTACTTCAGCATTTCAACTGAAGCTGCTGATCTTTTGTTAAAAACAGCATATTTCTACTGCACAGGCATCTGCGTACATTCTGAAAAATGTTTTCTTTGAGTCCCATGTTTTATGTTATTGCTGTACACATATGTGTGAGGCCATGCAAAGACTTGTATGTACCTTCACACCAACAAACACTGCTTTTACATTATGTTGCTTATCAGAAATGTTTGTATCAAATATTTTACACTGAGTGATGCAATCTTTTTCATAACTCATTGTGATTTGTGTTTCAGCTTTGATCCTCCTGGTTTTTTATCTCCTGGGATGTCCTGTGACATACAGGCTGTATTTCAACCTATGGTTAGTTACTATATCCCTCCTTTTACAGTGCATCTACAGTGCATGTTACAGTTATACATTGTGAGAACGTCTACAAGTTTTAGTGTTATTAACCCCTTTTGAGCCTGCTGTATGCACCAGGCAAAACATGATACAACAGGGGAAGATTATGGCCCTTGTTCATTCATTCACTAATGCTTATATAATAGACACTCAATAGTTTACTCAGTAATGAGCAGTGAATTGAGATATCAGACACTTATGTCAATCATCATCAGTGTACATGCCATGGACACTGCTTTTTTCGTTCCATTGTGGAATTTTTGATGGCACTATATAATGGATAAATCTACACACTCAAATAAAATGGTAGAGTGTAAATAAGGTGTACTTTATATTAAATAAGGAGTGATTTAGGTCACAGCCTATTTCTTGGTTCTGAACAGTAACTTCCTGGAATCTCTGCTGGTTGCCTGGCAACTACTCCCAGCCAAGAATAGTCCAATAGTCAATAACTGCAAAACAATTAACACTTTGGGTTTTTGTACATATTAAACAAACAAAATATAACATATTGTAATAGTGCTTTTTAGAGGTTATAGTAGGTGGATTTTGTTTCTGCTGGACAGAGCCACACCTGCCGTTTCTCGCTTTTTCCAGTCTTTGTGCTAAGCTAAGCTAACTGTAGTCGTATGTTTCACGGACAGACATGAGAGTGGTGTCCATCTTATCATCTAACTCTCTGCCAGAAAGTCAATAAGCGTATTTCCAAATTGTCAAACTGTTCCTTTAAGTGAAGTCATGATATTTAATATTAATTAATATTAAATTAAAAAGACTGGCTGAAGTCTACAACCCATATGACCTATTTTCTGCTATATTGGAAATTGCGCATTAATTACTAGTTCACGGCATTCACAAAACAACACAATGGAATCTCTGCTACAGTAATTCTGTTCCCTTGCATATCACTTTGCATACATCCATATCACTGATTGTTCTTCTTTTTGCCATTATGAACTGTGCAAAGCAACAAGAGGCACAGAGGCATGACGTATTCCCTGTAGCACCTGGCAGTTAGTTAACAAATGTAATATACATGTTTTTTTGTAATAACATGATCATCAAATCCAAAGACTTTACACCTATATGTCCTTGTGAAAAAAAATTACCATCCTATACTGTTTTAGAGACAATTAACTCTAAAACAGTAAATAGAAACAGAAATACAGGTACCATAGATTTGTGCATACAGGTTACTACTTCTTATAAGCAACACAATGTCACACTATCTGGTCCCTGCAGATCAATGAGGACCTGGAGGGAGAGGTCCAGTTTACATCGGCAATGGGTTCCTTCACTGTGCCCGTCAGGTGCACCACAAAGAAATGTGATGTAAGTAGTGTGCTGCAGCCGACCCACAGAAAATAGAGTATAGTTGTGGGTTTAGGCTGGTAATAATGTAGTAATGATAATTATTGGAATAATAATTATTGAATAAATATGTGATTAATCACATTGCACCCTGTTCATCTTGCCACAGAGGAACAACACTGTCTGGCTATCTATTAAAATTAATCTCTGTATCTTACTTAATCAAGTCATGTATGTATTAATGTATGTAAAACTATGTGCTCAAGCTGGCAGCTCTTCACCACTGATGTTAATTGATGTGTGTGAATATATCGTCTCTCTAGCTGGAGGTTGACAGCCAGTTTATTGACTTCGGTTCACATGTGGTGGGCCAGACTATTTTGCGGACTATCACCTTGACTAACAAGGGTGCGCTGGCCACCCTCTTCAGCCTGGACACCTCAGCATGTCTCAGTCCAGAAACTAGCCATGTTCAGATGCCATCCCAGGTCTCTGCTAACACATGCCAGGTGAGACTCTGGACCTCAAGAAGTGCTGTTTCTTTGATACTCTGAGGGAGTAAATTTGATAACTGCTACAAATGAAATGTCTATATCATTCATATATATATTATTTTATAGTGTATGTTCTGCTGCTATTATTCTGTACAACCCAGTAGCTGTAACTATTGTATGGAAGTTGACAGAGAAAATGATAAAACTTTATGATACAAATTTTAATGAATATGTGCATGTGAAGGAATAAAATGTGAGAATTTACAGTTTATGTACATGATACCTAGAATATGTCATCATTTCACATTACCAGGTCTAAAGACAGTCATGAATGAAATGTAATGTGAAAATAAATAAAATCAAACTAATGTGCATGTGTTGTTGGCTGACAGGAGACGAGCAGTCAAAACACAACATCTTACAACCAGAAAAGCTCTGCATCCACAGGCACCAGAGAAGTCCAACTACAGCAAGACGGTCAGGAGCTCTCTGAGGCATCGCACAATGAGCAACCAGGTAAAGATATTATATACTGTACATGCACACACAGAGGCACATACGAAATAATCCTAGTCCCAGTTTTTCTGCAAAGGCCTAAACCTGAAATCCAAATCTGTACTTGCATCCCAAAACCCATCTGAACCTGACTGGAACTCTCTGTCTTTCTTCCCACTGGGCATCAGTCAGTCAGAGCAATAAAGAGACATTTTTTTTAATTAACTATGCTTGAAAATAAGCTTTACGCCTCAAAATGTCCTGGGGCTCTTAGCAGAACAACCCTGGACCCAAGTACTCATCAAAACCACCTTGACCCCTATTAAATATGTTTGTGTACAAATATTTTTTTCTGGCACATATGGTTTGGATAAAATTCCATTTGCATTATTTTCATCGGCAGTGTTTTTGTTCCAAATACAGCAAATGACTCATCCTTACACCACAGAAAGTCAGTGGAAGGAGTGTTAAAAAAATCAATGCTGACTAAAAGCATGAGATAGGATGTGGTGACCTTTTCATTATTTAACCAACACCCACAATCTTTCTGTAACCGTAACCCAGTGCTTTGAGTTGCCTTAAAAGAACCATAAATGTGTTAATCAGAAGCAATTATCATTGGAAAATAAATCATACATTAACAGTGAACGTTTTTCAGATACAGCCAATATAAACATTCTGCTGTCATGTTGATTAAATAACCTACTGAACAAATTAGTCAGTGCAGATTAGTTGTGTTTGAGGTGAGTGAGGACTGACGAAATCTCTTCTTTGTGGATGATTTTTCTCATCTTTCTGTTCCCGTTTGGACTTTTGGTCCTCATAAGAACAAAATAACGAGCGCACACACACACACACACACACACACACACACACAGCCCAGAGTTCACCTTGCTCACACAGCTGGTGACAAGGAGGCATCTTTTCTTTAATGTTCATCGCTGCAGTCAGCACTTTCTTCCACTGATGCTTTGATAAGCTGTTCAGTGTTTTTCCTCTGCTCTGCTGCCTTGGAAAAGACTGTGTTGAAGTGTTGAAGTGGCTCTGTCTCTTTTTTTTCCGTCATTGGGAAAGGCTGTCTGATCTTGGCTAATTTTTTAGGTTTCTGATGTTGCTTTTTGGGGGCTGAGGCTTACAATAGTTTATATTTTATGCCTGTGTCTGTGTATTTATGTCACTGATACCCCATACAGGATCCACAGTGTTGTCTTTGTCTTGTTTCTGGTGATTTGGTGTCTCCTCATGGCAGGTTGACCACTCAATCAATCAACAGTAAAATTTATGATCTGATTTTGCTCTGTGTGTGTTTGCAGCGTCAGAGGCTTCAGCTACAGGTCCAGGAGCGATTCCTGAGGCTTGTGTGTCCTCTGATGTGGACGCTCAGATAAATGAGAGCCCATCAGACTCCAGTGACATAAATCTAGGGAATGTAAGTATTTGGTCCTGTTGCAAATACACAGTTATGTCTTACAACACTATTACTTTCAGCTTAACTAGTGAAATAAAGATGAAATCAACTCCTTTGTCATACAACTCCTTTGTATGACTTAATAATACAACAGTGGTTGTCTATGGGGAACCCTTAACCTTAATGATTCTAATTATAAACAATTAAATTGGATTGTTTACAACTGCACATGAATATTTTAAATCAGATTTGCAAGTAGTCGTAATAGTAGTAGCAGTAGTTGTTCTGTGTTGGGTTGAAATTTTTGTCCCATTAATGTCCATTTCAACATGTCCATTATTACACCTACAATATAAAAGTGTTGGGTGCTTTTAGGGAGAGAAAAACGTAAGTTTGTCATAAGAGTAGTGCTAGAGGAGAAAAGCTAAAGGGCTATTACACTAAAAAGGTTTATGCCCTTGGACCACGTGCATTCATTAAATTTCATGGCAATTGGCCCCAAAAGATTTAACATTGTAACTTAAGAAAGTTGCGTAGGGTTGTTAAAATCAAAAGGGTTCGCCCTCTTGGCAGCATGAATCTGCTTATTAAATTTCATGGTAAACTGCCTGTTAAATTATGGGAATTTTGGAGAGAAAGTTGATATTTTGTGAAAGGGGAAAATATCATGGATGGGTCCATCCTCCTGGGAACAAATCTGGCCATTAATTTTGAATTACATATGGATTAAAGTGTTCGTGAGTGGAACATTTTGGCCTGATGGTGGCACTAGACAAAATGTCAGAAGTCACCAAATTCATCTGGGAATCATCCTCCTGGAACCATGAATAGTAGTTGTCGAGTTTCTTGCTCACGGTCAAGACGTTGATCTATGACTGATCAACCAACATCCCCACCGCTGCTACCAGCAGCGTGTAAATGGGCATATCTTTAGATATTGGCACAATGAATTGCTTTTGATTGATTTGATCAACAATGTCAATATAGCAGCCTTCACTATGGACTGGATTGTGCATCTGCGGGTTGTGGACTAGCAGAGAGACACCCACTGTCTCTGAAAAGACGGACTATTATCTGACTGTAAAAAGTCTTGTTTTTAGCATTGATGCTGTTTGTGCCTTGTGGCTCCAGTGAAGTTCTGGAGTTGTTCAAGGTTCATTACGTCTCTCTGGTGGGGGGTTAATGGTGCATCCCTTCTCCCTCTGTGCCTGTTACAGCTTTGTGTATTGCATGTGCCTGCACGCCCACGACTCGATCATTGTCATTTTGACTGATACTTTCACATTGTGTAGTTGAAAGCTGGTGTCTGAAATGGCGGATTATCCATCAAGCTATCATGGTCCCACAGTATTGAGTCAGTTGTTGAATGAATGGCTTATTTCTTTCTTCTGTTTTTTATTATTGCTCGCACCACCTTGATGCTTTGTAGCGGAGCTGACAACCCACTCTGCCTTTCCACATAGTTTGATTGCATGTCATTTGAAGTCGCACATCTGAGTGATTTCAACTCCCCCTACACTGATAGAAATGACTTTGTTTCATGAAGAAAAACAGTTAAACTATATGTCCTGTATGCACTAAATCACCCTCTAAATTCAAACAGAGAAAGCTCATGAAGCTTAGTGAAAATATGCAGAGGTCATAGTCTGATTTTGCTTTGCTATTGGGAACATTCATTTCATAATCTTCATTTCATTATCTGGTCATTTTACATTTGTCTTGTAGAATATTTCTTAAAGATGCAGAACTAAAAAATTGAATATTTCAAAATCCAATGTTACCCATCTACAGGTAAGAGAAGGAGAGGTTGGACCTTTTGAAAGCATCAAACTGGAGATTGTTTTCACTCCAACTATTCCAGGAGAGGCCAGACTGGACTTCCACATCAAATTCTCTGACGTAACCAGCAAACCAGTAAGACACAGCATGTTTTTCATCTTTTTAATTTCATGGGTACACAGTATAAAACTAATTGTTTTGTGTTTGAACACATATTGGTTCAAACAGATACCCATCAAGGTGAAAGGTGTGGCAGTTAGCTTCCCTGTATGGGTGGTTCAGCCGAGCATTGACCTGAAGATCTGCATGTTTGACCGTCTCTATCAAGACAGTATCATGGTCCAAAGCAGGTGGGTCCAAGAGGTAGAGTGTCTGCACTGTGCCCTGCTCTGCTGAATCAAAACCCAGAGTGTAATATGCAAGAGAGAGACCTAAGGTAAAAGTGAAACATGGGTACAGCTACCACATGACAATACAGTGATTCTATCACTGACAAACAAATGTTGCACGACTGTTAATATACTGCTCCTATTTTCCATATAATCCCTACAGCGTTTTCATAAATAACACATTTATCAAATAAGACATGCGTTGTTTAGTCTCAAAGGCTTGAAGTAAATTAGTAGAAGCAAACAAACAATTAACTTTCTACCTTGTTAGCTCATTTTTCATGTCATGTTAATCAACAATGTCATCAACAATAAACTCAACCCAGTAATACGCCAGAGATATTTGAACAGCCCCTCGGCCCTTGTAATTGAATAAAAATAGTTTTCTATGCCTTGATGTTGTCCAATTGGTTTACACTTACACATGTCCTGCCCCACCTTGTTTAACAGGAGGGAAGTCAGATGTCATTTAATACCATATTAGCATCACTTTAGATAATCATGGTGACAGTTAGAGACAACATTGGTACAAGGAGGAAATTGAGTGCCAAGAGACTGATGAGTGGTTTGCATGTAGCAATTAAAAACATTAGATGTCTCTATGTTCACACAGAAGGGGACACCTTTATTTTACGGGTCCCTTAGTTTCCTAAGGGATAATAATTTCCTAAAAAATAATTAAAATGTCTTTGTTACTTTATAGGAAGTTTCTTGGAAAGAGTATGTAATTGGTACTGATTATAAATAAATTGGAATTGGTACCCTTAATGAGTGCCACCTAATTTATTTGAGATTTTAAGAATGAACCAGGAAATTATAAATTTGCATAATGAAGAGCAGTTTGATAGAGTTTTAGTAAAAGCAAACTCAAAACTGAACTGCGGGACTTATGCATATAAATGAACGTCTGTTACATTCAAGCCCTTGCCAAACAAGTTCACATGATGCTGATTAAACCTGCAGTGTGAAACTTTTACATATAAATGAATGTCTGTTACAATCAAGCCTGTGCCAAATGAGTTCACACAATGCCTATCGCCAGCAGATAAATCTCTGTATTTCACAGTATACCAGAGTCTTTAACCTGGTG
Organism: Thunnus albacares; assembly: GCF_914725855.1. Lineage (NCBI taxonomy): Eukaryota > Metazoa > Chordata > Actinopteri > Scombriformes > Scombridae > Thunnus > Thunnus albacares. The sequence goes on along the minus strand of NC_058110.1, from coordinate 10,325,957 downwards.
TCAGGTTTGACATTCCCTCACTGGCTGGACAAATGCATACTGCGCATGCTCTATGGGCAAAGCACGCATTCCAGATACTTCCACCGACCAAGCCGGCTAACTTCCAATTAGCTCTCTGCTAACTTCAGGGATAAAATCGTTTAATCATGCAGCTCTTCTAGACTTTCCGAATGATGAGGATTGACAGGAATCAAACCGTCAATCCTCCGATTAGTGGAAGACCTGCTCCACTCACTCTACCTCCTGAGCCACAGCTGCCCCATAAGAGCACCTCCTAAGAAATAACACTTATATATTAGTTACTTTCTCTAATTAGAAAACTGAGGTACCTGTAAAATAAAATGGTATCTTTGTAACCTTTGTAACCAATCATTGTGTTTGAGTTGTAACTATACTAAAAATGAGCTGTGCATAATAACTGATTTTAACCTACATGAACAATGACAACATGGCTGCAACAGAAAAATCACTTTATGTGAATTTTGGAACTGAGCTCAGTTTCGGGTAAACAGCGTTTTCATGTACAGTTTGAGCAGATGGTCCAAACATACACACACACATACACACACACACACATACACACACACACACACACACAAATACAGAAAGGAGATGGTAAAGCAATCACTATTAGATCACTTGTGCAGGAACAACTTTAGCTTTGACAGGGAGATGTAAAAATGTAAAATATATCATTTGTATAATAGCAATTACTGCATAGTAAATCATTACTGTATATCACTAAAGAAAAGAAATGCTATAGCAAAGTTTCCACATAACCTTATGGCACCAAGACTGTGCAGTAATGAAGGTGTGTCTTATTTTTGTGTTGAGTAGAGAGCACTTGTGACCACAATATCAGTCGATACCAACATTCGATCTGAACCACAGTCATTACAACAGTCTGCATCATCAATAGGTTGAAATCTGTATATTGTTTAATAAACAAGGAGGTAGTGAAGCCCTACATGCTGTCGGAAGTTTACTGAAGAAGCAATGGTTCAGACCTTCATCAGGCATTCAACATTTTAAGGAGATCCTTAAAATGTATGCAAAAAACTACACAATATTTAAACATAATAATTATGAAGTTATAAAATCGTTAGAATGACCTACATCACTTCCATTATTACAGCATTAATTAATTAGGATCAATATTTATTGGTGAGGTTATTTTAATGAACTTAGTGTTTTATTATTTAAGAGACTGTATAAATCCCTCAGCCCAACGAGATGACAGCAGAAGTGAGTAGAGCATGTCGTATTTCCATTTTATTTGTTGTCATGCTTGAAATCATCCTTGGAATAGAGTTTGGAAAGTGGCATGGACTGCTGATGTAGCATGCTGGCTTATCTGCTGAATGCAATACTAAAACTCCCTCACATACTCAGTCTCTGCCAAAACGGGCATTTTCACAGAAAAACGGCTCATGGAAATCCCTTAAATTGACAGGGCCAGCTTACTTTTCAGCTCGCCCAACATAAAACTCTCTGACAAACTACTCTGGCAGCCAAGCGGCATATTGAGATATTCAACAAATGTGCGGACATAATAAAGAATTCAGAGATGTATTAGCTGATAAATGTACCTAAGCAGAGGATGAGCTAAGGGACCGAGCGGTAAACTCATATCCCCACAATCCTCTTTGGTCCATACAATAACACAGAACAAGAGTGAATCCGTTCTGATCACGGATGTGATACATTATGATGCACGCTGGGGGTTAAGAGTACACGGGGGGCAGTAACATTTGCAGGCGTGTGGTCCACCACCTAGCTAGTCATTGTGTCACATCATGTGGGGGAGGGAGTGCATGTGTGGGAGTGGGGGATTTGTGACAACTGCCATCTGGTGCGCTGGCACACCAGCACATGTGACAACATGACGATGACAGCATCAGTGTGAACGGTGGCTTTTAAAGTAAGAAAAAAATGCTAATGCTTGCACCGGCAAACCATGCAATATGTCACTCTGCTTCCAAGACAGTAATTTGAACACAAAATAGCTTGGCAGGCTTTTGGGGGGAAACAATAAGAGAGCTGCTGCTTTCATCGTACAATTTGTCACTTTTTCTTTTGAGTAGATGAGTAGATATCCCACAAGTCCTCCTTAGTTTGTGACAGATTTTTAAGAGAACAGCACAAAGCATAATTGAAAATGTCCCTTGTCTGCTGGCCAGTGATTTGAATATCTCTCCTACTAATTGAAAGAATTTTTAAGAGGCTTTAAAATGTGCAGTGTTTGACTTTTGCTCATGAGCCAAAGATTGGAATATTCTGAGCACAGTTGGCAGAGTTTTTCTTTTTGGGGACAGTTTTGGTTTTTTTTTTTCATTTCAAACACGCGACCTGGACTTTCAAACCCTCCTCCACTGGCACCTGCTGGGGAGTTGAGCATTCCTGCCATAACTCAGGCCATAAAAACACATTCAGCTTTCTTTGTTTCCATTCACAAAGCCTTCTGTCCTTGATTTCTCTGTTTACTGCATTTCTAATAGGCCTACTGTATCTTGTCTCAGTCCAACCTGTGTCCTGTGGTTTTTGGCCGAAGGACTGCAAGTGTATTGTTGACATTAGAGTTGATTCTTCTTTTTTTATTTTGGGCAAAATAGAATATAGACAATAAGGAAAAACCTGTTCTTCCAGCTGGTTATTTTGAAATATAAAGCAGACTGTGCTTCATTATGGGGACAGTTGCCTAGGCCTTTGCTGTGAAGGTTTGGTATCCCATGAGGCTTTGGAGTGCATGTGGAGTAAGCAAGTGCAGCCACCTGGCCCTCTCAAGGAAGGGCAGAGGCACTGGTGTAGCTGTGGGCACTTTGAGTTATTCAGCTCTGCATGTAGACTCAACATGAGAAATTTCTCTGTAACATGACCTGAAACAATTGCCACTAAACCTCAATGATTACAATGAGTTTCATTATTAACGATGCTCTGACAAAAGACTTGAAATTCCCCCAAATAGAAATATATTTCACAGGAAACTGTGTTGAACTATCTAAGGAAATAAACAACTGAAATATTTGAGTGTACAAATATTTGATGTTAAAGTTAGTTATACCAGCAGCATGTGGATGAGTGAGAGATGACTCCAATGTAATCTTAGAAAGACAACATATCAACTCTAAGGAAATCTTAGGGATCTATTTTATCTGTAAATTTAAGAAGTTGTTTTCACAAATGACAGAAATCAGCATTTGTTTTAACGTGTAAATCAAACACCAAATGAAATAACAATACATGTAAAATGTGAAGGTTGGATTATCAGAGTCAGTTACTGTAAAGTCACCCTTTAAATCATTAAACATTGTTTCAGAAATAGAGTCAAACTGGTCACAGTCAGCCTGTAAAAAAGACAGGATCAGCTGAATGCCCCTCTTAATTAAAATGCCTAATTGCACTAAATGATTATGTATCCATGAATATTCCTCTGAGAGTGATCTGAAGGTTATCATTTGGCCGGAATAAAGATAGCGACTTAATATCCCCCTAGTGTCCCTGGGAGTCCTTGCCTGGGGGAAACAACCATCTGTTTGACCTCGCCATTCAAAGTGGGTCATTTCATTTGAGTGGGGGATCGAAAAATGAAGGGTCTTTCAGTCTGTTTGTCTGCAGCTCGCTTATCGTTCACCTTTGTTTCTTTGAAGATGAAAGACATAGCAAAATATCATCACTGTATTCGCATATCCCCTCCAGCAAACGGAGAGTTGTTTGTACTGTCATCGTTTTATGTAGGTGTGGGCTCTTGTTGGATGTGTTTGAGAATTCCCAAGGTGAAGAGCCATTTATATCGCAAGCCTCAGCTATAACTGAAGCTCGTAGCCACAGGCACAACCATCTGTTGGAGCTCCTGAAAACTGGGTCACCTAAATGATATGGACTTAGGCCCCAATCAGACCGAACACTTTTTAGCAGCCTGGGGGCCACTTTTTGTAAGTGTTTTCAATGAGCTTCAATGAATCTTATTGCTCGTTGCTGAGTGCCTTGCGTTTTTGCAGGAGCGCCCTGAACACCTTGAATTGAAAAAATTTCAACTCAGAACAGCAAAGTGCCCGACGTCATTTGCGTTTTTCCCATTGTCCAATCGGATGAATTGAGAGGCAGGTGGTGATTCAGTGGTTTCCTAGCAACAATAAAAAAAAAAAATTTTTTAAAAAGATGCAGCAAGCTGCTCTTTTTTTAAATTGTAGGCTTCAACAAAAAAAAGCAGTGCGGTGCTCCTTGCATTTTGCAACCTATAAAAAACACTCTGTCCGAACGGGGCCTTAGGGTACATCATTCCATACAAGGTCATTTCCGCAGGTGTCACTCAAGGAAAAGTGTTTTTTTCTGTCCTTGTTGAGTCTCCAAGAGATAAAAGGTCTGCCCTGTGATGTCCATTGGGCAAAGTACCTGACATATCTACATTTTTTTGTTGTTACTGTCATATAAAATGAATAGACTTACCTGATCGCTACTGTTATCTTTGTGTCTTTTATGCCACCTGATAAACTGTTTAGTTATTCTGTTGTATGACAAAGCTACAAGGGAAAATATTTTGCCTAGAAACCCCAAAAATCAATTACTCTTCTAGGTACCATTATACAGTACTCTTGCTCTGAAGAAATCTCATTCTAATTGACTCAGCTCAGCATCCAACAATACTGCAGCACACACTTCTACTACGTCGAGCACTAATGCAATGCAGGAAGTAGTGTGTCCTTGTAGAGATGTTGAGAGGAACGTTAGTGTGTGGAGGTCAGGGTGATGGATGAGCATGAAGTACATTCAACTTTCAGAGATGGATTTTGTGTTCCTATTTTAATTTAACTTAAAAAAACCCAGCCATTACATAACCACAGTTTATTAACCATAGCCATGATCTTTCTATAACCTTATTACCTGTGCATTAATGTCCGTACATTATCTTTCAATAACTGTACAGTTCGTCCTGTATTACACCTTTCATAGAGGAATGCACTCGGTGTGTTAACATTATGCTAATGAAACCATATCTCTTGCATGACAGTGCCAGCACAGCCTTGAAGCTGAACTTTGAGGTGTGCCCGGAAATGAGGAAACACATGGAGATCCTACCAAAGACAGGCTTCATCCAGGCTCAATCAAGCTTTAATGCCCAACTCAAGTTCCTGCCGAGGTAAGGAAGGACACACAGAGGATGCAATGATAATGGAAGCACTAGAGCATACATAATCTTATTTTAGACTGTAAGCTTGTTAAGATTCTATCAACCTTATATGACAGTGCAAACAGTTCCCGCCAAAGGAGACTTGTCATGTGTGTTGGGCCAGGCTTGCAGTTTTGTGAATTCCCAGTCTCTGCTTCTTCAACAAAAGAGAAACCTGCAGTTTTCCTATATAACAAAAACTGATACGTTATACACTACACACAGAAAAAAAATGATTTGAGGGCTCTTGGAAGTAGACTTGTGCTAGTAGTACACAATAAACCAATACACCATTACACCAACACCAACTTTAAAGGATAATTCTAGTTTATCACAACCTTCATCTTATTTTTGTAGTAATAATAACATTGTATTTAGCTAATTGATTGCTGAGATATGGAAACATGGCATCTTCACTAAAAATGAGTCAGGTAGGGCATAAAACACAAGCATCAGACTGGGTGTAGATAAACCCTGTGATTAGCCTACTTTATCTGGGAAAGAAAAACATGGGTGAAAGGTAAAATAATAACCCAAACACCTCCTGCTTCAACTTTGACCTAGTTGTTTGAGTAACTGTGTGCACAGTAAAACCATTTCTTACACCAGATGTAGATGTGTTCCCAGGCCTCAGCAAATATTTTGGCGAATGCAACGTTATAATAACTTATAGAAGTTGATGACCGAAGTAAAAACAGAATTTTCTTTTGAGGTAGCAAGAGCAGTCCTCACATGTAACTTGCTAGCTGACCAGAAAATGCAAAAAACTGCATCCACCTTATCAGAGGTGAGCGAATAACCATCCAATTTCTGATAAGAGGACAGCATCAGCTAGATAAATCTGTTACTAGGATACTAAAAAGTGTATATGATAGCTTTCCTTTTTGATAAAAGCCAGATGTGAAGTCTTGCAGAGATACAAATGGTAACAATCTACCACCAGTCAACAGCCAGTGTGTATAAAAGAGCTTCTTTAACATACCTGCACTGGGAGTGCAGGGCATGAAGGCTTCTGATAATGACTCTGAAGGACATGGTAATTCTTTCTACAACAATGCAGGCTCTATATTTAGATGGAGAGGCAGGAATTGAACTGCGGTTTGAATGCCAGGAGAACGGACAGGGGACCCCTAGGGCAAGTATGAGAGGCGTGCAGTATGTAAAAACTCAGCGTGGGTGCTAGTATTCTTCTGCCCACCCTCTATTTTCCCTTCACAGTTCAGCAGCTTTGTGTATTGATAGCTAAGAAGGTATTGATGGGGGGAAAAGAATAACAAGAAGATGTTTTCTTCGCACATGACAAAAGTCGGGGGCACACGCTGGTCATCGTTCAGCAGCGGGGCAGGAGGGGAAAGTGGGAAAATGTCAGTAATCTGCCTTAGTGAATCAGCAGAGGTTTTAATGCGAGGATTAGAGTGCAACATTACTCGTGCTGCTGCTGAGATGGTGCAGCGTTGACGAGCACTAGCACAGCTACAGCTTCCACCCCCTCCCTACTCCCTCTGTATCACTTCACTTTCTCTCTCTCTCTCTCTCTCTCTCTCTCTCTGTGTCTCTCTCTCTCTCTCACTCTCGCTTCTGTGCTGTCTTCTCCCACTCTCTCACACATACTTCTCTTTTTCTTGGCCTCTCACCTCGGTGTTCAACTGTACTTCTCCTTCTTTGTTTTTCTCAACCTCTACAGTCCTCTTTCTCTGTGCTCCTTCACTTCCCTCTCTTAACTCTACATCTATTCTGTCTCTCTCTGTTATTCTCAAACTCTCATCCTTCTATGCGTCCACCATTCACCACTGCTTATATGCTGGCCCTGATTCTGCTTACGTAACCTAAGACACCAGACCTAGTTCCCTGTGCTCTCATTGATAACACTGTTGTTCTTAAAGGATAATTCCGGTTTGTTACAACTTTGATCCTCTTCTGTAAGTTTGGCTATCAGTTCTATTAATTATGATAACATTACAATAAGTTAACTGCTGAGATCTGGGAACAGAGTCGCTAATAAAAGGTCCAGCGGTAAACTGTGCAGCTCCATCAATCTCAGATCTCTAAAAATCCCTATCTTCAAAAACTTTCATATCACTGGTGGCATGTCCCTCTCTATTTGTCAGTGGAGTACTGAAGGTGTCCATATTTTATCAGATATATGGGATCATAAAGGAATAAGAATGGTTTTATTATCTTCTCATATATATATGTATATATATTTACTCACAGAGTCACAGAGTTAAGCATTTGTACATTTTTGTACTTACGCACCTTGAGCCAAATGCTCACTTATTTTAGTGAGTTAGCATGCTAACATTTGCTAATTTGCACTAAACAAGCAGTACAACTGAGACTAATGGGAATGTCTTTAGTTTTGCAGGTAGTTAGTCATAAACCAAAATACTGGACAAACAGAAATCATGGCACCAGATGAAAGGTCTGAGATATTTCAATAAAACAATTTTTGACCTACTGGTGGTGCTTGAGGCTATCCCTGTAGCTAGCCATTAGCATGGCTGAAAATCCAACCATAGCACTGTTTTGACAGAATTTCCAGAATCCTTAAAGAACGCTTTACTCATTTGGATGAAAAAACTATTCCAGCTGCACAATAAAGGAATTAGTGAGTAATTCATATATTTTGATAATGATAATGAATACAGAATGGAGTCACAACATCCAAAACATATATAGTTTTTTATTGTGCAGGGGATTGAATACTTCTTAATCCATTCTGGAAATACCTTCAACAGTGAGCTACGGTTATCGACCTTCTGTGTTTTTAAAAGATGCTCAGTAACTTATCTTCCTGAGAGGTACTAACTGGGGCTATGTGAGTAAAGTGTTATCCTAACCAGTAGAAATTGTGGCCAAAGCCAAGAAAATAAGCTCACAATTATCCTTTAAGACACCCTAAGGTCCCAAAGAATATCCTCCACCTGGACCAGAAATCTTGCTGGATAGGAAAAAAAGTCACATGTATGTCACATGATGTAAACGTTCTTACAAATCATACTAGAAATGCCAAATAAGATTGTTTCCAGCATATCGGCAAGCTGTGTTCCTTTATGTGTCATCCCTGTCATGGTTGGATCGCGCTGTACAATCTGTTGATTTTTGGTAGGTTTGCTTTTGTTTTATGCAGTGGCCGTGTGTCATTTAAAAAGGCACTGCCAAGTCTTCATAGCCAGAGTCTATGATTGGATTTCCAAATCCTTATTAGCAGCACTGCTTTCACTCACTGTCTCATCCACACACGCGCACACACACTATTAAATCTGGTTTCTAAAATGACTCATAGCTTTTATTCTTTACACAGGTGTTTGCGTCTTGCCTTCCCTCCCAGGCTTTTGGGAGAGGGTGAGCACATTCTTGCTTCCTGCTCTGAAGGATTGCGTTCAACCTGCCCACATCCTTTACCGTCTTTGCTTTCCTTCATCCCTCTCTGACTGTCTTCCTCCACCTTTATTTGTCACTATCCAGCCCACTCTTTCCCCTCACATACTCCACAGCATTGTTCCATTCACTACATAATCCCCTCTCTGCAAGGCCAATGGTTCACATGTTTGTGATCCTGTTCAGCTAAGAGGAATGCTGCTCATTTGCTTTCAGATGAAAACTGACAGCCCAATCTGTCTAGCATCATGTTCATGTTAGTCCATTTCTGTTTGGGAGTGGAGGTTATTTTGTTTTGTCGATTTCAGTTGGAGTTAATGTTTTTTTTTTTTTATCAAAGAAATATAGCAATTCAAGAGTAATTGTTGCTGTAAGTCAACTTACACACCCCGCACACTTCCATTGGTCTCATCCATACTTGCCACCAGTTTTGTGACTATTTTTCTATCACTATTTTCCATAGATGTAGCTAGGTAGATAGTTGCCGTAGCTGTGTCAGAAGATGACGTTCCCATTTTTAACCCTGCCCACAATGCTCTGATTGGTCAATTGTTTCTTCAACCAGAGAAATGCCCATTAAAAAATGTTGGAACTAGGTTATACTGACTGTTTTATTTCAAATCACCACATTTATGTCTCAGATTCAAATCTGAGCTATGTTACCGAGCGATGTGACCTGGCTTAAGTGGGCCTGCAGTTTTTCACTTCAGAACTGATTCAGTTCTTTAGCTTGGAAATTCCAGGATCAAGTAAAACATTCTGCCTCTAGAGAGTTTTCAAGACCAGATGAAAATTATTTCTTTATTTTTTGCAGTGTAAACCTGACAACATGATCATTAGAACAGGATCTCTTGAATGAGCGGTTTTAGGTGTAATCTCTGAAGAGTGGGGCAATGTGTCCCACCCTGTCAGTTCCGGCTGATAAAAGGGAGATTACAAGGATGATTTGCTTCAGACTTGCTACAGATTACACTGAACAGCTCCACCAATACTCTCACTGGAAATTACTCTGCTCACACCAGTATCGGCAACTTTAATGATGCAATGAGTTGCTGGAAAATAAGCGAACAACATAACCTGTTTGGTCAACATTATTTTTACGATTTCTTTTGTTCTTTTCTTTTCATTTACTGTAGTTTTTGTCCATCCATTTTCCCATACTGAAAAATCCCTAAGCCTCTTAATCCGTTTTGTAATCCTTTTCATAATCACTTTTCTTTAATGGTGAAATCCAAACAGAAGTCCATATTGACGAGGAATGTATTTATTTCAATGTAGTCTTTTTGCTCCCATCAGGTAAAATGTAGCACTAAAGCTCTCCAAGTTTCCTGATAGTTACGTTGTTTCAAAATTCTTCTACTTTCTTTTGAGTTTTTGGAGCCTTGCTCTCTTACCACTTCTCCATTTTTCCAGGTTTTCTAGGGAGGTACACGCAGATGATTAAAAATTATTCAAATACATGAAATTATGCCCAATTATTACAGCAATGCCAGTTGAAATCCTCTACAAATATCCACTACAGCTCTACAGCAGTACCACAAACTTTTTCACTGTGTAGGTCCTCCACTAATCTCAGAAGTAACAATAAAGACTATGGAGGAGAATTGCTTTTGGACGAGACTGTGGATAATCTGTCTACAGAGAGGAAGAACACACAAATAAATCTGTGCAGGACACTGACAAATCTGAAACCCCATCCATCCGCAAAATTCTCTTGAGCATATGGGCCTGGCGACGTCCCACCAGGCTTTTCCACTCTGCCCTGCCAAGCTAATTCAAGAGTGACTCTCCAGCAGCGATTCTATTAGCAGGCAGAACAAGAGTGCTTCCTTAAATACACCCTCTGTGCTCATTGGTCAAGCTATGAAGGAAGAAAAAAATACTTATTTTCATTACTCCTCTCGCGGAGGTGCAGAGATTTAATTTTGACATATGAGGGAGTGACCTTTGAGTCATAAAGGGTGTTATAGTAGAACAGTATGTTTACAACAGTGGTGTGCAGGAACAAGGCCTGGGAAATGTGAAACACAAACCTGTCCTTGAACCTGAATCTGACAGATTCGTTGAAGGCGAGGCTTGCTTCTAGCGCTTTGAAAAAACACACTGACATCTGGAGAGCCTTAAAACCACTGACATTTACAGCATTAGCTCTCAAGCCTTCATCCAGCATTAAGAGCGTAAGAGGAAAAGACAGAGAAGACAGTTGACGGGAGAGAGACGAGAAGGAAAAAGCAAGGAAACAGCAGAGAAAAAAGAGAAAGATGTTGGGAGAAGGGGAGAGAAAGTGAGAGGTGGAAGATGGATTGAAGCCACAAACTACATTTGACATTTGACCACTGTTTACATGATAATGAACGATACATACATACATACATATATATATATATATATACACACACACACACACACACACACACATGTTATTATGAGAGCAGCTCTTGACACAGGGAGATATTGAGGGAATGGAGTTTTACATAAGCCTGTGCATGACTACTGGGCCTCTTTGAATCATACTTACGTCTCCCATCACCATGGCTACAACCTACAGTAGTGTGGAGGCGCACTCTACATCTCTCTCCTGCTTTCCCTGGCGAGCTGATCCTACAGTCGTGGGTTAAAGTAAAGTAATGGGTCTTCAGGGTCTGAATGTTTGTCTTTTTTTGAAAAGCTCAATAATGGCGTGTGGCTTTTGACTGCTGGTATCTGATGTACTGAGAAAAAAAAATTAATTCAAAATCTCTGTTTCAGTCGTGTTTGTTGTGTGTTGTGTGTCTTTGTTTATGAACATGATGTAAGGACAAAGCCCTTTTTATGATAAAAGGCTACTTTGCATAATAGTGTGTATTCTTCCACTGTACAGACGCTCCTTATCCAAAGATGCAAAGACGTTTTTTGACACAGATACAGGAGTCCTGGAGGTCCCAATGACAGTGCAAGTAGCAGGCCAGGTTTGTATCATACTTTACACTGTAAACATATAGTTCCAGTTTATAGTAAACCTCCTTGTGATCATGAAAACATCGCACTTATCCTGCAATACAGGGCTTGTGTCCTACTTTGTCCCTAACAGAAGTAGAGCCACTGAAGGTTGTAACCTATTTTGCTGGTAACAAGCTAAAATTATCTCATACCCCCAAGGCCCAGTTACTCCATGGGCGTTAATAAGCCAAGCATAAAGGTTATTCAACATTGTTTAAGTGAAAATGTCTCCAGAAGCTCAAAATGTTCTTTGTTATGTAGCCTTAATAAGTTTAATTATGTTTCTTTTAACAATATCCTTTATGTTCCTCAACGTAGACACCCAGGAGTCTTCTAGATAATCTCACGATGCTATAGATTTCTGTTATGGCCCCCAGTTTTAATTATTTCAACTTTGTTACTGAAAAATCATGTCAGTTTGGCACGGCAGATGGCTCTAAATATTATGATATCCATGAACCTCGGCCGCCGTTGCTATGGAGAAGAGGCCAGTCAGAGGCACAAATTAGAGCTGTAGTTCAAAAGGCTTCTTTGTTCCAGTTGTGAACAAAACACGGTGCCATAGTTACTGAATTCATCCAAAATTCACCCAGAATCTGAAAGTGAATTCTTCTCAGCTGCAGCTTGTTACCAGTTTTCTATAAAGTGTAATCTTTAGCTCCATCCCTTCATTAGCAACACATGTAACTGAATTTTGCACTCAGTGCTTGGTTGTTTCATATAAAAATGCGCCTTGAAAATTATCTTTGTTGTCTTGATGTGACTACAGTGAGTACAGTACACTGCATTTATACCATATATTATACCATTTATTTATATTGGTTATGGTAACATAACCAGGACATACTGGAATTACATTTATTGGCTTCAGACACATCCACATCATGGATGTGTTATTTTAGTTGTGTATAGTGCAACAAACACTAATTACGAGACTATTTGCAATTAATTGTCAAGCAAATCATTCCTCTCAAGGCACAAATCTAAAATAACCTCTTGTCAAGGTCCAGTGTGCATTTTGCAATATGAAAACAGTCAATTCTGAAGCCCTCGAAGGGAGAAATAAAGTGCTTACAGCAACTGAATTCCTTCAACTAGTCAGCAGCAGCCTTCATTAAAAAATACAGAGCAGCTGCTTAAACATTCGTGTTGCACTGATGCCAGTCCTCTTTCTCAGTAAATCTAAATCTGGCCTGTTTTCTTGCCAAATCGTCACATCCCTCTCCCTCCCTGTCCAGCCCCTATTGCCTGTCTCTACCAGGACAAGGGGAGGAGAGGAGAGGATTGCAGGGGAAGCACAGCTCTGACAAGGAGCCAAAGACTGAGCCAGGATGCTCCTGTGGAGCACCAAAGCTGTTGCCCTCAGCCCCAGGCCCTGAGCTCCTGGCACTGAAACATGCACACACACGTACACTGATGTATGGTCACCAGACACCACAGCAGCCAGGAAAGCAATGGTGCAGAGACCAATAAACAAGGTCATCTGCTGCACACTGACTCAATGACTCAAGAGGACGTCATCTCGAGAAAAAAAGCACTGCTCACAAGATTCACCAATAAACAGTTGCATGGGTTAGTGCAGAGATTTCAGTTTCTAACACTTTGAGCCTGTTTTGGAGTGAACACACATACACACATATATACACACATCTTGCGTCTCAGCTGCTCAATGATGAAGGATGACTATATGCATAAAAGCGTTGCTCTTTTTCAGCTCGGGAGACTAAAATGGTCTTTCCTTAAACATGAGTTTGATTAATTTGATACTTCAAGTGCATATATTCATATTTGTGAAATAACAGACTTAAAAGGCTTTATTTTTAGAAAACATCAGTCCATGCTACTCCCATGTTCATATTGTTGCTTTCTTTGTTCTCTTCAATCTGAATATGAAAATATATAATTAAGATTTAAAAAGCAGAACAGAACACTGGAATCATTTTGTAGTATATAAATCAAACCACAATGATGTTTCACGGAAATTATTATGATGTGAGAATGAAATAAAGGGAATCTAGATAAGATGTGACATCAAAAGCAAAGCAGGGCAAACATGTTTGAAGGATGTTGATGAAAATGGCCAAAGATTTGTAAAGATGTTTTATGTGTGTTCAGGTGCAGCTGGTCCATTTCACAGTCCAAGCAGTTATGACCTCCTCAGACCTGCAGTTTGACCGGACTGAGGTAGACTTTGGCTACTGTTCCATTCACCAGTCCATCAGGAGCAGTGTTCGCCTTACCAACATGTCCCTGCTGCCTCAGGACTTTGGCTTCCTGGGTGTTCCAGAGGTACTGTGGTTACAGCTGAGGTGACAAAGTAGATGAGGGCTTATAAGAAATCTTTTGAGTGACAAGAACTTCTGTGTTTTTAGTTTCCAGTACTGTGAATACTTTATCTTGTGTTAAATGTTGCTGTATCTGTGCTGTGCAGTTGCCTGGATCCAGATACGAGCAGAAACTATTAGTCACCGAAAATAATGTTTTTATCAATGCTGTCTCTCTTGATGATGTCAGGTCTGGAGGAGACTTAAATTTAGTCATTAAGATAGCACTATCACTGTTTAAAATTCAGCTTTACCTTCCTTTCCTCTGAGACATTTCCCATTTTTTGAGATATGCCACTTTTGCTCAACCCTTAAATTGGAAATTTAAGTAATTCGTGTTGTTTTTGTTCTCCTCACACTTCAGTTTATGGACATCCAACCTAATGATGGCTTTGGCACTCTTCTCCCACAAGAGACCCTGGAGATTGATCTGATTTTCAGTGCCAGCAAGGCCAAAGAGTACAATTTCCAGCTCAGCTGCAAGTCTGGAATTAACAGGTTAAGATGTAATCCTTCATTCTTTGTAAATTAAATGTCATATCATGTATATGGATTTGTTGATTGTTTATGTTCAGAATATTTTTGAATATATAGCTCAATGATTTCTTTTCGTTTGTCCTCAGAGTTTTTCTTCTGTCTTGCCGAGCAGTGGGTGTCCGCCCTCCACTGGAGCTCTCCCATTCTCTGGTCAAGTTTGGGGCCACGGCGGTTGGTGACCACTCCACCGCTCTACTTCACCTGATTAACCATCACACTGATGGTAACCAGTCCAAACAACCAGCCCCTCTTGGGGTCAGAGAGGCCATGGCTCCAATAGCACCCAGGCTGTTCTGCTTCACCCCACCCCAGGATTCAGACATCAGGATCACTCCTTCTGCAGGACGCCTGCTGGGTGGAGAGGTGGAGTAAAACACCACTTATGTTTAAGGGGCAAATAACAGTCAGATTACTCGTCGTGAGGAAAATGACCCTGAGGGTTACTGACATGGAGACTACAAATTTATAACATAAAAAGCCTTCATTTCAAACTGTGGGCATGATTTAAGATCCATTTACTGGCTTTTTCTAGAGCTTTTAACCGCATCTCATGGTATTCAGTCTCCATCAATTGATGAAGACCATTACATGTTCGGTTAAGTTTTTTTCGTCAGACTACTATTTCCAAAATTGAACTATGACACTTGGTTACATTATGGGAAATGCAGGATGAGAAAGTACCCATACAAGAGACTAAAGTTCAGGATATCTGGGCCTCTGTGAGAACTTGGCAATCAAGTCCATTTGAAGAATTCTTTATCTCTAATAATTTGACCCCACCTCACTCATCGCTGTCTCAGTAATCTTTTGGAGCCTGATCTCCTGAATTTGTGTTTCTCATTTTTTTTACGCATGGCCAAAACTTTACTCTGACATTGTTTTAGTTGCAAAACCAGAATTTATCACAATTTTAGACTGTGACTACATATGATCATAATCTAATTCCTAGTTCTAACTCTAATGTTAATCGAGATTGTTTGAACTGGGCTTTAGGAGGAGTGTACGGAAGTTCTTGTTACATTTAAGTGTAAATTTTACTTGACATGACAATTCACATCAAAGACATAATGATCTCAGAGGAAATTCCTCCAGTCCCAGTTCAACTCAATTCAGTTGTACAGAATAACAGCCATCGCTGCCGTTGGGTCACAACAAAAGCCTTTATAGCGTAATGACGCACTCTACTGGACACCTGATGGAAGTGAACAAATTTTTATTAATACTTCTCATTCAAATCGATGTTTATGTTCATGTGAGCTACAGAATCAATGGGCAAAGAATATAATACAAAAAAAATAATTTTGAAATAAATTTTATATTAATATTTTAAATTATTATTTATCTCAGTACAGGTGTTTTGAAAATCCTTGCAGTTATTGATGTAGGTTGTGACAGTTGGACTTGAAGTCCTATTTTCCAACAGCTGAGAGTGGAAAACTTTCCTCCAGACTCACACTCTGTTTATAGTAACAATTAATCTGTTGTGTTATTTTCTTTCAACTGTATAACAGAGGTCAGGTGGGAGAAATCCAGTAAATAGTCTGCAATAGGAAAACAGAGGGATTATCTTCCTCAGTCCATTTAAATTGGTCCACACAAGAGAAAACCCCAGAACAAGAGACTGCCAAAACTAATTTAAACCTTTAAATTAAAAATGACCAGGGAGTAAGAAAAAGTTTCCTGAAAAATCTGTACAACGCACAGTTTTAACAAATGTTATTGCTTTACCCTTCAATCTGTTTTTCATATGAGTAATTCCTGACATGTTTCCATCTCTCTGACCTAGAGATGTCTGGTCCAGGTGACGTTCAGACCCAGACTGTCGGACCAGGAGATCAAAGACGAGGCACTGCGTCTCCTCCATCGAGCCAAGTTGCTCCGTGAGAAGGAGTTGGAGAGGAACCGACAAGCTGAAGAGGAGGTACGACTGTATTCCCACCAACTCCAGTCACCTCCTGCTAGTGTGAGGATTGATCTGTGCTGCCACAAGGGTTTTAAATGTGAACACATCACCAGATTACTGATTTTTTCACACTTTCATAACCATACTTATTTATACAGAATGTAGCCCCTACATTTATATATCCCCAGTATGAACCCATCTCTATGTTCATGTCTGTGTTGGAAGATAAAAAAGGAGATCCCAGTGGAAACCAGTAAAGGAAAGAAGGCATCTGTGAATCCAAAGGACAGCAAAGTGTCAGACAGCCCCAAACCTGAGAGACTAACTGAATCCCCAAATCCTGACAACATACAGCCAGGGTAGGAGGTCTCATTTATACTTCATTTTTATCCTTGATGTCATCAATGTTTCTGCTTGCTTTGTAATCCCGTGTTTTCCAGCACAACCAGTTTTCTGAACTGACATGCCAGTGAAGAAAAATATTCATAAATAAATATTCTATCAAATATCAGAGCGTAGTGATGCAGAAAGAGAATAAATCATTCCTTAGGAAACATCTTCCACATCCTCCCTGAAAGCATCTCAAAGTAGGAAAGTAGGCTAAACCCAATTAATAACTTGGAGAGACATCTGAGACCCGACAACACTGAAATATAAATTACACTCAAAGCTTTTACTTGTACATTCACTCCACTTCCAGTGCATAACCCTTGTGTAGTCTTAACATTCTGTATACTCCCTTTGTCCT
Organism: Thunnus albacares; assembly: GCF_914725855.1. Lineage (NCBI taxonomy): Eukaryota > Metazoa > Chordata > Actinopteri > Scombriformes > Scombridae > Thunnus > Thunnus albacares. Next base: position 10,308,918 of record NC_058110.1, on the reverse strand, counting down.
AAGGGTCAAAAATGACCCGGCTTCACTAAACCCATAAGATAAAGCTGCAGCTTAATTGAATTCTAAACCTCAAATCTATTTTGCATGAAGAAACAACCTGTCATTCATCACAAACTCTGTACAATGAAGAATTCAACTACAAAATATTAGTCTTCTCCCATTTTTTGAACCAGTGTTCCTACCCACAAGGTGTATAAACAACAACAATAAATAAGAATAAAATAAGATAATAGGTACAAAACAAAAACTTGAAGAACATAATCAACTCTAATTAGCGCATGTGGGACAGTATGCAAGTGTGAGTGCATGGACTTTACAAATGTATTTCTTTCATGTGCAGCACATAGTATTTGTTTTATACTCCTTCTTTGGGGGGCAGAATTGGCATCTCCTCCTCTTGCCCACTCCAGCTGCAGCCTCAGGTGGATCAGGACAAGATTCTTCCCCCTGAACAGCTTTCACAAGCGCTGTAGAGGCTGCTGTGTGTGGGGGAGGCGCTCCCTTCTTTGAATGTGTGGGGTTACAAGTGCCTTTACCAGCTGCTCCAGGAACACCCTCCTCTTGTTCTGCTTATCAGGCATCCAGGTATTGTTGATCTTGTTCCATATCACAAAGGCATTGTATGCGCACACATCGCTGATGTTATGGAAGATGACCAGGGGCCAGAAGGCACTCATCCTCCTGCAGCTGTAATTTCCAATCGCCTTGTCCAGTTTGTCCACACTTCCTTTGTTGTGGTTGTAGTCCAGGATGATGGTTGGCTTCCTGTCCTCACGATCACCGATCTCAGTCGTTTTGTGCAGTGTGCTCAGGAGGACCACATTCATGTTCCTCTTTGGGAGGTAAGACACCAGAGTGGAGGTGGGAGTGAAGGCAAACTTTGACAAGAAGGCCCTCTCCCCCTTGTTGCAAGGAGTGCAGGAGGGAGCTCTGGCTTGTTCTTTCTAACTGTGCCAACCATGGTGATCTTCCTCTTCAGAGGCTGCTGGCTGAGTTCAGAAGAGTCACATCCATCAGTCAGTCCATCAGTCACATCAAGCACAACCCGCATCCCCTGGTTGTTCTCCGGGCCTCCACCGGTCGGCTTCCCTATGTAGACTTGCATCTTTCAAGCATAGCTGGATTGTGTGTCACAGGCCACCCATATCTTGATGCTATACTTTGCTGGCTTGCTGGGCATAAACTGCCAGAAAGGAAAGCGACCTTTTGACAAAAGAGATTATTATCAATAATTATTGTCACTGTCACAGGAAACAATCACATAAATCAATGATTTTACAGCAATACATGATAAAATTAACGGTGAAATTCACTTACATTACAGATATGAAAATAAAAATTTACCTCTGAAAGGAACCAGTTGCTCATCCACTGTTACTTCAGGCTCAGGGTTGTAGAGGTATAACAGACACCCAGGCGATGTCCTGGGCAACTGCATATCATGTGGGCCCTGGAGTCATCCTTATGACATTTTGTGATGCCATCCCATCCTGGTTGTCATATGATGACAAGGACCAGGTTATTTTGCTCCTTTAGCTTGGGAGATTTCTTCTTCATCTGAAGATGATGCATCATGTTGTATTCTTCTCCATCTTCTTCAGATACCTCCTCCTCTTCTAAATCATTGTTCTCTTGTTCCTCTTGGACATCTGAAAAAGTCAGTGAGACAAAGTCAGTGAGGTCAATCAGTAACACACATATTCTCAATTTCTCATTTTGTGTGTGTGTGTGTGTGTGTGTGTGTGTGTGTGTGTGTGTGTGTGTGTGTGTGTGTGTGTGTGTGTGCGTGTGTGTGTGTGTGTATGTGTGTGGTTTCTGTGGTGTGTAAATGATTTTACAACTGTCAGGTCAAAATGACCCGAAGACAGTCGTTGTACCCTTGTGATGTTTCACTTCCTCTAATGTTGGGGTCACTCAAGGAAAAGTCATCAGACTTCAAGTTGAAAAAAGATCATTTCGGGAGTTTCCTGTGCTGTTAAACATAGTGTTGCATCATTTTTGACCTTTAAGACAACTCAAGATGATTTCATCAGTATTTTAATTTCTTCTAAGTTGCTGTGATCACACCGTGCATATTATGATCTAAACTGAGCTGGAAAACTTGAATGAAAAGAGTTTCAGTGTGAGAAGATTGTTGATTTGTTCATGTCTTTTCCTGCAAGGTCAGAGCAGTATGAGGAGGCTAAAGCCTCTCTGCTGTACTCCTTCACCCAGCACTACAGGGAGTACACTGTTCCCTGCTACGTATCGGACGGAGACCCTCCAGAGGAAGACCGACAGGCCCAGCCAGCATGGAGGTAACACTGAGTCAGCTTCCGTACAGCTCTGTAAAACACACTGTACACCCTGCCATGTCAGATTAGTGTCATATTATGTCTTTAATCTTTGAGACTTCACTGGACCCAATACAGTTCATAATTCCTGTTAGTTTACAGATTTTGTAAAATCTGAATGTCAACCAGCTCTTTTAAACCATGGCCTCTTTTGCCAGACTTCCACTGTTTTAATTTATGCAGAAAAGTCTGCATAGTCATACAGTTGATATAAAAAACATATCTCAACTACTCAGAGTCTGTATTAACCCTATAGGGCCCAGAAAAAGACACTACTACCTGCCCCTGGTTTGCTGTGTGTCAATTAGGTTTTGGTCATTTAAATAAAAAAGGCAATCCTTTTTAAGAATACACTCTTGTAAGCACAAAATCAACTAAAAAAAGGCTGGAAAAACTGACTCAGGGCCCCTCTACAAGACGGGGACTCATCATTGAATCATCATTGAAATTGCCGGGAAAACAGTGGAGAAAATGAGAGAGTTGAAATTTCTTTACACTTTCTTACACTAATCACAAATGGGAAACCAATGTTTACAAACCCCAAAGCTGGTTTGATGAAACTCAAAAAATGTCAAGGAAGCTATGGAAGTTATTTGTACACGTCAGTTGTGGAACGTGTGCTACCTTTCTCCATTACAGTTTGGTTCAGCAGCCTGGCATCTTTCTCCAATTACTCCAATTATTATTAAGTTCAGCTTCATCAGCAGACTCTAAATATTTGATAGAGAACCTTGTTTTAAGTCTGAGTATTTCAAAAGAAGTACATATCTTGACCCTGTTCAGCTCTTGAATGGTAAACCTTTGACTTTTTAGGGTAATCAGCAATTTCAAATCAATCTTTTAGTACATTGTCTTCTTTGCATTTTTTAAGTATTTTGGGTATTTTGAATATTGTCTATTCATATAATACTTTTATTTGTATGAAAGTGATTGTGAGCTGCCAAAAGTTAGATGTATAGTATTGTGGCTAATGACAGATGAATAATCAGGATGCATCTGCTTCTTTACAGTCCTTTCAACACTCTCTACTTGAAGCTGCAGTGTCCTGCTGTACAGCCCCCTCTAGTGGTGACATCCAACAATGGACACAATGTCATAGACTTCAATCACGTGGCAGTAGGTGAGTCATTTCAAATGTTCATGTAGCTTGATGGTTCATCCCATACTGCAGATGTACATTTGTGTATGTGATATTTATTCATTGTGTTGTATTTGTGTTCTGTCTATTTTTAGGAGAGAAAGTGATTAAAAGGTTTACAGTTCAGAACATTTCAAAGGAATCTTTGGACGTATCCTTTCTTCGCAAATACTGCTTGTCTAAGTTATTACACAAAATTCTACACAGTAAACAAAATGCTGCATGTGCTTGTACATTTAACCCTTACAGTTTCAGAACTTTAACAGTGGTGTTAAGTGGTATGGAAAAGTCTCAAAATGGTTTTCTGCTGATTCCCTATAGTGTGCGGTCTGTGGTCCCTCTTTTATATATAGGCGGATATTAAAGGATCAGTTCACCCAAATTACAAAGACATGTTTTCTCACTTACCTCTAGAAGTATTCAGTGTCACAGATAGTTTTGGTTTAATTTGTGCAGGTTACAAGATATCAGACTCAGGGATTTCTGCCAACAATGTCCACATTACTCCTCAGACCCCAGATCTCACTTTTCACTGCTGCTTTTCTTTGACCGTTTCCAAGCTGAGGTCATCAGTGTTGGACATATATGGCCCCTTTTCCCTTCTCAATGCTCTCAGATGTATAAGACCAGGAGAAAAACACACTCTGGTACTGGCCTTCAGTCCAACTCTTGAGAAAAAGGTGGGTTAACAGTCTAGAATTTACCACACAGCACCAGTTTATTACTAAATATAATTTAAAAAATGAACATTTCTCCCTCTATTGAATGACAAGTATCTCTCAGAGTGAAGTAAAAGTATCCAAAATTATTGTTCCCGTATTAATCCATTTGTAATTTGTCACTCTACCTCTCAATCTGAAAATTATGAAAAGAAAAATCTCATAAAAGATAATTCAGTAACTAATAAATAACAAGTATTGAGCAATACCTCACCACCTCTACTGTTCTGTAGCACTGTGAGACACTGGAGGTGCGAAGCAACAAGATGATCCTGGAGATGACTCTGCGTGGGGAGGGTGTGGTCCCCGCTGTTACCTGCTCCCATCCTGGAGGTCTCCTTGACTTTGGCTATGTGCTGGAGAAGGAGAGCACCTCGCAGGTCCTGAAGGTCAGTCAAGTATGAGAACGAGATTCCATCTTGTTAGTTTTGAAGAAATGTTAGAATTTTCATATTTTATCCATTATCAGCTTAAGTCTAATCCAGGTCCTGGTCTTAAAACAATCAAGGCCAGAACTTGTCTTGGTAGTCTTGATAATGACTTTCAGTCCTGTTTTGCAGCTGCAGAATAGCTCGGTGGTGGCGGTGGGTTTCAGGCTGCTGCTGTCCAGTCTCGCTCCTTCCAGGCCTCAGGGTGGAGCTGACAAGGTGGCCTTCCTGCTGGGCAGCTACACAGACTCTCAGGTCCAGCCTACTGTGGGTAAGCTGTAATTAATACTGCACAGTTCGCCAGGGAGCCTGACAACTGTGACTGCTGGAGCTACAAAAGGAAAAAGATATAGAGCTGCTACTACAAATGCAAATGCCTGCAGGACAGAAGGACACTGTTGAGGAACTGTCGAATTGATGAATATTTTTAAAAAATTGAGTCATATTCTCTGGCCTTCATGGTCGCCAGATCTCAACCCAACAAAGGCACTCAAGAATGATCTTCTTTCCTCCAGCACAGTTCAAACACTTGGAAAATCTTTGTCAAAGAACACTGAAGCTGTTCTGGGGGAACATGATGGCCCTTCATTTCACTGAGACGCTATCGTTTGTACTTAAATTTGTCACAATGAACACACAGCTCTATATATCAGAATATGCACATGAGAAAGATAAAAATACAAACCATTTCTTAATGCTTTTCTCATACTGTACTTGTTATGTGTCTGTCAAATCAATGAATGTAATGTCATGTAAAATTTTTGTGGGATGTGAGCTGTGCAAAAGAGGCTGTACGTCAATAGCAGGTAGTGTTTTTTTGTAGATTCAGTGTAAAAGTAAAGTTACAAAATGAGTCCAGTTCATAGTGCTTTACAGTGGAGTTAGATCATTTAAAAAGTAACAAAAAACAGAAATGAGCATTCAAGAGCTTGTACTCTATGTTGAATATGTCAACATTTTAGATAAGTGGATGGCTAGAGGAGAGTTAATTTATTATATATTTTTATCTGCGGCTGTGAGAAGAAAATATATATAGTTTCAATGACTTCCACTGACAAAAATAGTTTCTTGCATTTAAATATTTATTAGCTGTAAATTTGTTGTAATTATGGTCAACATGGATGTTGAACCTTTCCACCCCTCTCATTTTTAAAACAGTTCTCTTTTCAGGAGTAGGGTCTGAACACTGACCACTGAGAACATCTTCTGTTCTCAGTTAGTTACAGCTTTGACTGATAGTGTTCAACACCAGGGTCAAGCTGCTATTGAAGGACAAGAAATCATTCATCATTCATGATTTTCTCATGAATATATGTCCAAATTTCTTATAAGCTCAGTAAAATAATCATAAGGTTTGTTTTCATCGTTTTTAACAACAGTACTAGTAGCAGACGTAACATTAGTAAACATAAGTAGTAGCAGTTTGTGTTTTGTATCCTGTACAGGAACCCAGAGCTACAGTGGGCTGAGTGTGTTCAGTGTGGTGCCAGTAGAGGGCAGCATTGCTCCAGGACAGAGCCAGGACGTCACTGTCACCTTTCAGCCTGACCACCCATCCGTCAACTATTCCGACAGACTCACCGTAGAGCTCACAAATAAGGTCACACAAGCACAGACTCACATACACTTGAATGCATTTCTTCACTCAGCTTGACCTTGGCCTTCATATTGGTTATAAACCTCATCACATGGTCCAGGCAAAGTGCTGTCCCACAGTGCCTTGCTGTTATTCGAGTGTACTTACTGCACCCTGTATGTCCTTTATTCACTCTGGGCTTCATGATATAACAACTCTAACCCTGTACCACCTCTTTCTCCCAGAGTAAAGTGTGTGTGATTGATCTGAGGGGTGCAGCCTCTTCACATAACATGTATCTGCATGGAGGAGACCTGCTGACTGTGCCCGTTGAATCCCTCCTCCCTCCACTGATAACAAGTCAACCTCAGCTTACAGGTACAGTAGCTTCTGCCTTCCTCTAGTCTTCAGTGTCATCAACCTATCATATGATGCACAGGATGCACTTGTGCTTGATTAAATGGTATGGAACTGATCAGTGCTACACTTGTTATCTATGGGAATTATCAGTGGAAACTGATTTAACTTCAACCATATTCTCAAAGACACTGATGGCTCCAACAAGACATGGAAATCAGGCCGAGGAAATAAAGACGCTATAAAGATGACTAATAACTCGCAGACGCGTTCCATGATTTATGCGAGCGAGGGTGGGGTGTGTAATGTAGTCATTTATGGTTAATCGTAGCATGCTGGCAGGTCGTGTGCTTGTCACCAGCACTCAGATAATATTTTACTGCAAAATCTGTGTGTAAAAAATAGGCACACCTCCAAGGTTACTTCAAGTTTGACTAACTCAAAGAGGTGTTTGTGCAAGAAGATAACATCAGCAGCTGGATAAGACCTTGAGCTTCGCTATGATTGTGTCAGAGGAACAAGGCTCCTGTGGGGACGGAGATGTTAGCTTGAATCTGAAAGTTTCTCACTGACACCCAGCAAAATTCAAGTTGAAGTCTGCATATTAGTAAAGAAGGAAGTAGTTAAAGGATCAGAAAAGTGTGTTTGATTTTAACTTGTTAACTAAAAAGGGGAGAGGGGCTAATCAGTGAAAGAAGAGAGTGGAAGCTAAGAGATGTCTGACATGGTAGAAAATCATCCTGATGGCTGAATGGTAATGCAACATCTCCTTGGCCACAAATACCAGTACTTGACATAAATTAAAACACTAACATACTCCTGTAGTGCCAGGATTATCTGTTGCCATTTTTAATACAACTTTACTTTGAAGTAGTGACAGTAAGCCAACGTGTGTGTGTGTGTGTATGTGTGTGTGTGTGTGTGTGTGTGTGTGTGTGTGTGTGTGTCATCTATATCTAGAGTCTGAGGTGATGGAAAAGCCCAGCTTCCCCGTGCTGGTGACGCTGCGGGCCAGCTACAGCGCAGGGACCATCAAACCTGCAGTCAGAGAGCTGCAGGTGGGCTGCATCCGCTCCACACAGCCCAGTAAGAAGGTAATGTGGTCGGCGCAAATATCTAGAACAAGAAAAGCAGCAGGTTTACTCAGTTATGCAACTGACTGCTGCAAATTGTTTCATCAAGCACACTGTGATGCATCATGAGAGGGTTAAAAACCTGAAAATGTATTAACAATCAATACCATGATTCGTCATCATTATACTGAATGTTATACTGTATATTAGGATATCATGATACAGCTGCACTGTGATCCATCTGACTCCTTAATCTGTCTCAGAAAATATGGGTAAATAACTAATTAATGTACAAAATGTTTTCAGTTTTTATTGTTTAAATGTTGCAGATTTCTTAAAATGTTGCTGCCATGTTTTCCCCCCTTTTTTCCAGTGAAGGAAAGTGTCTTATTAGCAGAACTAGACTGACATAGCATAAATATTTCTAGGTTATAAAATGAAAAGTGTTGAAGCATAAATGTATAAATGAAGCATCCAAAAGCTTTATATTCTCAATCCATTTTTCCAGTTAAGGGATTGGTAAAAAAAAAAAAAAAAAAGTCATCTTCTCTCTGTTTCTCCCAGAATGGTGAGTTTCTCTGGGATAACGTGGCGTCTCTGCAGCAGCAGGGCTTCAGTGTGGAGCCCAGCAGAGGCAGCGTGGAGCCAGGCCACAGATGCACCATCACTCTCACATGGACTCCCCAGAGTGGATACAAGGTGAGGAGGAGAACACGGACTGCTGTTGGCTTTTTGTTACTGAATAAAAAAAAAGAAGATAAAATATAAAGATAAAGATTAAAGTTTGCATGAATTAGTAACAACTTGGGGGTTGGTGGTGGTTTTGATCTGTACTTTACAACAGATGCAGTGTTGTAAAATACCTTAAGAACCCATATTTTTGTTAAAAAAGCTTAATTACATCCATTGTGTTGTAATGTTGTAAAGTAATCAAAACATAAAAGTCCGAGCGGTTTGATTAGTTGAAGTTGCTCATCAAAAAGTCAAAGCATCTTTAGGTAAAAATAATATTACTCAAAATTTCAAGTACATAAAAAAGCTGTTCATTTACTGTGACAAGAATAAATGTCATTATAACTTCACAGTTCAGAGTTTTTAAATCTGAGTTCAGAATCTGTTTCAGCTTTTTACAGCCATTTCCATTCTGACAAGGACTGAATCATGGTGGAAACACTGAATCCTGCTCATTTTGGTATCGAAAGAGTAAAAATATTGGCACAAAATCTCATATATCAGCAGCTCTAACAGCATTACCACCATCAACCTCCGATGTCATGTGTCAAGACTTTTGAACTTCAGTTACATCAGGTGTTTGTTTATGAACACACTGCATCGGCTGGTTGTATGAACTGTATGCTTGTGTGTGTGTGTGTTTCAGCCCTATGAGGTGGTGCAGATGTGTGTTCCTCTGACCTTAAAGGGGGATGAGACAAATGTTTACAGAGTCACCCTGATGGCTTTGGTCTCCACCGCTGCTGACTGACCTCTACCTGGATACCGGCCAGTGCGAAACACACACACACACTGACACAAGAGACAAAGACACATGATATATTGTGTATATATGTGGCCACCATAACAAATAAATTCATTATTTATGATATGAGACAGTATATCTTATTTTGTCATGTTGGTCTTATACACAATGCAGAGCAAAGTGGAAAGTCTAACAACCAGAAATGATCATAGAAACAGATTTTAAAGAAGGCTGCAGATCGTTATTTAAATGTTTATTCACTCTTTCAAGAACCAACAGACCACTTCTGAAAGACAGATACAGACTCCTCCTTCTTGATTTTACTGTAAACTTAAACTGCCAGTCACATTTATATCTACCGTCTATATGTACAGTGTTCACAAATTAGACATTTATATTAAAACAATGTGTATTACTGCATTTTATGTTTGCTTCATCTCAGTTTTCACAACACGTGTTAAACCCTTATGTTGAACTCAAATTTTGTTGTCAAAGAATAAGGAATTCCCATCAAAACATATAGTATATACAGTATATACTATAGTATATATATAGAGAAAGAGTACATAGTGGTCATATAGATAATACAAATAGCACTGACAAAAATGTGCAACTTACACAGAAGTAAAGGTTTAATCATAAATTACACAAAGGAAGACTGGAAGATTTTTTAAATATACTGAATATACTGTAAATATGAAGCCAAGAATCTTACTGTAACACTACAGTAAACACTACACTCCGTTCTGTTCTCTATCTACCACAATGGACACCTAACATTAGATATTTCAGTCACTCACTGAAAATGCAGTAAGCTAATACAAAGATGCTGGAGAGCATAAAACAGCAAAACACAACTGACACGACTGCAGCAGAAACTCATTACATTACATGTTGATAACAGAAGGAAAAAAACCGAGTTACTGTGGTGAAGTCATTTGCAGTTAAGTTGATTTAGTGTATGTAATGTTGCTCATCTGGGTGATATTAAAATGAGGAGAAAATGCAAACATTGATATAGTGATCTGTATTTTTAGTAATAAATGTTTGAACCGGAGAATTCTGAGACTTGAGCATTTTGAGTTTTGCACTTTGTATGCACAGCATTTGTGTTCAAAAGTAACAATTTAGGAAGTCAGTTTTGCTCTTTTCATTTAAAGTTTTGCACAGTGAAACTTCTTTGTTGTACAAATTGAGCCAAAACAATCGTGAATTTCTGTATTACCCTATTACTTACCTCTTATATAGCTAGAATTATGAGGAGACTTTAAAATCCTGTTGACCTACCGTAGCCTTTTACTCTAGGACAAATCTTTTTGCAATTTTTGATGTTTGCCTTGAAATGCATGAATTCCTCTCCAATACATTAGAGGATGTTGCTTCCAAAGCAGAGGAAGAGCAACAAGAAGACCTCAGGTTTTGTACCTCAGCCTTTTATAAAGTACCTGACTCCGCCACCAGGGGGTGCATGTAGAGCCAAGTAAGCAGCGGTTATATCAGGGTTGGGTGTGTCAGTTGATGTAAGCCAGCAGATGTATACAGTACATACTGTAGCACTGCTGGTACTGTACTCATGAAGTGAATGGAGTTCATACTGAGGTCAAACAAGGTGCAGTCTGTGAAATATGACACAGAATGTGGAGCGATAGAAAACAAGTGGTTTGGTACGAAAGCCTTTTGTGTGAAATTACATTGATCAGGCGTAGACTGCCATGTTGATCTGTTAGTATTAGAAGCAGCATTTGCAGCTTTAGGCTGTAAATAATGAATGGTAACTGTAGTATCACCAATAATAGCATAGTAGTGAGCTGATGATTTGTATTTTTTCTAAATATAAGGCAGTTAAAGAGCATTTAGACCATCAAAGAATGTTAAAAGTGTCCATTTAAAAACACAGTAATTAAATTGTTGGAAAGGCCTTATTCACAGAAGACATTATGACATGTACAGGTGTAAATAATAATATTAAGACTGAATTCAGTTCAGCTGCTTCAGTTTCAGGGTCCTGGTATTGTTCATGCTGTCACTCTGTCATGGTTTACTGGGACACTTGAATGGAGCAGACTCATCGTTAATGTAATCAGTGATATCTGTGCTTTTCCTGCTATGACAAGTTTAAGTATCCTTTCGCAGCATATTAGCAGCTTCATTGAGGGATTTTCTTTATTTTTGCGGACACGATGCCACTGAGTAAAATCCTCACACATCACACTGGAACATCATCATGTGGCTGAAATTTACTGGCTGATATTTGATTGTTAATGAAGGTAAAAACACATTTCACCTGATTTTGAGTCTGTCCTCAGATGATCACTGCCATCCTGCAGGCCTGAGACTAGGCCTTCACTGCACTACATGGTTGCACTTACAGGTACTTGCCACCAGGAGGCTCCTAATGTCCCCACATTTCATCCAGGCGTTATGGAATTCCTGGAATGTTATGGAATTTAAAGCAATGTGTTTGAAACAGTGACATTTAGGGAATTACAAAATATGTGAGTGTATTATTAACAGGTTACTTTAATAGGACTAGAGAATAATGCATTTTCTAGCTTGCTTCACCCAATCAAGGTGGTTTATGAGAGTCCATCATGTTTAGTAAGTCAATGGGTAAAGAGGACGAGTATCCACTTCTCAATACAAAATAACAAATTCTACACTATTGATTGATTATTAATTTCTTCATCTCTTTTTTTCAAAACATGGTATATTCAAATATCTAATATATCTTCTTTCAATATTAAGAAACTAGCATTGAGGCCATTTTTCAAAAGCCTGTTTTCAAAAAAATGTTTGATTATTTTGTGAATGATGATGAACTTTAGTTAAAATGAGGATGTGTTGAGTATCTGAGACTACATGAAGATAAAGGATCCAGTCAGCATATGCGTCTGAAATTAGGTGTTTGTCCATTTTTCTTTACTTTGTTTATGTTTTAGAAATTTTGGAGAAAGTAAAGCTTCTTTCAATGTTTCCTGTGGATTGTGCGTGAAAAAACACGACACAACAACGACATAAAATGTGTGAAAGGCCAGAAAATGGAAAGATTGAAAGTCAGGATTTCATCAATAAACATGAAATGCATAGAAAGCTACACCTATGTATGTAGTTAGACATGTCAGTCTATTGATTGTTAATACATTTATCTATAAGATCAAAACATGCTTTGTAATAATGGATTGCCACCTTTTTCCTGACTTCGTTCTAGAGAATATAGTCCATAGTTAGACCTTTCTGGATCAAAAATGAACAATATAAAATGTATTGGTATTTATTTAAGCTCCAAATACATGATTGTGTATAATGAAACAATTACAATCAGATTGCACACACTTGTTAGATCTTAAAAAATGTGATATAGTTCTATCCAAAAATACATCAAATATACATGTAATTCACATAAATACAAGTAGAGATGTTACCATATATGTAAGAAATCACAAACAATAGATAATTTAATCCGAAAATTACTTTGTACATTGTATATGTATTTTAATTTAGCAGTAGTAGTTGTATCAACAGTAACAGTGGTTATTGTAATAACAGTAGTGAAAGTAACAGTTATAGTAGTGCATGTTTTACTTTCTGTTTTTTAAACATTGTGCTATATGTAATGTATGTTTCATTTACAGTCCACAGCAGAGCAGGAGGCACCTGGTTTGTCCTCCAGCCAGCCTGCTAGACTCACCAAAACTCAGCAACCACTTACCTTAACCCCTAACCCCTAACCCCCTAATCCTAACCCCAGTTAGCACGTCACACATCTCATATATAATATGTACAATAAATGTACACTATATGTATAAGTACGTGTCCTTTCAAGTTTCAAACCAGTGCTTTAGAAGGAAGTAGAAGGTGGATTCTCATACTATGATTACACACCCACTGTACACACTGTTTAACAGTTTTCCAAATGACTGGAGTATCATCATCAGTCTTTAAATAATTTGATATAAAGAATAATCCAGAACTGACAACAGCATCAATCAGCAATCAATCTGTCACATTTAAATTGTTAAATTACTACAAAGATGAGAGCTCACTTGGAAAAACTCCAAAGGCGGTCCTACTGTGTGTGGGAACGAGGCCGTGCGCATGTGAACGGCAGATGTCAGTAATGCTGCGAAACGGACCAATAGGATCTGACCTCTCTGAGAGATACATGCCGTAAGCATTTATCAGAGATTGTAGGAGATTATGCTAAATCAGATTACTGTACCCCAACCCGCCTATAAAAAGCAAGGTCATTATGAGCTTAGCCTCATGTAATGTCACTCGTTTTATGAAATGTATGAGATCATATTAGGCAATATTTGTGTTGTCATTTTGCCTCTTTTTCTAATCTGATTTCTCCTCTGATCTCTCGCTAATGCTGTGAGATAGTGCTACTTACGGGCCGTGTATGTGTGTCTCTGTCTCCCTGTCTGTTATGTGAACACCACCCATCATGTTAGTGAATATGAATTTATAAAATCAGTGCTACAAGTTTTTGGAGGCCACAGTTACTACATTAAAACATACAATAGAGGTTTGCAACTACATAAACTGTTCTTATAGGCTCATATATTATACTATTATATCTTAAGTAATTTAAATATTCCTTATAGAAACATTTATCCTTAAATTAAGGAATTATCCTTATTTTAATGGTTGCTTCCTTCTTGATGACCATCACAGATTATCATCACTGTTTTCATCACAGTTTGGCTACTTTTTATTTATTTATCACAACTAAATCCGATCTTATGTGGTTGACACAGAAAGCACATCAAGGTGTGGACTGTTATCTTTCCGCTCTCCTCATCAAAAGGCTGAATCCAGACAATAAGCTTCTCCCCTGGGTGGTCTGAAGCTCTACTAAAGCAGCTTCACAACACATGTATGCAGACAGGCAGGGGTGTATCCAGGGGCAACTAAATCTCAGCAGCATTAACCTGGGCAGATGAGTCCCAGTGGAAACCCACACCCAGAACACTGGCTGATACACAAGCACACACACACACACACACACATACACCGGGGCAGTGTTTTCAACTCATCCTGTGTTTGCCACTGTTTTCTTTTTAGTTAGACACAATAAGCTGTGAGTAAATAAAATGGTGGATAAAGTAGGGCCTCATAAACTAAACCAACACCGACATCAACTATGATATCGGTGATCGAATGTGTTTTGGTGGGTTTACACTCTCTCGCACACACACACCCCTCCATATAGTTCAGTACAGTTACTATGGGGAATGTTCCTCCTGTAGGTGCTCTAATGTGTGGTTACAGAGCTGACCATCCCACAGCAGAGGATTGTTCATACAGGATAACAGGCCAGCTTCCTCCCACATATTTGAGGTTTACAGAACACACACAAACACACACTCCGGTGGAAATTCGGATTAGCGAGACAGAGGATATATTGATGGAGAATTCCAAATGACGCACGCTTTTTGAAAAAGCAACAATTTCAGTTATTTTTGACTTTTCATCCCTGTCTAGTCTGCTCATTATCATTGTCGTGATACGCAAACGTTCACACAAATGATTATGTCTGGATGTAAAAATATACATTCAGTATGATGCATGCTGGCTGTTACTCAATTCACATTTTATTTACATTAAGCCACAATAATGGCTGTGAATGTAAAGAGACAATAGCAAAACAGATCTGGCACAAACAGAACATGCCCAAAATGCTGGGCTACAGTAGACAGAACAGCGCTCTCTCTCAGGAGGGTCCTCTGTCCAAACCAAAGCTGGTGATGCTGTTGTCTTCCCCCATAGGACCGAGCCCATACACACTTTGTTGTCCCAGAGGACGACAAAGTGTTCCATGTCTCCAAGTAACGCCTTAACCCGCTGAGCATTAACCCCTCCTCTGAGCGCTCTACCTAGACTACTGGTGATAATGATCAAGTCATCTCTGTGGTGCAGTGACGGTTCACCGGCAAACACTCGGTGCAGGAAGTAAATCCCTGCTGATTTCATAGCTTGAAGTGAAGCACAAGGTCATCAGTTCATAAATCATAAAATATGGCAAAGACAAAAAACATCCATAGCCTGCATTAATTGACCAAATTTGTGGTGACAGGGGCAGTGACTAATGACTGTCAAGGTATTATTAACAGATAATAAAAAAATATTCACATATAGACACAAATCAACAAACTATCAGTGTAAGTAAAATTGGTCCTCAATGTTCTACTGATGAGATTTAGTTTTATATGTTTAAATTATTTTAAGGCAATAACTTATTTCTGATAAACTTTAGACCAAATTTAGATTATATTAAATGTGAACGTGGTTAGGTTGTGTTTTGGGTTTGGCTTGCTGGCAGGGATGACCATGCACTTCTGTAGTTAAATTAGCAGTGCAGTCTGTTTTGGTTTGCAAATGAGACAGTGTTATTGACTTGGAGTAGCAGTTGTTGCACTGACACGCAATGTCATATAATAATATTATTTTAAGAACTCAAACATGGTAATATTACAGATATACAGAAAGACACTTTTGGACAAATATCAAATTTAACAAGATCCTAGGGACTCATACAGGGGCTTTTATTTGGGACTGCAGGTTATCAAAGCATACACAGTGTATGGTGAGATAATATTGAATAAATATTAAAATAATCATCCCTAAATATGTATAATATTTATTATATTTATTATAATTCGTTATCAATCAAAATTAAAGTACCCTGAAGGACCCATGGAGCTGTGGGCCACAGTAAAAGAACCACTGGCACAAACAGCAGCTGGTGAGCAGGAAGGCTGTTGTTGTTGTAACCTGCTTCATGCTCGTTTCTCAGGGCACGTTTGCTTTTAACTCTTTAAAATGAAAAAAGTTGTATAAATTTTAAAAGTGGTGGTTTTTTGGCAGGTAAATGTTATCTAGGTGTGTGTGTTGGTGTTACCAAAGATGGCAGTGTTTCCTGATGTGTCGGAGTGGTCGCCGACCCTACAGCCGTGCGTTGTGACGCTGCCGTAACGTGGGGTTTCCCAGACCTGAGTGCAGGGTTACCGCGCCCATCTCTGCTGTTTGATGGCCGGAGGAAGAAGCGACTGAGATCCTGGCGTGAAGGAAGAGAAAAAAAAAGAGGGACGACGACGGTGGGAAAGACAAGAAGGGATTTTTTTTGCTTTGAGCTGGAATTTGCGTTGAATTGGACGAACGCTCACACGGGACTCTGTTGACACGTCTATCTGGGTGAAACACCGCCTTGTCTCTGCGTCTCTGAGCCGGTGTGTCTCCCCCCTCGGCGGGTCAAAAACTGGGTTCGGGGAGTGCCGCTCCTCGGTAGCTAAACTAGCTAAATCTGAGCGCCTGGGCGGAGAGAGAGGAGAGACGAGCTTTTTCTGCTGTTTCCAGTCAATGTGATATAAACAACGGACACCCTCGACTGAAAGCGGGTAAGTTATATGTAATGATATTTGAAATTGTGCTTCAGGAAATGCATCGGCGTTGAGTGTCTGTGCGGCGGCTCTGGAAGATGAACGAAAGGGGTTAAACTGGGTTGAGTGGCTCCTCCGTTAGCTCTCGTTAGCCTGCTGCTAGCTAGTCTTTGCTGCCAAGAGAGTGGGTGGGGGTCACTGTTAGACAAACTTAAGTGTCAATGAATCAGAAGAAATTTTAACTGCTTTCACATTTAATGGTTTTATCCGGCAAGCGGGCAGTTAAAGGCCAGAGCTAATGTTAATTAGTTGTGTGACAGCTCGGTAGGTTAGCCAGCACCCCTCTCTCAACGTCCGGGTATCTTTCTCCCTCTCTCTCAAGAAATAAGCTGTCTTAGTTAAACTGAATCAGCTTTGATTTAGTAGCACATTTACCTGAGCAATATTTCAACGTGAGAGTTAAATCAACACATTAAAATGATCCCAGTTATCCTGAATCTCTATGTCGGCCCACATTTTTTCCACATCTTTGCTCTATAGATAGCTAGTGATTATACCTGGTAAGCTAATTGGTCGCACATTTTGCTACTCTGAACTTAAATTGACCAACCCTTGACCGAGCTGTTGTTTTAAGATAATGATTACATAGCTGCAACTTCTTACACTTGCATAACTCAAACGAGTTTAGCTTGACTTCCACTCATGTTGAAAAATTTTGTAGCATCATGCAATTTGACAACGAAGGGAGTCTAAAAATGGCTACTTCACCAACAGAGTCACCACCACCCCCACTGCTCCGTAGCCAGTCCGCACAAGTTAGCCAGCAGTGGCCGCAGCCTGCGTCTGCAGCCTGGTGTGGCTGATCTTAATGTGTTTGTATCCTTACTCAAGATGAACGGTGGTGTTATTGGATGCCGCTTATATGTAAAAACTAGTGCATTGAAGCATTAATGTTCGCCTCGCTACGATAATTTGCGTAATGCCGAATTTCGCAGCTGTGGACACTTATCTGACAGGCTCTGTGTTTTTAAAGGAGCTAGTTGATCCAACTGCGTTTAAATTCAGTGAATCGAAACTAAACCATAATGAATTTATGGCTCCTGTATGTCACAGGTATATGTTAACATTCCCACGTTTAGTCTGCAGTCAGTCAGCCACTGATGGTGCTTATATAGAAATGACTAATTGGTTAGTGTGATTATTCCCTTGAAAGCACAGGAAATCGAAATAATAGAAAATGTGCATCTATTGCAGATTGGTAACATAGCTGTAAGATCGCAAGGAGAAAATGACAATAAGGGAGTGTGGCAATAGCCATTTTAGTTTCATGAGTGTTAAGCCAGCGTCAGATTGCAAACACACTCGTTGGCCTTAATTTGAACCTCTTCTTTTAATGATGTGAAAACGAGATTGTCTAATTGGATTTTTGACAATCTGGTTATCTCGATCACGGGTCTGTTGCAGGGCAAGTTGTTAGCAGCTTCAGTAAGCATGCCCCCACCGGGCCGCGCTGCTCCATAGTATTACAAGCATCGGGCACCCTTGATCCACGATGAAAGCATCAAATCCTCGGCAGCTCACCAATCGAAGGTGTTAAAAGTAGGAGAGACGAGTCCGGGGATTTCTATTTAGTGGTAAATATTTCGAAAGATGGTTTAGCAACGAGTCAGACGTGCTGTCGCAGGAAGCCGAGCTGAGCGCCTCCTCCAGCACCGAGGCAAGATATATGTCGCCTGCCGCTTTGACCAAGTTACTGACTCGCAGTGTTGAGATATGGCATCTAAAGGATTCATTACCGAAAATCACCGATTTATAGTCGTTTCAGGAAGTTTTCGATGTTTCTTAAAAGAGCTATTTGTATTTAGTGGCTTACAAAGCTGAATTCATTTTGCCAGTGTGCCCCCTCCCTCCGCCTCCTCGAATGAATGGGTTCCTGTATTCAGGGCCCAAGCAGCTGCAATGAACAAGATGGCGTTCAAAGCCTTTTTCATCACCGCTTTTTCTCAGACTGAGAGAGACATCTGCCGAGCATCGGATGGGTTCAGGCTTGGCAGGCTAGATTTCTTTTATTTCCCCTATCGCAAAACTGTACATGATGTATTTGTATTAAAAGCGTTTTAAAGCAGATGGGATTCCTGATGAATCCAGTATGAGCACCTCAGATGTAGGACAACATGGTGGGGAAGGGGTGTTGTACATCTTGACTGTGAACCTGAATGCCAAGGAACATAATAAATATGACAACTGTTTATACGATTTATGAAATAATAATTTGATTTACGTATTTCAATTATTAGAATTAATGTTTGATTTGAAACATCTGTAACCACACCTCCAGGGAAATGGGAGTTTTTTTTTTTTAATTCTGACTCATAGTTAAATGTAAGTGAATAGATACAAAAAGTTACATCATTTTTTTAAAAATAAATCTAGATTAAGTCTAGATCTCAGTTTAAATGCAGTGATTATTTTCTTTTGTGTTTTCTTTTATCATAACAATTAATTTGAATAAATGTGACATTCACACCAATGTATTTTAAAACTTTACTAGTTCTGTGTGCTTTTATGTGCCTTATAGATCAGCCAAATTTCTTCTTGCCAGAGTTCATCTAAACTCAAGTAAAAAAAAAGTGTATATATTTTATGTTATTTTAGCTATGTAGCTTATCAGTTTGAAACACTACAATCTCCTAATTACATTTACATTTAATGATCAAGCATTGACCCAAACTCCCTGTCCTGATACATGTTTTTAGATTATATTTTATTTATTTTTATCCTATCCTAGTAGTCCCTGGTACAATCACATGTTTTGGTGATGTGTCTCTGGAATATAAGATTTTGCTGTGATTTATCACATCATTCCTTTGTAAATGAACTAAATCACAAATTCAATTTAATGTTAACCGGCTTGTGTGACCTGGAGGTGACCCCCACCATAATACTGACACCCAGGATGTATTTGACACTCTGTCCAGTGGCCCTGGTGGACAGAGATGGCATAATCTGCAGGCATTTCTGAGAAATTGTGTTGATGCCTATGCAATGATTTTAGTGGTATGGCGAGCCTCCTTGATAATAAGTGTCTGTGTGTGTGTGTGTTTCTGAAGGACTTTTATCCATGGGTGTGTACACAGTAGAGCTTGTCAGGATGAGAATGAGTGTCACCACAAGATAATGAGTGCATGTTTAAAACCTGAATCATTAGCCTTTTGCGCTGGGAGGGGGGGGGGGGTCCTTTTGTTTTCACATGAGGATTTTCATCCCGCTGATGTGTATTATTTTTTTTCTCTCTTTTAATCTGCAAGTGCAGGATATAAATGGGATTAAATTCTTAGTCTGTGGATTTCACTCTCTGGGATTATATGGCTTTGGTCAGTGATAGTGCTGATTTTTCTTCACCTCTGATATGATCCTGCTTGTAACTGTATGTCCACTAGGCTTCTTTAACAGGCAGAAAAGTGCTGAGAGGCCCTGTGAACAAGCACCTGAACAAAATATCTACAGGCACTTGGTACAGTGCACCAAGGTTCCCGTTGAGTAGCCAGCTCTACGCTACTTCAGAGACATTTATAGACATAAAAAGCATACACATATAAATACAGGTGTTACACTACATGTGCACCCAACTATTGAATAGAGTGCACTTTATACTATACCCATAGTAAGGTAAGTTTAGTAATGGCCACCTAGATATATCTCTACCCATCTAAGGGCGGCAGAGGTTCATGAAGATGCTCTGTCATCAGGTTTGCTCAGAATCCCCAACCCGTCCCTCAGAACAGCACATTTCTATGTCCACATTTTTTAATTGGTACAGTATGGCGGTATAGGTGTTCACAAGACTCAAATAAACAGGACTGCACTGAGCTTACATTACCCAAACAACTGACTGTTGCAACCAAAGAGGTGGCGGCTGTTGGCACCAAATCGGAGCTTGTCTAAAGGAAGACACTTAACGCAAATTAATCAATCTAAAGGTAGATAAAAGTTATAATAAATACATATATACAAAAATAAAAATCTTCAGTCTTGTCAATTTGAATTTATAAATCCCACAGCGTGAGAAAATGTATTTAGTAGTGTTACAGTTTGTTTCTAACTGCTGTGCTGTTTCTTCCAGCGGGTAGGTCTAATTGCTGGTATTAAGACTTTTAAGAGTTTTCATTTACATTTTTGGACGGTGATGTTTCAGGTGATAAACATATTTTATGGTATTTCCTGTCTTTACTGCCAGAGTTAACAATATACATCGGTAGCCTATTTTGTGTATGACTTTAAGTACACGTGCTGTTTGGGAAGGTCTCATCGGCTTTGAGGCTAAATGGCCTGTAAGTAGTCAAAGTATCGTTACACCACTGACATATTGTTTCATCTTTGTGACTGTGGAGCTGTCGTTAAGATGCTGACGCCTTTCCTCCGAATAAGTGCTCCTCTCTTTCTATCCGACTTTTGATACCAAAATAACATCATACAGTGTTAAGCTAACTCAACTTACCCCGCCGTGCCTATTTAGGGAAGTGGGCTATCCATTCCTAAAGACTGCCATGTGATTGGTGCATTAATAGACAGTATGTCAGACTTTGTAATTTTCTCATCCAGTACACGTTTCTACCACAATCAGCAGTTATATTGTCTGTATCACCAAGTACTATTAGCAACACTGGACATAAAGTATTGGATTAGACTAAAATTGTATCAACATCGTTCAACCCAAATCTATACCCCCTATATAAATCTATACCCAAATGTGTCTATTAACACAACAAGGCATAAACAGGTATGACTGCAGAAATGCTACCATACTGAGTGGCAGATAATATAAGATTTGAGCGTAATAGTGATGAAGTGCCTGGTGCATTGTAATGTTTTTCATATGCAGAGTTTTATAATAAAGAGCAATACTAACATATTGCCTTTTTGCAGCTAATTATTAACCACAAAATGTGCATTGTCCTCAATTTTTACAAGCATTATGTCCCATAAGTCACTGTTGGTCTAAACAATACATCTTTTTTTTTCCCATTTTGCTCTCTTTATTTTTGTAGCACACCAAACTGTGACCCCACAGCTGCAGTACATATTCAACCCTGAATTTTTATGTGGAGTTATCTTACAACTCTACTCTTACACGTACCAGCACATACAGTGTGTGGCCAATATGCTCCCATAAAGTGACTCTTTGTTGTTTTACTGCTTGTTTTTTCATTATTGCTGTTGTAACGACATCTAACAGGTTTATACCTGTCTCTGCTGAAATAATGGAGTGCAGTGCTCTATACAAAGGATGCTGGAGGTCAGAGGCCATTATAATCATCTTAAACATTTTAAAACAAAAAGGACACTGGCACTTTTGAGAGGTTTAGTGGATAACATGTTGTAGGCCACTTAAACGTTGCAGGCCACTGGTGGCATGCCATCCCACTGTAGGTCAAGTGCATGAACACGCAGTTTTCTGTCAAACATCTATTTACCTGGTTCCTGATTTCATCATTTCAGTTCAAGAGTTGGAAAAAAACATCCAGGGCATCTTGTTTGGTAATGGCAATACATGGCCCATGGCTTATCCATTGTTCTGTGCTCTTGAAGGCGTAGCTCTCTTCACCAACAACATTGTCTTCATCAACTAGCTTATTCTTGTATCTCCATTTAAATGGACCATTAGTGGTGGCGTCTGCATTATTGCTTCCATCACTTTACCATTAGATCTGGTGTATGTGGTTGAGCTGTCTAAATCCTTTTTCCTTGTCATTCACCAAGCTTCCTAAAGCACAACTGAAACGGTTTCATCAGGGTGTGTTGCACATCCATAGGCAAATGTGGGGCCAAAGATTGAATCTTAATTTTAGCTTTCTCTCGGCTCTTAAGCTGTATGTTTTCTGAGGAGTTGGTTGAATGATCAGCAGGCAGCTGTGTTTGACCTGTGTCCGGTGGTACAGATGATCAGTCAAGCTGTATTAGTTACACAACACACATCTCCTTTATATGCACACACATACAGACACAGTTATCACCAGTGCAGGTCTACTTGTTATTTTTAACCTTAAGTGCCACTTGAAGGCTTAGGGCTCCAGTATACTATTTTCAAAATCTAATTTGGCATATTCTCAAAGGCTGTCGAATATTGCACTGGGTACAAATGCCAGTACACTCACAACAACCAGAGGTCTGTCCTTCTACACCAACTTTGTGAGTCGCAGTGGCGGTATGATGCTGGAAATAATCCCAGTGGTGAAATTCAAAACAAAGACAACACAAGCTTTGATGGCATTTGAAAGCAATATCTAATAATACTGGAATTTCTAGCCATTTCCACCCACAGGAAATTTTCCATTATCATTGGAACATTTTTAGAAACTCTGGGACTTTACCTGCATGTCAACTGGAGTAACTAATGTCCAAATTTGTTTTTCTGGGAACTGGGCCACCGTTCTTACAAAAGGTCCTTACTCCAGAAGTAGTATTTTCAGATGGTCCAGGAACTAATATGTTTGAAATTTTCTGTACTTTGTGTTGCTGATTTGTCACATAGGAAACAAGTACTGAGTGACAGTGATATCAATATTTGTGTTAGCAGTGGATATTTTTTTTAATTTTAACATTAAAAATCGCTTTCGTGTCTAAAAAGGGTGACATAAAGACGAGAATCAGCGAGTGAACGAGAGGAACAAACATCTATTTGGCAGACGTATAAATGTGATGTCATCTATTGTACTGCATGAGGAATGTATTTCAGACCATATAGAGAGCCGAAGTCAAACCAGAACTTTGGACTGTGCTCCAGAAGTAGGAAAACCCCACTGACATTTGTAGCTATGCTAATCACTAAAAATCTAGCCTCCTTCATATGTTTAGATAAGGACCAATACAATCTATCATTGTTTATTCAATATTTATGTTTTTAACGGCCTTTAACAAAACATGGTCTCCCATAAGTCCTAGACGTTTGTAGGCTGAAAATCAGGGCTTGACCAAGGAGACAAGTCCTTGAGCGAGTGGAGGGGTCGCAGCTAGTTCAGATATGTCCATAATAAGAGCAAGACAGAGAGGAGCGAACACTGTACAAGTCTTTACACAGCACAGATTACAACTAGAAAGTTGAAAAATGACTTTAGAAGAAAGTGTTGGGAAGTTTTATTGATACGGACAAAACCAAGTTACAGTGACACAAGTACCTGTGCTTCTGCGCTTGTAGTTCTTTTAATGGGGACTGTAGTTTTTTCTGTGCGCACAATGACAACATTGTTTAACTTTGTTAAATAAAAAAGGGATACATTTCTGATAGTAGCAACTGTAGTGGAGTCCGAGAGGTCTCAGAATATGGAAAGTAAATCTTCAGGAACATGCGTCATTTGTTCAGACAGATTCAAGAAACGGTAAATGAGAGATTGCATTGAGTTACAGAAGCTAGTGGAACGGAGGCTAAACGGACGTGACGTCATGACTTTGTCTCTCTATATTGGTATATATCAGTAAACCTTGACTTGCTGTGATGTAGTTGGGCGTAGTGAAAGAAACTGCTACTATCATGGCATTTTCAACATTCTGGCCGTTGATTCAGAGGATGGGTTTCTTCTGTCACCTGCAATTGATTCATCTTATGCCACAATTGGTCCATCTAATGGTCCGTTTTTAAAATAAAATAAAAATCAGCAGGTTAATTGGAAACCTGCATCAACTTTGAAAAGATTTAACTGGAGGCCTGAGCACACTTTGGTAACCAAAGGCCAAAACAAGGTTTTGCTTCTCTGGGAATCGCAAACCTGCATTTCTGCCTGTAAGAACAGAGCGATTTTAATGTAATATAAACTGCCGGCCTTACTGTGGATGCTAGCCTACTATTGGGCAAACCCCACCAACACTGCCACTACCCTGATCTGGCTTACACTCTACGTTTATTTGAACACAAAAAAATCAACTTCAATACATTTGTTTTCAGCACCGGCCACATGTGGCCAACCACATTACTTGTGTCCATCTACTCATCCCATGTCAAGGCTGTAACGGCCAAACGCAGACTATAATTTTCTTCACCTCTACACCAGAAGAGAGGGCTTATCAGAGGAGAAGTTAAGGACACTAGGTAGCATATTACACACTGTTAGTTCGTCAGTACCATGCTCTCTCAAGTATCATGTAAGTTTAGGTTCTCTCTTATATTCCAATTCAGATCGACACAGTGACACGGGTCAAACCCGTCTATCCAAATGGATCAACGCAAACCACCTTCACAACCCTTCGCCCTACCAGGCCTGGTAGGGAGATGGTCAACTTTTGCATTAATGGGATTCTCAATGCAGGTTGACATCTAGTACCCTAATTTTTTGTAATGTGAGGTGTGATGTACCCATCACTCAAAATATAACAAATGGGTATTAATCCAGTGATACTGATCATTTAAGAGGTTCCCCAAAAGGGGAGATAGAAACAGAAAGTGAGGGAGAACGAGCATGCGTATATGGACAAGACAGGTGAAACTGAAAATGAATTTTATTTGGAAATTCTGTAATGTAATTTTCTGGTTTGTCAATGCACGCAACTCTTTGGAGACCGATGTCTCTGCTAACAGTGACTACCACAGGTTAGCCTGTGACAGCTGTCTCACATGAATGCGTCCACTGTGTCGTGTGTCTGCTGTATGAAGAGATATTATTTGTCCTCTCCCCTGACGTGAAACGAAATGCTTTCCCTTTTGCTTCCTCATTGAAACAATCGGGATGGCGTCGTAAATATCAAACAAAGATTGATATGGACCGGACTTGCCTAAGTTAGAGCAGTTGGGAACCATCTTACAGCAACAAGACCTGCCAAATGTGTATTCTGATCATTTGACTTTAGCCCCACTTGAACCTGGTCACACACTGATTTGTACAGTAACACAGTAAACATTTGTGTTCCTGAATCTCCTCCGCTTCACTGAGCATGTTTGCCTGCTTGTGTGTTTTGTTTTGATTTTTTCCTCTAAGCTGTCTCTAAGGTCAACATCACAAAGGAAAATCTACTTCAAGTTTTCCCACTGCTCAGTGTAGATTTGTGTGTAGTTTCACTGTAGGTGCTGTTCTGCATACATAGCTTGTCACCACTAGCCAAAAGGTCTCTGCCACTGTTTTGAATAGTAAAAGTAAGTGGCAACAAGGCCGTTTAGTGACCCACACACAAGCCTTTCACCACTCTGACACTGCGTAACCCTGCTGAAAGCCCATCACAAGCCCTGGCAGTACTTTGCATGTGTACCTCAACGCTTGCTCTGCTTTGAATAGAGGCCGTCTATCTGTCTATTTACATTCTAGCCCTTACATTTGACTGCACCGGGGAAAATGTTACCAAACCTGAATCCCGAGATGACAGGGAAAGACAGCCAGTATTAGTGAGTTTTCTTCCTCTTTAAAGCAAGAAAGGCCATAGTCACTTGAGCAAAAGAGTGGGCTAGCTGTCATGTGACTCTTCACACACACTTGTTCCTCTCTTGGAAGCTTGGGGAGAAAGCACGGGGGGAGGGGTATGATTATTAATGCAATCAAAGGAGTGTATTTTATGTTTTAAATAAAGTCATGCTTTTTGCTTTGGGCTAGCCTGACCTTCTTTCCTTTTTTTTTCTTTCCTTTTTTAATCTAACTCATTCATTTTCCTGCATGAAAAGCTGGTTGTGCAGCTGTCCCAAGCACAAAACATACCTTTGTTAATGTATGTGACTGTTTTTTTTTCTGTCTTTTCAACATGGATTTCTTAATTGTTTTCATGCAGTAGCATTTGGAGAAAACGAGCCAACGTCAGTGCTAACCTGTGGAATCTGTCTGACTTGGGATTTGTGCTCAGAGTATTTTTTTTTTGTTTAGTTTTTGTGTTGTAATGATCAGAGGATTGTAATACAGACCATTTTATAGTATATTGTCAGATATGTTTTCATTTAGCTTGTTTTGCCTGATGGGAGTCACCTATTCTACAATAGCCAATGTCTATTTCTACCAACAAAGCAGCCTGTCTAGTAAGTGCACACAGCATCATGGAATGTTTCACTAATCAATCAATTAAACTCTACTGTCCGTCCCATTGATGTTATGACCTCTGTCATCAGACATTACCCACAGCAGGCAGCCACACTGAGGGAGCACACATAGAAAATCCTGCCCAATTAAAGGGGCAGTTCACCCAAATTCCACATCTAGCTTCAGTAATGTTTGCAAGTAAGCCCAAATCTGTTTGAAGTCATAGTGCAGATGTTAGAGGAACGGCTGTGTGTTGAACATTATAGTGTTTCTCAATACTGTATTTTTCTGAATATGAAGATGTCTTCTACAAAATGTGTTTTTGAACACTCACAGTCACAGAATAACTTTGCTGAAATAAAATAGTTTATCTAACAAAGTCACGATGTTGAAAAGATTTGGAGATTAAAGCTTTGCATAATAAACACAAAATTGTGTCTTAATCAATTAAGAAGGAACATCCTGAGCAGGATTTGAAATGTCCTGGTCCTTGTTTTTTCTCTTTTCTGATATTGCCTTTAAAAAGCCAGATCTATTTCAGTTCCTGTGTTTGCTAGCTGTCAGAAAGGTCTCCGTCACAATACTGGAATGTCTGCAAATACTCCACGTATTGAGCAAGAGAACTATAGAGTGCACAACAAGCAGCGGTTTCAATTAATCATATGTTAGTGTGCATCAGCAAACAATGCAACATGCTGCATCGGGTTTAAAAAAAAAACACTCAGTTTGCATCTAAATAGATGTTCAATACCCTGCCCTAGTTTCAGGCAGGGTTTAAAAAACAATTGAACATAGATCTGCATTGAAAAATGGTAGTTTGCATGGTATACATACAACAAAGTACAGCGTTGGTACATTTAATAAGAGCAAGATACGAGGAAGGCAAAACAGAAATCAGTAATGGGAAATGTATTAAAAAGTCTTTTGGCTCCTGTGCCATTTTAGATTGGTGAGTTATTGCATCTAAGAGTAGTATTTGTACCTTTTTTATGATGAAGCTTTAACCAAACTAGAACAAATACAACAGTGATGTTCTACTTCAAGCATCATGAGATAAAGGGCAGCAGTACTGGAATCCACTCATTTCAGGCCACAGACTTAACTACATAAAACCTTGATTAATCCATTTTCTGACCTGTTCAGGGTCGCAAGGGGCTGGAGCCTATCCCAGCTCATATTAAGCAGTAAATGGGGTACACTCAAGATAGGTCATCAGTGTATCACATGGCTGACATAACTACAGACAACCATTTGTATTCACACAATTACTTTGACTTCTGCAGGGGAGTTAGTCACCAATATGTCTCACCTTGAGCCTATTAAAAATCCACATAGAGTGAAACACAGGGTTTAACATTGTGTTGATTGGCGTACTCTCAGTAACTGAAGCTAGGTATCTGTACATTGCGTCATTGACAGTAAGTTGTTTTTCTTAAGTTTTTAGGTAGTGTGACTGTTGTCCAGGAAATGCAAGGGTTTCACCATACACTTATTGCCCCTGGCTCCAAATCCGCTGATGTGGAAAGGTTTTTGTGTCGTGCATTCAGCTCCAATGTGTCCTGTAAAAAAAAAAAAAAAAAAAAAAAAAAACATCTTCCTAAAGCCAACCCTACACTTATCCTGATAAAGGGATTTTCATGGCACCACATAAATTCAAAGTATATAAAGCAGATATGTGTCAACTATGTTGTTAATGCATGTGTTGTATGGATGATTCAGTAATGTTTTAAGTTTGAAAATTGCTATACTGCTTTGTTTTTCTGTCGGAGGAATTGTGCACCTAAACTGAGCAGAACATCACGACCAGAACTGTGTCAGTTTGTGCATACACTCATTCGTAGCCCCGGGATTTTGCTCTACTTTCATTGGAGCAAAATGGGTTATGGGGCCCGAGGCTTTTAATTTTCAGTTCAGCCATTCTTCTTGAGAACCATAAGGATTTGAAATACACCTACTCCTCCGAGAGCGATTAAAGGAATAACGGTCTGTCAACTCTTGCTCGTTGCCTGTTGTATATCATTAGGAGGACTGACCAGTACAGTCACAATGGTCAACATCACCTCTCTGCGTTGTCAGGGCTACCACTGAGAAAAAGCTCAAATTGCCCTTATGTAGCTGTTGTTGCACATAAAAAAAATACAGCCATTCTTCCCATTGCCACAAGGGGTAAAGGTGGTGTTGGTGGTTGCTCCTGGTGGAGCCACTTTTTTATTTTTGCTCTGCCTCTGTTGTATTCAACGTCAAACATTACAGCATATTAATAATGTGATGTACCTTTTTGTAGCTGCGTTTTTGTGAATATTGCCGAAAAACTTCTTTAAGCAATTGCTTTTGCAAGATTTTCGTACAGTAGAAAATGCATAAAAATGTTAAACTACAGAAGGACCAACAGCTTAAAAAATACAACTAAAACTGCTTAAAACAGATTTTGTGGCATTGAAAGCATTAAAACAAAGGATTAACGTAAAAGACAAGTAAACCATCCACTAGGCAATTTTAGATATACTGAAGGTTTGTTTCCTATCTCAGCAATTAACATGGGTGAAATGGAGAGAGTGACTAACGTTTTATAACTGATATGAATCATGGCCAAAATTACACAAAAAAAAATCGAAGTCCAACCAAGAAAACAGGTGCCGGGTCACTGTCTGATATCACTCTCTTTTAACTGATATAACATTGATATGTTGTTGCAGGCTGGCAAACCACACGTTAAGACGTTTCATACTCTGCACAGCAAAAAAAACATACTGTCTTTGTATCGGCTTTTAAACCCTGGTAATGTTTTGACACTAGTATTAAAAAGTGCCACAGTGTATTCATTCATACTGATGTTAACCAGATGGGGAGAGTAAAGACTCATTTTCCTCTCCACAGTGCTGAAGAGAGAGAGAGAGAGAGAGAGAGAGAGAGAGGATGTGTGTGTTGGAGAGAATGACAAAGTGAGTGAGATTGGATGGGGCTTTTAAGAAATGTCCAGGAGCGATCCCCTTCTGTCTTCTCTTACTGCATCATCAGCCCCCTTGTTCCAGCCTTCGTTGTGACCTGGTTGTGTTTCAGCTACATTTACCATGCATCACTTCCCCTCAGCACTTAGACAGACCCTCACCCCTCACCCACCGACTAGGGGGGAAAAAAAAAAGCACGTACACACTTTAATATGAGTATTTGCCAATACCAAATATTTTCTGATCGTTCAGCTGCATAGTGCACATCTGGCCTTAAGTAGGCCTACATTAAATTAGTAAAGCAATGTGTAAACGGGATGTGTTAAGTTTAGACAGGATTTGGACACTCTCCATCCCCAGTATGAAGTTCATTTGCAATTTTTAACCAGGAGCAGCAATAGATCGGGTGTTAAAGAGCTAACACAAGCCATGAAAAATGCCCTTAGATTTGGATCAGGGCATCTTTTGGTTATAAACTGCTAGCTGTTATATTTGAAATGGCTCTGACTGGTTATAATGGCGCCAGTTTGGTAATTGGAGCTAGTCAGTGGTTAAGCTGTCAGTACTGGTTAGAGTAGAGGTGCTGGGCACAATAAGAGATTTGCCTAACTCAAATTGAGAGAGCGCAGGGGTGGGAGAATGCCTTTAAATATTGCAGAGTTTTCTTCCGGTGGATGGATAGGTGGAGAGAAGAAGAAGGAGAAATGAGGTGGCTTCTCTCCAGACAAAGTGCTTTTTTTAAAAGCCATCCCAGTTGTATCAAGAACTGAGAGTGCAGTCCCATTGTAAATCAGGAATAGAGGCTTTAGAGCCATCTGCCGTTTCGCCATTCTGGCTTTGACCTACGTTCACTGTGTTTGATCATGTAAATAAAAACTGACATTGAAAACAGCACATAACAGTTTGCACACAGCTTTTTATGGCTTGTTTAAGTAAAAATGAGATCCAGTAACTGTCTTTTTGTCTGTTAAGTAGCTGCTGATGTGCATATTCACATCACCAGTTCAGGAATGAGATTTCTTACAGATTTGTAGTTGTTTCACACATAGCTTGTGTAACAACTACAACCATACACTTTCACACAGCCTGCATTATCAAACCACGTGTGATGTTTACCTCCAAATAAACCAAGGCACATACACTGATGCAGAGCAGATTGCTGCCAATAAACCAAGTTGCATGTGTGTATGTCTTCAACACCTCAGTGTATTAGTGTCATGTAGTTACAACAAGTTACAGCTGCAGAAAAATATTTAAAAAGAAACAACATAATTCTCCTCTGCTACAGGCTCTGCAATGAACACAGATTGGGAAAAACCACATCTTAAACCCAACTACTTATTGTGAGATACTTTGTAAAAGTGAATGGCCTGGGTTTAAAGCAACGGCATAGGTCTAATTATTACCCCCATACATTACATTACCTTTAAAAGCTGTTGTAGTAATGACTGTATTTCATCAGGTTGAAGAGCTCTAGCAAGTACAAACTACACACAGAAAGAGAGACTTAATAAAAGTATAAAGTAATTAAAAGTAATAAGTAAAAATCTGACCAGGGGAATGAATCAGTTTGCTCCAGAATTAGTTACTAATTTACATGCTCTCATCTAGGGATGCACTATATTGGATTTTTTGCTGATATTCAATACGCCAATATTTTCCAACTTATGTTGGCCGATTGCCAATATATGCAAATGTTTTTTTCACCTGGCTGAAGAGACTATTATGTCTGCAATCATAGATTGTACTAAGTATGATCAAGAATACAATATATGAATGAAGAATTTAGGAAGATTGGAGTTCAGGAGCTCAGTATTAAAACTTTAATGAATCAGCCAAGTTGGTGGAGCAGTAGAGTTTTCTTTGAGTTCATTAGACAGACAGGATTAATGTGTAGGATTTAATCTCTGGTCCACACTCCGGAGCAGAAGTTGGTGCGCAGCAGAAAAATTTTGGGCCGATGTTGATATTTAATTTTTAAGTCTTTATCTGCTCATACTGATGACATGCTGCCGATATTACGCATCCCTACTCTCATCTCTAGTATGAATTTGGTTGGGCTAAAATGTTACACATAAGTTGGCCAGAAACCCCAAATCCAAAGCAAATGTGATTGATGTGTAAATTACATTTTTGTTGATTGTGTAAGATGGGTGTTGACTTAAGTTCAGTAAACGTACAATATTAACTAAAATTGGACGTTGTAAGTTTCACAATGGTAATATTTATTGAAAGGCTATCTAGTTGGATTGCATTACCCTCAACAGGAGTTTCTACCTGTCCGCTCACTGAGTATATTTCTCTGCTTATAAACAACTCTAAAAACTAGTGTCTTTAATAATGGTGAGCCGCCATTCCACTGATCCCTTGCTAGCTTGATACGAGCGTTACGTTTCCTAGCCGAAATTCCACTCTTTAACAAAATGCGTTTTTGATTTTCGATGCGTCTCCACACAGCGTTTTCACATCCGGACTTTGGAGGTTGGACTGACGCGTACGATAATGCGGATGTCATAATGAATTTCACACTCGTGTTCTAAGATTGAATAACTTCCACGTTCACACGGACTATATTCATGTGTTGGAGGAAGCATCTGCCAGCCACGATTAACCCAAACATCTTTAATTTCATTGTCCATTAATCAGTCCTCGGACTTCTCTTTACTCTGTTTCTTGCATTCAGTCAGTCTTGTATATTTGTTTACCAGCATGGACTCGACTTAATCTAAGTCAGACTGACCTAATTTTGTTTGAAGTGCCGCCTATTCTCTGGTGTTGTAGCACCACACGCAGCGCCTCCTGCTGATCATCTGTCACATTTTCATTCCTACGTGTTTCTGTCACTGTGAATCTTCACTGGCCTCACGATTCGATCTAATTGTGATCTACGATTAAAATGCACAACGATTTTCGTTGCATCTTAATGTATCCTCAGTATATATTACTCCACATGGCTACTTTTTGATCGATTAATACAAGCAGTCACATAAATCTGAACTACCTTTTTTATTTAGAAAGTGCTTTCAAAAATTAGACTACAACAGTCTATAATATAAAAAGCTGCATCTTTTCAATACCAGTATCTGTGACCCACCTCAGTACATAGTTGGACAGCAAAGTTAACAGCGCCTCCTCTTGGCAGAGTAGCTGGACTTGCTGTATTCGTTTGAGCTCTACCCTCAGCTCAAACGTTAGCTGAGGGTGAAAACGGCTAACGTGGTTCCTCAGATTTGTTTTATTACCAAAGTATTTAATTTTTGTTTGGCAGATTTTACACGTAGTGTGCGTCTTGTCCAGTTCGTGCTTCCCAGTAAGTTCATAAAATCCAAAATGTGCTCAGATGTCTGCTTTCAAAATACTTGCATGCGTTTTTTATCACTTGCTGCTTATCTCTGCCTCCTTCTGCCATATCCCCCCAATATATAAAAGTAACGTTAGCCTAACGGTCGCCCACAATTCAATGCAAGAGAGCAACGTTGCTTCGGAAGGTAACTGTAACTTTACAACTTTATTGCCAGAAAATCAATAATCAACGTTAGTAAGCGATAATTTTGTGTAGGCTGTTTAATTTTAATCACAATAAAATCTGTTAGTTAAAAAATAATAGTAGGGTCAGGGTTGTTTTTTTTTTTTGTTTGTTTTTCCATGTAGGCCTAATTATATTTCCAAACTCCTGATTATGTTTTGTCACTGCATCGATACACAGTTGTCCACATCACAGTGTATCTGAGAATCGAGAAATTTCCACACCTCTACAGGATGGCCTGTGTAATCTGTTATTGTAATGTAGATAATTGCATAGCCTGGTTCAAAGCCTGGATGGACATTGGCAAGTGCAATGGTAGTAGCAGAAACCACAGAGTAAATGTATTTGTAAAGTGTGTGCGCTGTCGCCACATCCGCTGAATGTTTTGACAAAGGGAAGAGAGAGAGACGAGGGAAACACCCATGAAAAGGAAACGCCTGCTTAGAGAGCCTATGTTCTCGTATCAAGGTGGAGGCAGCATGCTGACACAGATGATCAGTAGCGGAGGCTCTGTCACAGCCAGCTACTAACTGACTTGTGACATAAACCAGCCCCATCCGTATCCTGCTGTACCAGAGACGGTATGTTTCTAGGAGCAGCAAATCAACCACGACTAAAATGGCACTCTGAAGCACGAGAATATAAGATCCAGCAGAGAAGAGTTAGCTGGAACAATCAGACGGGGGGAGATGGGGTGCAGCTCTCATGAAGGCAAGGGGTGGGGCAGCTGGTATCCAAGCAGGGGGGCGTAAATTATTAAGCCCACCATCTCTAGCCCACCTTTCGAACACTACCTCATGCTTAATACATGGCTTTGTGTCAATGTCTCACAGTTGGGCAATGTATGAA
Source organism: Thunnus albacares (assembly GCF_914725855.1). Taxonomy (NCBI): domain Eukaryota; kingdom Metazoa; phylum Chordata; class Actinopteri; order Scombriformes; family Scombridae; genus Thunnus; species Thunnus albacares. Next base: position 10,275,126 of record NC_058110.1, on the reverse strand, counting down.
ATATGTATTGTGTCCCCTGTCCATATTTCCAATCTAATTTTTTTTGCCTCTAAACACACTAACATGTACCCTCACTCCCCCTTCACCCCACAAACCAAATAGAAAACACACACACACACACACATTGAAAAGACATTTTTTTCATAAAGGTCAAGTGACTCATTGACTGTAACTGTAGTATCAGTTTAAACTCCCTGTTACCATTAATGTCTTCATTTGTTCACAACGCTGTTGGTTCCAGTGTTTAAACAGAGTACGATGCTGCATTCCTCTCACTTAACAATAGGCAGAGCAAACAAACAAAGGATTAGAAATGGTTCCAGGCTTGTATAGCTGGTACCAATCCAGTAAAAATGCCTGTATCGGCCTCAGTCACAATCCTTTGTCACTCACATGGCATTGCCACAGGGAGGGGTGGTTTTCTGTTCGGCTCTGTTCATTTGCTGTGGTAACCTAAAGATGAGAACAAGTGAAGAAGCTTGTTAGGGGTTTGGACAAATATCAAACTTCCAACATGCAACGAGTCAATGATATTTGTCAAAATAACAATGTCAGCAAAAGCCACTCAAGTTGTTATTATGCGCATTTTTATTACACATTTTTCATCTGTGTACTACTGGCAGATTTGCTCTTTGTTATGAGACAAATGTAACCACATTTTTGAAGAACTTTAAGCAAACGGAAGTCCATTGAAGATCATTGTGGAGCATTTTTTTTTTTTGGTCCATTGTGTATACAGAATGCAAATGACAAGTAGACGTAACGATGTAAGTGTGTAATTACAACACAACCTCAAAGTTGGTCAACACCTTACAGTTTCAGCAAAAAATTTGCATTTCACAAAGACAGTTATTTATTGCAGGCTCATTGTACTGGATGGCATAATGTGTAGCTTTTTTCTGTACTAACCCCCCCCCCCCCCCCCCCCATACAACATGGACAACACAGGAAATATTTGACTAAAAACCCGATGATAAAAGCTACATTTTGGGAAGGCCAGAGTGAAGTAAGTGTGGGCCTTCCTCTACGCAGTCTTTAATGCTGGGAAGCTTACCGAGCCTCGCTCCCTTTCACCAAGGGGTTAATTAGCAGCTCCCCTCCCAATTGTCCTCTGCTTGTTCACTCTCATTAGTTTAATCTGGCTCTGTCCTCCAGCTTGCCTCTCTTGCCTCTATCCTCTTGCGCACTAGAACATCTCACTGCCTACCACACTCCTTATGTCATGAGGGTGGAGCCTCTTGTCAACCCCCTAAAATCTAGTGTGGATAGATTATATCCATTCACGCCTACTGCTTACATATGTAAGAAATCTGTAACATCTGCTCACAAATTGGAAATGGTACTATTATCTTTTGTGAAGCCTTAGTTAGTTAGTTATCCTCAAGTTGTTGAATGTAGAAAAATATTTTATTTAAATGTTGGGGATTAAAGCGTCCTCAGTCTATCAGATGTCTACTTTTGATTACTTGTGCAGTACAGTAGTAATTCAGTACATGTTTGGTAATGGCATTAGAAAAAAATGTTTTATTTTTCCTCATACTGCACATTTACAGTTTCCAAGCTATTGAGAAAATGTGTTCAAAGGTAAATCTTTTTGTAAATTACATTTTTAAATTAGTCTTAAACATAATATAAGTTAAACTGTTATACATCAATCCTTCCTTTGAAAATGTTTTTTGTAGAGTAGAGCTCCACTCACATTATTAAGTCTATATTGTGAGAAAATTAATGGTGCATGTATGCTCGTTACCGTATGGGAAGGAGAAATACCAATGAAGTGTGTTTGTGTGTGTGGAGTCAAATTACACTTCCTCTCTCCTTGTCACTGTGTTGTGCTCGAGATGTCGGAGCTGATAGGAGTGGCTGGAAAATGTGAAGTCTGCTTCCCTCCTCCTCTTTCTCCTCCTCCCCCACCACCTCTCTAAAAATAGCAGGCAGAAAGAGAAGGCAGCGAAGTCGAGGCTCTATCTGTTGGGCTGCCAGTGGTTTCAACACTCCCACCACCAGCACAAGGGAAAAAGTCCTCTGAATCACACCTCCAATACTAATATTAATCACCAGCAAAGAGTACTGCCTCATTTTATGTTTTTGTCAGTAGAAATTCTTATTTTCATCAAGATGCAATTGACTTGATCTTGGCATTTTTGTATTTCAGAGGCCTGGTTATTTTTGAGAACACAAGCCCATAAGTACAACATACAGATTTGTAATTTGTTCATACAAAGGAGTCTGCGTTTGACACGATTTTAGGGCTTTTTTTTTTAAAGGCCAAATGGTGGAATTTTCCTAACAAGCTATGTCACCTGACCTCAGTCTAACTGAGCATGTGTTTGACTCACAAGCCAAAAGTGAAGACAAAAAAACCCTAAAACAAGAAGAAAATGAAGATGGCGACAGTACATGCCTGGCAGAGCATCAACAGGAAAGATACTGAGCCTTTGCTAACGTCAGTGTCAACTCTAGACTCCTGGAAGTTTTTGATTGCAGAGGTTTTAGATTCGTGAGATCTAATGAAGCACAGTAATCACAATAGAAAAGACATTTTCCATTGTGACCAGTTCACTTTACTTTTGTTCACTCATTTAAAAGTGAACCATTGAGCTAAAAATACGTTTCAATCCTGTTTAAGTCTTTTTGTTATTCGTACTGGTGCAATAGCAAAGTGGAGTTTATGTCCAACTTCCATTTTTTTCACATCCTGTAATCCACTCATTTATTTATTTAGATTTCATGATATATACCAGTGACTAATGGCACCTAAACCAAAGAGCTCATGGCCATGTGATATTTCCAGACTTCACAAATTCCCCTGGACTATCTAAACACTCAATTAAACAAGTTACTGGCGCACAAATGTTAATGGGCTACCGAGGGCTGCAAAAGATGTACCAGATGTGTCCTCTGTCGCATTGTCATTTAAAGCCGGGACAACCTGTGCTTGCTTGCAGACAATGAATGTCGTTCATATGTTGTAGCAGCCACGAGACTTGTGTGACCAGTCAGCAACGTTGAGCACTGCAGAGACTCCACCCCCATAGTTAGAAAGCACCACCTTAAGAGCAAGGACGTTTTGGGGAGCAAGACCCATGAGTTGGGCAAACTTATTAGGACTAAGGAGTGCTAACATGGGAGTCAGACTAATAAAGGGTATATTACAGCTAACCAGGAGTTAACCAAAGAACACTGTATAAGGAAGTTACTTTGTTATAAAACTAAAATTCAACAGCAATATCTTTATGTCAAGTGCCACATCTGGCAAAAAAGGTATACTACTTATCACCTGGCTTATTCCATCCTTATGATGAATCATGGTCCAGCAACCTGAAATGTGCATTTCAGTAGCATTTTGATAAATAATTAAAGACATAAAGGTGGAAAGGTTACTTTAGCAGTAAAGTTTGCAATCGTTTGGACATGAAGGACACAATTGTCAGCAGGAGACGTGTGGTCGTTGAGTTACTCAGCATATCCTTGGCCTAATACACCTTTTTCAAATGTGATTTTACAGTTTGGTTGTAAGGTTACAAAATCTGCTGACCTGCGGACATGTTTAGTTGAAAAGGCCACCAGTGGGTTACATTACCTCTTACACAGGGATATTACAGAGAAGACGAGAATTAGCCCGTGATATTACCATGAGATGTTTTTATCACCAAGATTAGGGGGTTAAGGCGCCTTGCATAGATGCAGACCCATTTAGCTGCACTAGCCAATCAGGTGAGGGGTAGCTACTGAGATGTCAGGCGCTTGAAGGATAAGGTGTTCATTCAGAAGGTCTCAACACTTCCCTGGACAAAGGACCTATATCGAAACCCAGAGAAACAGGGAGGTAAGCCATGTTTGTAGTACTAATGGTAGTTGGTTTATGTTTGACAGATGGATGGTGTTGGTACATCCAATATTTCATACAAGGAAATTTAGTTTTATAAAATTGTAAGGGGTAATTAGTCCTTGGAATGGATGAAAGGAGAAAGCATCAAAGGAAGACAGTTGTTTAATTTCGTTCACTGGATATGGTCACGGAATTTATCAATCATCCTGGAGTTAACAGTTTATTATCAGTGTTATCTGCTGACTTGGTGTGACTTATATGGGCACTTAAAGTAAGTAGTGAGTAATAATGATTATAACACTTACAGAGTGTCTTCCATCATTGTCTAACATTCCTCCAGGCCTGTAAACCAGAGTTCATAATTGTTACGATGGTATTTTTCTTTTCAATAGAATTTCTTCTTTCTATGGAGAGTGAAAGTGTCAGTTTAAGAGCGTCAACCAGAGGATTGGGGTCAGCGGGATAGCCACTGCTTTTAGGATCATCAGCAGGTTTTGTCTTAACCGGATTTGGCTGGAGGAGCTGAATCAACTGTGTCCCAGGATTACAGGGATGACATTGGAGGAGAGTTTAGAGTCCAGAGGCCAGAGCAATGACAGCCTCGTCAGACCCTGCCCATCAACTGAGCGCCTTGGGTTTCCAGTAGTGCAACAAAACCCAAGCCCGTCTCCTGGTCTGCCCCTCTGCTTTCTTGATATCTGGACTCTTAATCCTTGCTTCATTTAGACAGTCAGCAGGGGGTACGTTTTGGTCCCTTACGGCTGAGTGGATTTTCGTAACCTTTATTTTTTTTCTTTTTAATCACTCATTTTTGTCTTGGCTGTTGAGGAATGGCTATCAGCTGTTCAGTGTGGCCAGATGTTTGCCCAAGGGTTTGCTATTGTTTGGGAGGAAAGAGAGAACGAATTCAACATCATCCTCAAAATTGTTATCTTAAGCCTAGAGTAGCTGCCGAGTGCCTGTTGCTAGGTAACAGTTTCAAGCTGGCAAGGACAAGTCTTGAGCCGTCTAGAAAGTGTTGGGCTGTTGTGATTCCCTGTGACTTTGTCTGGGCCTTACAGACTGGATTTAAGACACATAATGTGATCCTCAGTTAGTTGAAGTAACCATGTCCATGAATTCATAATATAAGACAAAACACCCCGTCTTTAACCTGTGGCCAAGATCTTACATGTAATTTGGTGCAATTCGTATTTAATGTAAACAGTAAACGTGATTTGCTTTTTCTTATGATGGATACCAAGATGAAATGAACAGGATCTTGTATTTATGTTGAGCCTCTCATGTCTTGTCTCCTCCAGATCAGCAAGAGTCTAGGCGGCGGAGCGAAGCACACCATTAGCAGAGGAAAATGAGTGAACTGGATCAGCTACGCCAGGAGGCTGAGCAGCTCAAGAACCAGATCAGAGTAAGTCCTTCACTGTCCTGACTGGTTTTGTTAAAAATCCAGATGGACATTTCGTCAATTATGTTTTGTGCTTCCAGAGACTGATATCTGAAGCTGGGCGGGGCAGTGTTGAAGCCTCCCATTTAAATGCTTCTGAATTAATGTTGATGTTATGTATAAGCCCAAAAACACAGGTCCTTCTTAAGTGTTTTGAGATGGGAAAAGCTTTTACAGCTTTCATAGCCCATGACAGTATGTTAATAATATACTGTCTGAAATGATCACATTTAGTGAGACCTTTGCCTACAATGTATAAATCACAAACTTAAGTAAATCAACCACCAAAGCCAGCGGTGGAATGACAATATTCCATCATGAGGCACTTTACGACATTTCACAGATGATTGCTGTGACATTAAGCTAAAGCTGTCTGCTAAAGGCTTCCCGTCGGCATCATGGCGGTAACAGGCAACCAAGTGAGAATTCACATTAGTTGTTATGATGTAAAGATCGTAGAGTTTATATGCTGTCATTGTTTTTACTTGTTTTGCTCCATAATTCCATAAAGGCTTTATTTTTTATTATTAAAATGGCCACTGTTAGTGCCACGCTGCAGCTGAGATGACGTCGCACATCTGTTTTAAGTTTAGATCATTTTGACGTCACTTTTAGATGTCAGTTAAACTTAAGAGACAGTGTCATCAGTAAATATAATACAAATTCAACTGGCTGTTGAAGTGCAATATGTCCGTCAAGTTATAAATGGTGTTTAGTATTGTTATAATATATCATGATGTTACCAGTACTGAGTTTGTGATACTCTATGCTATAAACACAAATTGTTTGGTACTCAAAGCATCAAGGTTTGCGACATAAACCTGTTGATTCACTAATATTTTGTTGGCTGAAACAGATTTGACTGTGTTGTTGTGTTTCAGGATGCCAGGAAAGCGTGTGCGGATGCTACCCTGTCTCAGGTAAGAAACATGTCCACGCCATGATCCTCACTCACTGTTGTTCATTATCATAAACTGCAATAAAATATACTGTAGAATATACTATCAGCTCCTGTGTTTGGCTGTGGGTGGTGTGGGAGTCGACACTGAGTGCATTATTTGAAGACTGCTCAAACATTCTTTTCCTGTTTTTTCTTTTCAGTCATATCTTCAATTGTGCCTTGAAATCTTTAACAAATAGTGTAGCATAGAGACGTGGCGTTTCTATCTGAAGTTTGAGTGCAAAACCCAGAAAAATATTTTGTTTCCTGAAAGTGATTTTTTTTTTTCTCTCTTATCTTAACCCTGTTTAGATCACAGCTAACATCGACCCCGTTGGCCGAATTCAGATGCGCACTAGACGGACACTGAGGGGGCATCTGGCTAAAATCTATGCCATGCACTGGGGCACTGACTCGAGGTAATCTCATTCAACTCCATTCTGTGCATTAACTAAATATTTCATCCCATCAGCCCACCCGACCCCCCCCCCTCCCCCCTTCCTAAATGCAGGAAATGGATATAAAAGTCTGCCTGACTGTCTTTGTGCTGGTTTCTTCTCCTGAGGGTCCTCGTCAAGTCATGACATTCCACAACAGCTCAGTCTTTCTTCCAAAAACACTTTTTTTTTTCTTTACATCTGTCTAAAGCGATCTATCACATTAACATCTACTCAGTGGTCAACAGTAGGGTGTTTGTCCACAATAGCTAATGCATTTTAGTTGAATGCATATTGGACATGCATCACTCTCTCCTTGAGTGTGTCTGCTGTGTTGTGTGTCCGCGTGTGCCGTGTTTGTGTGCATTGGGGGTTGGGTATGTGGGTAGGGAAAATACTCAAAATGGAGTCAGCCTTTGTTAGAGCTGTGTTGAAGCTAGATAGCCAAGGAAGATGAAGCAACACTCCTCACTTGACATAAAGCCTTTTTCCCTAGAGTTGTACACACCTCTCACCTCAGCAACCAACTAGTTAATCACTGTGGTGCTGGTGTGCGTCAGTCCGCAGAGAGAGAGAGAGAGAGAGAGCATGGCAAACTGCTATGTCACCTCACCATCCTCCTCCCAGTCAAATATCCAAGAAAAAAAGTCTACTGCTGTGTTTACCCACTGTCAGCTCTTCCTGTTTGTTTGTTTCATCTGTTAATGTTTCACTTCCCAGAAGAGTTGGGGTATTTATTAGACTACCTGCTGAGATTTAGCCACCCAGAAAGAAGGTCACATGAAAATGTTTTGACCCAGAGTCTAGGCTAAGTCTGCTATTTTTAGCCCCATGGAGACTCTACTTTAATGCGGACTGGGGTGGGTTTCCAACAGTTTCAGAAAGAAACCCATCAATTAGTTCCACATCCCCTCAGTAGCCAATGATATATCGAGTAGTTCTCTATGGACCACACAAATGTTTCCTGTAAAACTTTAAAAATCTATAAGACACAAAACTTTGTCATTGTAGTATTTAAATTAAACTTTATGGAAAAAAACAGCTTTCTAATTTAGTTTTGGTAGCCAAAGTTGACTTTTTTTTTTTCTTCGACAAGCCTTTCGAATGAAGCAGTTACTCGAAATGTAAGCAAAGGAAAACTTAAACTTTAAGTCGGGGTTGCCCCCATTATTATGGTAACCGTATAGTACGTTGTTACTGCTGATCATTCAGTTGTCATGACAACCCCGCTGCAGACAACTTTCATGTCTGCAAATGAGACATGAGACAGGTTTGCATTCAATGATTCAGCCCTGATCTATCAAGGGACGAGCTAGTTTGTTCCTTTCTAGTTTTATTTCAATCCACTTGAGAAATCTGACATTTCAAGTCTCTACTAAACATTGTTTTCATGTCGAAAACTTGTTACTTTTACTAAAACTTTTGTACAATAGTATTTTGTATTGACGTCAAGAAAGGGGGTTTGAACGTAGAACTAGATAAGCCTCGATCCTCATGAAATCAGTGAGTCATAACTCATGTCCCACATGAAAAGATTTCTTCATAACCACAGTTGACCTTACAGTTGTGTTTGGTTTTTGTTGTTGTTGTTTTTATGGTTGCACTGGTGCAGGGTTCCCACATATACTTAAAAAGTCTTAAAGTCTTAAATAAGATTTTCAGAATTTAAAGACATAAAATGTCTTAAAGTCTTATTTTTAATTATGGTAGGTCTTAAATGTTGAGGGTGATGCCTGGTTGCATGAGAAATATCCACCCACAGGATTCACTTATTTAAATATGGTTCGGTCTTCGGTCGTGACTCGGTCCAGCTCTCTCTTTTCTTTTTCTGGTAATGTTTCGATTGGTTCTCCCCAGGCCACCTGCCCTCACAAAGGTAACAGGATTAAAGAAGTACACAAAACAGTACAGATGATGCTCAGCTAAACACAGTTAGCCAGGGGGGGTTCAGAGAAGACACAAAGTCCTCTGTTATTTCTGATAGTTGCTAGAATCTGGATAATGTTTTTAGTGCGGAGCCACAACGGCCAACATGAAGGAGAGGAGCAGCCTTTTTTAATTTTGGTCACCGCTCAACTGGTGTTTACTAATTTAATGGACTGTTAAAATGGATTAAAGGTAGATATACTGTATGTTCAGAATAAACTATCACCTGCTCTGTGAGGAAGAGAACGACCACAGCAGCCTTATTGTTTCACACCATGTTGTCAAAATGAACAATTCCAAGCAAGTTGTAATTAAACTGAACATTTTTAATTAAAATGCTTTTTTTTTAAAAACAGAGTTTTATCTAATGTAAAGCTTAACAATGGGACACAGTTCATTGCATTTGCAATTAATTTGATTACTTTATATGATTTTACATATGATTGTTATATGGAGATACAAAAATATCTGTTAAAATTGTCAAATTGATTTCAAACATGAAGCTCAGCTCTAATGTGCATTTCGTTTTGCTGTGGAAAGGATATTACATTTTCTCTGTCGAGGTCTTAAAAAGCATTAAATTTGCTTTGAAAAAGTGTGCAGCAACCCTGCAATACAAGAAGAGTCTTGTTATAGTCGCCTAGTGTGGAATCAATTTTGATTTATTAATAATTACATATTCAATCATTTTATTATTTTCAACTATTGCTGCACACCAAAAATACCATGTCTGCAATATATTTCATAGATAGAAATTTTACTAATAATCTCAAGTTATAAAGCAAGCTTTTAAAATGATTTGAGGGGAAGTGATAAATATGAGCCATTAATGCAGTGAAGATGGTTTGATCTGTTCATCTCTCAGTACACTGGGTGCCTGTAACCAAACCCTGTTAATGTCGGAGCTCTGTTCTGACTAGAAAGTAAGCACCTCAAAGCATTGCATCATCATCTCCCAACTGACACACACTGACGCTCACCCTCTTGCTCACATCGCACCGGAAGTATATGTGGAGTCTGATGTGCAGCGAGTACATTTCCTTGCGTCTGACATCATCCTCGGCTTTGATTATTTTAATTTCATGCGATCATTTTGAGGTTGAAAAGCTGATGCTTCATTTTCTTTTAGCCTCAACGCAGACCGCCCTGTCCCTGGCTTATCTGCAGGAGTGTGCACATATGAGCACGTTCCCGCCAGCCAGTAGTTAAGATTTACATACTCTCAGTAGGCCTAAGTGTGCTCACCTCTTTTCCTGTGCCTATGTGCATTGGGACCGTCACTGTGGTTACTCTTGTTGGGTTCACCCAGATAGCAGAGCGCAACCACAGAGGTACCTGAAAGCTGTCTCTAGTGTGAAAAAACAGGGTTCATAATGATTCTTATTAGAATAATTGTGTAACTTGGCATTCAGGCTTTGCGGGTTGTGTTTTAGAGGCAATAGTAAAAAAATATTAAGTCAATAAATTGCCTTGAACATACATAATACATAACATACTCTAATAATACTTTATTAGAAGTAAACAGAAACTAGTCTGTGTGTGTCAGCTCTGTGATGTTGATATGCCAGCAGTTTTAAAATAATGCTGTGACACATTTATCTTGTCTACTGGTACTGGATTAAAAGCGTTGAAATTCATTACCAAACATGATTTGACTGCTTGACTCATAACACAACATGCTGCTTGGTTATGAGTCAAGTTTTTAAAAAAAAATATTTTCACATTTGTAGCTTTTGCATTTTTTCTGTTTTGGTGAAGGTTGAAGTAGTCTGCACAGTAAAAGAGGTACTAACACCTTTGTTGAACATCACAACATTTAGCTTCCATAATGTATCTTCAACAATCCCCCCCTATTTCTCCACCCATATATAAAGACGGCAGACTGGATCACCTGACCTCGATCACTTGCTCTCTGTTGTCATATTCACTCAAAAATATTCCCCCTAATTGTTGCACAAGTACAGCAAGACAAAGAGGGCTACAGATCTACACTGCACAACCAATCTAGATACAAACACCCTCAAATTATTGGTGAAAGTGAAAACAACAAAAAAATGTGTCACTGCCCAAATATTTACATGATGCAATTTCATTTCACAGATTGCAACACATTCAAAAAGAATTAACTAAAATGTTTAAAGAATAATAAACCGTTCCATCTCATACTGTTTATGAATGATTCAGTTATTTGTAGTGTTGAAGGACAAAGACATCAGGAGCAGAGTACAGAACAGAAACCATCACAGACTTAGAGGAAAAATGCCATTTGTTCTGTGTAATAAAGTACAAATCCAAAATGGGCATTAACCAGACACCAGCTACATGTCTTCATTCTCCTGGTTGTATTTGTCAGCTGGTTGAAACTGACCAGTCATTTTAAATTACTCCGTAGTTTGAGCCATCTTGTTCTCTTTCTTTTCATCAGGCTTTTGGTCAGCGCCTCCCAGGACGGCAAACTCATTATTTGGGACAGCTACACCACAAACAAGGTAATGAAACACATATATATTCCAAAGAACTGAACAAATTTCAAGGGACTGTAATACTCGTGTGATTATACTGTTGGAAGAACAACAATGTTGCATGTATTGGTTATATGGTCTCTTTGCAAATCTATATGTCATATGTAGAGGTAGAGACATATTCAGTGTGTGCGTTGTGTCAGAAAAGCATTCCAGATGTTACGGTATTGAATTAGCAGATATTAACTGGTAATTATTTGCTTTTCTTCTTTTATTTTTTGTGTTATGGATGCCTCAGTGAACAGTAATAATATCAAACTATATAGATGAAGCAATAGAAAAATCAAATCAAATGTCAGCCTGTTAATCAGGTAAAATGAAGAGTTTAGATTAACACATCCAAAAATCACTTAGTCGGTCAACTTGCCCAAAAGGAGTTTTCTCTAGAACAAAAAAAGCTGAACACAAAACCACCTTTGGTTTATGAGGTTAAAACCATACTTACGTCTTAAATGTGTTAAACCTAACCAGGCTGGAGATGTCAGTGTCTTTACATCAGTACAAATCAAAGATTAAAAAAATGTTTTGCCTCGATTGATGCCAGAATACTGAGTCACCGCTGATACGAGCAGATGTGTATGGTTGACTTTCATCAGGTGAACGATTTCATTTACCTGTTCATCAACTCGTCATTAATCATCACTCCCAAATTTCTAACAGCTGGCTTCATGTAGATTGACTAAGTGCTGAGTTCATTATAAAACAATTCAAGTGTCTGAGGGTGCCAAGTAATGCTATTTATAGTGGGTATTGTGCCCTTGAAAGGTTAAGTTAATATTGCGGACAGACTTTGTCACATGCCCTCCCCTCTCTCTCTCTCCCATCTGTCACTGCATACTATCTAATATTAAATCTTCCTCCTCTCTTCCAGGTCCATGCCATCCCGTTGCGCTCCTCCTGGGTGATGACGTGCGCCTATGCCCCTTCTGGGAACTACGTCGCCTGTGGAGGCCTGGACAACATCTGCTCCATCTACAACCTGAAGACCCGTGAGGGAAATGTGCGTGTCAGCCGTGAGCTGGCTGGACACACAGGTAGGCTGGACATATCCGTTAGCTTTCACCCATTTTGCAGATTTGTAGTCGTCTTCGGAACCCAGACTCTCAAATTTTTGTGTAATTCATGCTTCGGTGCTGACCTCTGTTATTTATTTGTGTAGATGACAAGAAATAGCCACAGGAAAGTTCATACGGATGCATTTTAGCATGAAGCAAAATGATCTAACTTTAGTTAACTGCAAAATGTCAGTTTGCATAGTAAAGTTTCAGGTGTCACATGCTAGAGAGGAAAACAGCCTCAAACAAATCCTGTATTCAGGAATACTGAATTCCCCAGATCAGTCTCTCACTACCATTCAACAGTCCCTGCAGATATTTCCGGATGATACAATGTTTAGCAAAACACGACGTAGAGCTGTAAGTGGACTCAAAATCAAAATTTGGAATCATCTGCACACGTTACCTCGCCAAACGACAGTGGAAAGTAACAGAGAAATGTAAAACAACACACAGCATGCCAGTGTGCCCTTGTTTACTCAGAAGGATATCTAAAGGACAAGAGAGGTCAAAAATGTTATCATTGATGTGTCCTGTTGTCATGCCAACACACTCAGTTCCTGCAGTTCTTGGGACAGTATTTATTTAACTCTTAAGTTTCAATGAGTCACTTCCTTTTGGATGGAGAGGAGATCATACTCATCACAGTTACTTTGGAAAATTTGGTAATTTCAGTAATATTGGGAATGAGACACTTTACTTGGACTGATGAGGGAATTTTACATAATGTTTGAAGTCCTACAGACAACCAGTCAGATGTAAGCCTTTCTGTTACTGGCCATGTGTTGTTAAAGATCTATGTAAACCCCATGTACCGCTGTAAGCCTAATTATTTTCCCATCCGAGAGTTGCCAGTCACATGATGTGTCTGTCTCCATTAAAAGAGGAGCTGGTCGAGCTATATCCCAGCTCAAATGCATGAAAGTGTTGAGCTCGTAGGCAAGGAGCATTCATCTGATCAGTGTCACATGATGCAGGAAGTGTGTCAGCATTTTAGTTCTAGTTCCCTCGCTATAGGGAGGGGTACGCACACTCTACCAGCTAGTAAAAGATGAATTATGGAAGCAAGTCATGAACCAGGAGATGCCCTAAAGCTTTTTTTTTTCTGTTACTGGTAGTGAATTAGTCAATTCATCTCCTCCATGTACCCACATCCAGCCTTCTGTGAGGGTGTGATGACGATTGGTAATAAAATTTCTTCCTCTGTGCAGACAGTAAGGAGATGAAACATCTACCTCTTAATACTTAAGAGGAGACAGTCCTGTGTAAATTAGTTATTCAATCAGTGTGTTTGATTCTTGTCAGGTTACCTGTCCTGCTGTCGCTTCCTGGATGACAACCAGATTGTCACCAGCTCTGGAGACACCACCTGGTGAGTTGTGATACTGCACCCAATGCACTAAAATGCACCACTACAAACTACAGCCTCAAAAATGACCATAGAGTTGGCTCAACAACGCTCCGATACAATTGATAAAACTATTTTACATGATAAACTTCAAATATATTCGTATTTCATGGGTCTTAACCCTATAATCAGGGAGTTGGGTCGGGAATCTTTGAGAAACAACACACAGTCGATTCTTGGTGTCATAATTTGATTCAGAATTGATTAAAAACTGAGTCTTGATTGATTACATGAAGGTGGTGCTAATTTCAGGCTCTAACTCCAGTTCACTGTGTGGTCTGTCAAACCTTTCACTCATGTCCTTATTCAAAGCAGAGAAAAGTGTATGAAAGTATGCAGCTTTTTTTCAAAAAGTTAACTGCATTAATATGTAATCGTTAATCTTCTGTGTGAAACAGAGTCATGACATGAAAGTGTAATTTACTGTTCAACATCACCAGCTAGATATTATTTGAAAAACAAAAGTTGGTCCATGTGTTCTGCAGTAAAGGGGAAAGAAAGAAACAAGCAGAGCGCTCTGCTGTGGTGTTGTTAGCGCTCTGTCTCCAGCAGTAGAGATCACTCTGCGACGCTAGTACCAGTGAAACTCATCGTTATCCACCAAGTGCAGGGCTTTTAAAATAAACCGACTGTGGAGAGAGGTTTTTTCTTCACCCAAGCAGGGTTTACTAAAAGTTCAGTGTTGCATTTGTCTCCGGCTGATGGCGCATGAAGTTTTAACAAAATACATCACTTTCGCCTTGCAAAGCCAATTATTAAGTCATTAAATCCAACATGTTTGCCTCCTTGGTCACCAATCAGCGTCCTTCTTGAATGACGTTGTTCTGTAAAACGCAGCTGTAATCTGACAGCGTTCCTTGTGCTTTCTTGCAGCGCTCTGTGGGACATTGAAACTGGTCAGCAGACAACTACATTTGCCGGCCACACTGGTGATGTCATGAGTCTCTCTCTGGCACCCGACACCAGGCTGTTTGTGTCTGGAGCCTGCGATGCCTCGGCCAAGCTCTGGGACATCAGAGAAGGAATGTGCCGACAGACCTTCACTGGCCACGAGTCAGACATCAACGCCATCTGCGTAAGGCGACAGACACGCACTCCTTCCTACATGTAACATATACAAATCATATCTCAGCGTCACGTCTCAGCTCTGTCAGAGTGAGACTCATGTTCTTGAGTCCAAGTTAAGATTATAAGCAAACTGCATGTCATGATGTGAGTTATTCAGCTCTCTGAATGCCGACCATTACAACGACACAGCATGTTTCTCCTTTCAAAGCTGTTAATAATGTTTTACAAAACTGATATCAAGCCCTGTTAATGCATTTGAAACTTCCTGCTGCAACATTAGTGCTTCAGAAACAAACAACATGTGGTCATAATAGTGCATACTAGATCATTATTACTGATATAGTTGTCCATGCACTTTGAGAGATGAGTAGAGGGAATCTGAAAAGAGAAAAAGGTGTGGCTACTTACTGGTGCACCATTTTGGGACATTAACACATTTAACCACAATGACAAATCATATGAACAATTTGCTTCAGTTACTTAGAAAAAGGGTGTATGCAAAACAAGTACCAGCACTGAAAAATCTCCTTTTGTTTTAGTTCTTCCCCAATGGCAACGCCTTTGCCACGGGCTCAGACGATGCCACCTGCCGGCTGTTCGACCTGCGCGCCGACCAGGAGCTGATGGTTTACTCACATGACAACATCATCTGCGGTATCACCTCCGTGGCATTCTCCAAGAGTGGTCGCCTACTGCTGGCTGGCTACGACGATTTCAACTGCAACGTCTGGGACACTTTGAAGGCCGACCGTGCAGGTAAGCCACCGTACAGGGGAAAAGAGCCGAGGTACATCGATATGTTGTGCTGATGTGCTCGAGTACAGAGGTTGAGATGTTTTTCTGACGTGTTTTTTTGGGGGGGGGAATTTAACTGCTGGCACAATAACCACACACACACACCACATTCACCAGGTGTTTTTTAGGTGAGATAGCAGTTCCTCAGGTGAAAATATACCCTAAACACTTCTTTTTTTATAAACCAGCAAGTGGTGTTGTTTGTTCCACATCCAAGTTTGTTGTTTAATTGTAATTATTCTGCCAGCTAAGCGGCCAAATATGTCAAAGGCAATATTACCAGGTCCATTAGATGTATCTGTCTGAATAATCAGCAGGTAAAGTCAGGGTTTATTATCAGCCCCATTTAAGTTAAAAAACAAGGAGTAGAGGTACGAGGAAGGATCATCATCCAGGTTTCAGTCACCCTCCGCTACAATCTCTTTTCCTCAAAGTAAACCACCGCTCTGTCGCTGCCAACAGAGCCGATCGGTGCAGTTTAGCAACGAACACGGACAGCGGAGGAAGTAAGAATATGAGGAATGTAGAGTGCAGAATCTACAGCACGCTCTGAGCTCTCCCGGTGTTCACACCTTTGCGCACCTGGCCAGTTGCTGCAGAAAGCGGGCGTGGCTGCCACTTTGTCGGCTTGGAAAGTTACATATATCGGGTGACCATCAACCTTCATCTGAAAAAAAAGCTTTTCACTGCTTTCATGCTGTTCAAACAGCACAGTATGATATAGTGAAGGACATACCTACATTTACTCTGCTGAAGAACACAAGACAGGAATGTTTAAAGTTTATTATGAGGCAAGTAGAAAACCACTAACTGAAGGAGAAGTAACTGAAGCATGTTGAGACAACGTGGATATACGTAACAGTAACAGCTGTTAGACACATGATTGCATTGACCGTTGACCATTGAGACTGATAGCTGCAGGAGCATCTCAGGGTGTAGCAGGTTTTAGAGTGAACAGATAAATGAATTAGCTGCGGATATGTAAGGAATCCCTCACAAAAGTAATAGTTGGTAATAAATAAAATAATGGTTGTGTGCATTAGGGTTTATTATTGAGGAAAGTCTTTTACCAACCCACTACTGTACAAAGTGATCAACCTAACATCTACATTTTCTGGTCACTCCTGGTTCAGATGTTTGTATCTCATGAGAACAGTCTGTGTGAAAAGACGTGAGGCTTTATAGCCTCACAGCAGAGAAGTCCACTCGAATTTATTGTGATTACTGTAGATAAAATGCGTGTGAGTAAGTGACTTTATTCCTGCTCACACATCTTGTTTTATATAGAGCCTATAGAATGACATAGCTCCCCCTGGACTTTGTCATGTGACCTTTGATTTTAGTTTTTACACACCTGTATCTGGAAGCTTTAACAACTGATTTGTCAATATCCTGTTAGAAACGACATCACAAGCAGAATATTTCCAAACAAAGTTAGTCAAGGAAAGGAAACGAGACATTTTCAAAAGCACTGAGTATCCTACAGAATATGGTTCAGTCACAGTCAACCTAAACACCGAGGGTCCACGTGAGACCAGCACTAGTCTAGTGTAGCTGCATAAAGGTCCGTGGCACTCTGAAGGAGCTGTGGTGCTCCATTAGTTCAACATAATCCATAATAAACTAACTATTTTGATAATCAAGTAATTGTTTTAGTCATTTAATAAGCAGAAATGGGGAGTTTTATATCTTCACAAATCATTTTTAGCTGTTGGTCGGTTCAAACACAGTAGTTGAATATTACACCTTGGACTTTTTTCACTGTTTTCATACATTTCGTAGACTAAACAATCAATGGAAAAACAATAATCTGCGTATTAATCGTTAATGAAAATAGTCCTTAGCTGCAGCCCTAACAGAGATACAACAACTCCTGCCCGGCCGCCTCACAAGTTGCAGCTTTATGGTTGTTGAAAAAGCTCACATGACATCTGGACTAGTGTTTGCTAGAAGGCAACTCTGGAACACTTTGAAACACAGTGGAAGAAAATTCTGTGGTGTGATCAGACAAAAATAAGCTTTTTGGCCATCATACTAAACTCTATATTTGGTGCAAGTCAAACATCACGCGTCAGTAGAAACGCACAATTCCAGCGCCAAGCAGTGGCGGCGCTTCTCTGCAGCCAGACCTGCAAGGCTTGTGAGGGAAAGAGAATAACATGAATGCAGCAAAATTCAGAAACACCCTGGAGGAGAAGCTGCCGCTGTCTGAGAGAGAGAGAGAGAGAGAGAGAGCTGAGACTTTGTTGTATTGATTTTCCAGCAAGACAACGACCCTAAACAATAAAGCCAAACCTACACAGGAACAGCTTTTAACAACATTTCAGTGTCTGTCTGCAGTGGCCTAGTCAGTCAGAGTCCAGACCTCAAATCCAAAATATGTGGCAGGACCTGAAAATTCCTGTTTATGCACGCTCCTCATGAAACCTGACAGATCCTAAGCAGTTTTTCAGATAAGAATGGGGGTAAAAATGTAGCGCCCAGATGTGCAAACCTGACACAGACCTGTTCGCTAAGAATAGAAGACGACTGTAACTGCTGTCAGAGGTTTCTCTACTAAATATTGACCTGAAGGGCCCAAACACTTGTTCATGCTGTCTAGTTCACTCTGAATTTAAGGTTTTGTTGTTTTTTTTTTTTCTTTTGAGCAGTGCTGGCAAACACATTTTATAGGCACTGTACCTGCCTTTTCTATTTTAAGTGAATATTAAGGAAAACACAACCGATAGGTAACAGCAGCAGGTTGTGGAGGAGTTTGTGCTTTTACAGACAGGAAGACAGAGAACTTTTCATGCAAAAACCACAAAATGCTTTTTATATAAAGACAATCCCAGGACATAAAGAGGATTAAAAACTGGTGTGAGCGGTAGAAAAGGCATATTCTTAAGAAAGGCCATTCTGTAAAAGATGAGATTCATCAGTTGAGACAGTGTCAGCTGACCTGAGGTGAAGGGTTATTCCAGAGCCGAGGAGCCAGTTACAGCAAAAGCTCAGTCACCCTTCATTTTGAACCTGGACTGTGGAACAGTTAGAAGACCCAAACCTGCAGAGCTGATGGTCCTCCTCAGACAGACACGGGTTAGAAGTTCAGTTACGTACTCCAGCACCAGACCATGCAAAGCCTTGTATGTGATTAATAATACTTTCAAACGGATTCAAAATGTGTCTGGAAGCCAACGCAAGGAAGCAAAGATTTGTTTGACCTCAAAAACATCACTTGCATTGCTTTTTACCAAAGACTAGCAGCTCATATATTGCTGCTCTATATATAGTACAACATACGGGTGACGTTTGTATGATGTTATACACGTATAAGCATTTGTGGTAGAAGAAGCCAGAGTAGTATTTTGACATATTAAGTGCCTGCAGATGAGATCGAGCACATTAAAGGATGCGTCAACATTTTATCAAGTCTGGGGGGAAAAAAATACTGACATGCTCTAATGCTCATTGAAAGGGTTAGTGGTCCCTGTAATTGTTCCTTTTGTCCATACTGGTCACAAAGAGATGCCCTCTAAAAGCAATTTCAATGGAAGTGAAGCAAAAATGAGTTTTTAAGGAGCTAGTAGGAGTATTCAGCAGTCTTAGACAAATCAAGTGGGTGTCCTCCAAGGTTGATCTTCCCTGCTTTGTTTCACTGTCCCTCAGCAAGAACACACTATGCAGGGAAACAGGCCTCCGTAGCTTCCGAGAAACCTCAAATGCATTTTTTTCACTGAAGGAGGACGGTGGATTTTGTCACCCATCACTCACAGAAGTGACCAACCACACTGTTTTTAACAAACTATTGAGCCGGGAGCAACTTCCTGTTTTGTATCTAACAGTTTCATATAGATAATGTGTGTGTAGGAGGCCAAATAGAAGAAGATCCATTGTATTTTTTGCAGAGTATAAAAGGCGCATTAATATACATCTGGGAGAACAGCACGCTTCACCTGCTCCAGCAGTGAAGAGCCCCTGTAGAGGCATGAATACTTTACAGTTATTGACTGCATAGTGGGATAGGGATCAGAGGAGGCCCACATCTGAGCAGGAGATTTCAAACACACACATACACACACACACTCATTTGATGCGTTGTCGGGTAGAATATTGGTCAACAGCATATTGGGTCAGTATTAGCCGTTAACGATAGTCTAATGATGCGTCCAGATGTCCCTAAACCTGCTTCACCTCATCCTTCTCTTCCCTTTTTTCACCTTTTTAGGAATCAGACCAGATTCTCATAAATATGTCATTCACTTAGAAATCATCACTGTTGTGTCACTTCATGATATCCAGTAATACCATCTTCATATCCAGGCCTAGCCTAGCGTGTTGTATCCATTAGACAGAGCGTGTTTGTTGCTGCGTCTCAGCCTCTGCTGTCTCTGCAGGTGTCCTGGCTGGTCATGATAACCGGGTGAGCTGCTTGGGTGTGACTGACGACGGCATGGCAGTGGCAACAGGGTCCTGGGACAGCTTCCTCAAGATCTGGAACTAGAGTCTGAAGGTAAATGATGAGCAGAGGACGTTCTCAGCTGTAAGAGTGGATCATCTTGTAACATCAGCTAACAGAGTTTGTGTTTACTGCCATCTGGGGGTTGGGGATGAAGGTGCAACATGAGAAACATGTATATATGATTCACACTTGACTTATTAGTTATCTGGTCACATCATCTTCATCTCATTCGCTGAATAATTATGTCAACTAACGTTTTTGTTTGTTTGTTTGTTTTCCAGATGGCATCCGGACTCCAAAGTTGAGTGGAAGACCATTCCAACATCACAATGTTCAATTTTATTGCATATCCAATCTTTTCAAAACACCATGATACTGACTCCAAACACCCCAAAAAACTATCAAGGGCAAAAATTCTCTCTCTCTCTCTCTCCTTCTCATTTAAAAGAGCACAATTGTCTGTCACTCATTCAGCTACAAAAAAGAAAGAAAAAGAAACAGCTCGAGGTAGTGGTTTCAAAATGGAATGGAGGAAAAGTCCTCCGATGACCATGGTCTGGTATTGTAGTAAGTGAAAATACAAACACCCCACCACCGCTGCTGCCACCAACAAGCAAATGTCCTGCGTCCTCATTATATACAGGTCTGAGTGAAGGTTATTACATGACAGTGATCTAACTCTTATAGCTTTTTGGCCATGTTTATTTTTGTTTCTTTGTTGTTTTCATTATTATTTTTTGTTGAAGAGAGGTAGATCAGTGAACTGTCAGTTAATGTTTAAAATGAGGATCAAAGCTTTGTTTTTTTTTTTTTTTTCTTCTTCCTAGTCTTTACACATTTTAAAGAATGTTTTTAAGTTGAAAACTAAAAAAACCTCCAGATCATGTCATTTTAAATCCAGCTTTATCCCACTGGAGAACAAAACGAGAGAATTTAGCTTCAACAGGGAGTCCTCAAGCCACTTCTGGCCCTTCTGTATATTTAGTCCCATGATACTTTTATTGTTTCTTTTTTTCCAGTGTAGTCCACAAATCTTTGTTTGCACAAAAATTAAACTTTGCATATATAGAATAATGTCTAAAGAAAAAAAAGTTAACTAACCAAGCACATGCTGTTTATGATAATGAATGCTCGTTTTTAAAACGAAAAACAACAAAAAAAAAACAAACCATTTTAACCATTCTTACACCTTTTTGTCTGGCGACAGTGTAGAATAATTAAATGAAGATTAACCCATCGGATCATAATCCACCCCGCCCCCTTTTTTATTCTTTTTTTTTTTTTCTCCTTTTAAATTAGTTTTGTTTTCCCTGGTTTCTGTTGCCCGTGGTTGGGACCGGTGATGTGATTTGGTCGGGTAGGGAGTACCTCCACTTTAGCCCGGTTGCAATCCGGACGTTTCTCTTTTAACAGAGGTGCCCATTCCGTGCTTGGAAATGCAGTTACTACTCTGTGAATGACATGTTGTATAAATCAATGTTTGAAAATAATGATATTGAAACTTTTTAAGTTAAAAACGAAAAAAAAAAGATTTTGGTTGTCTGCCATGGGTGGGTTATCTCTTAGAATCGCATGCTGTAGAATTGCTTAAAAAGGTGCATATGGAATTAAGTCCTTTGATGTTTTTCTTTAAGAAAATAACCTGTTGAATATATCAATACAATGGTATTTATATTTTTCTTTTTCTTCTTTTTTTTTTTTTTCTTCTTTTTGTTTTTGGCTACTCCGTGCATACATGATTCAACTAAAATGATAAAGCTATGCACTTGAGAAGCAAACCCTGCAACATAAACGGTTACTTGGTCCATACTTGGGAGGGATTCCACAAATTAAGAAGTAACGTAAATGTTTAAATTGTACACACATGCATACGTACATTCATTCACCTAAACATACACAATGGAACAAATAAATTTTCATTCCTTCTGTAGCAAACAAAATTCCACTTAAGAAAAACATTTTATAACAGGTTTTTTTCTGTCCTTTAATAAAAAATGAAAAAAAAAAATCTTGCAGCATCTGAATGGCAGAACTTTCTGTTGTTCCCTTCTCCTTGTAAACAGAGACGCTCTTTCTTTAGCAGTAGTGACATTTTTTCCATTCTGTTTTTTCTCTGCGACATTCTGTACAAAAAATGTGCTGTAATTGTGCGTTAGGCCTGGAGTTGGCAAAAAATAAAATGAAATAAAAAATATTAAAAATTAATTAAATTCCCTTTCCTTTTCTCTCTTTCTCCATCAAATAACTGTAGAGCTCTGCACCCCCACTGTTCCCTTTTCACCTTTTGTATTTAATTTTAAAGTCAGTCAGTGTACAACCGAAAGCTGGATGCAAGATAGAAACTATATTAAAATGTACTGTTATTTAAGATGTAATAAAAAGCAGTTTGAGATGACCTACTGTGTTGAGTGTGATTCACTTAGAGCGGTTCCCACTGAAGCTAGAATGTTGCAGACTGTTTGGTTTCCTTGTAATTATGTTCAAGTCAAATAAACAATTTCTTATCCACTGTTGAATCAGCCTGGCTCCTCTGTACAGTCATTTACACATAGTTGTTTCTCTTTGCGGGAAGGTAGACATGTAGAAGTTATCCAACAGCACTGAACAGAAAGCGACACTAAAGTCCTGTTTGAATATGTAGTTATTGTGAGAATTGAAACGGAAACCACAAACTACGACTGTGGTCAACTTTTGATGGGTCTCGTAAGTTTACAGTTGTCTTTGCCGCCAGGTGTTTGATGCTTTGCTTTCACTTACAGTAATCATTCTGATGCGTGTTTCCTGCCAGGACAGAGACTAATAGACTCACACCAGCAGGTGTTGGTCCCAGTTAAACACCAGGTTGCTGGTGTTTAGGTTTGGAAGTGCTAAGATCAGACCTTTGATGCCATCTATTGGACACAAGTATAAAATGCAATAAGTGAGTTTCTAAAGCCAGGTCTCACATTTTTATTTATTTGGAATATTCCTAATATATTATTTACTAATAGGAAAATATATAATCTACAGTATATTGTTTAAAATAACTTCATATTTGATTTTCATACAGAACTCCCTAAACAAAAGCACAGATTAACAGTTTCAGTCAGAAAATGAAAATAGCAGCAGTGTCTGTCCCTGTTTGTACTCTTGACTGTCTGTGCACATAATTACATATCAAGCTTTTAATTTGTTGAGTTAACACTTTTTTCTGTACATGTTAAATGACAACAAGCACTAGTTAATTTCAAATAGCCTATTTACTCACACAGCATTCACGAGCCTGTGTTAGAATTTGAGAAGAAAATTATTAATATGAAATGAAATTAATATTTCTGAGGACAACTTGGTGAAGTTTATCCATAACAGTCCTATAGGCTGCTGACTTTTCATGTGCTCAAGTGTTAATTAAACATGCATATTTGTATTTGTTAAACATGTATTAATGGATGGTTGGTAACATTATTTTAGAAATAATCTATAATAATAATAATCTGAAATAATCTTGCTACATATTCAGTATAGATCTGATTATTAGGCTGTTCACCTCGTCCTACAGCAGTTTATAGTGCTTTGTTCACATAAAGGTTACATCTATGACTTATGGGGAATAAATGTCTTGCTCTGTAAGTGTACATACTTGTATTCCTTCTGTTTTATCATATGAATACATGTAATGAGGAAAATGTACAACCATGAAGGGAAAGTTGTGTGTTAGAGCAGTGAGCCACACAGTGGCGCCTCGGGGCCCCCAAACAAGTTATTCTGGCCATGCAGATCAGAGCTGTTGCATCACTGTCCAGACTGACTGGAAAAACTTTAACTTGCCTGCCTGCTTTGTGGTGACTTTACATGTAGAATTGTTCTAAATCAAACATAAAAATATACAGAAGGGACGCAATTTGCTCTCCTAATTTTGAAATATAAACAGACATTAGAGCACTATAGGCATATAAATAAATGAAGCACGAGAACAAAAAAAGATTCTCCTGTTTAAAATGAACAGTCACACATTTTTGAATTGACTTTTAAAAAATCCTAATAGATGAATACGTGGCGCTGTTAGCAGAACAACCAACTGTTTCAACTATTATAATATTTACTTTTATTACAGTGTAATTACATTGTTATGTGTCTCTCTGAATAATCTTATAATCCTGACACAGTTTTTTAAATTTATTTTACATAAATATATATTTTTACATATAAAAAATTATTACATTTCTTTTATTGTCTACATTTATTTTATTCTATCATTTTATTGTGGCGCAGGAATCCTGCCACTGTTTTGTTTTGAGCGGTCGTCCAACATGACGTCATCGAGGCGTGCGCCTGTGATTGGTCGTTGAGTGTCAGGAAGTGATGAGCCGACTGTTGACAGCTCTCCTGTAAAGTAAGATGGTGTAACGTTGTTATCTTATGAAATGATGGCAAGGCTCTGATCCTGTGACACTTTGCTGCGCTCTACATCTGTGTCCAGCGGTGTAACGTTGTGGGTAAAAGGTAAAGTTGGCCGCAGAAGTGAATGATATTACGCTTTTGTTGATGTCTAACTACCGGCTTAGCTTACAGACTAGCTTAACAGTAGCTTAGTTAGCTCAGTGTCACCATTCATCTGCTAACAGACATGTCGGAGGTTCTTGTCGCAGTCAGCTCTAGTTTATCAATAATTACACTTTTAGAAAATGAATAATTTACAAAGCTTGTGACAGCGAGGCCGTCATAGAGCCGTAACATAATTATTAAACTGTATGTAGCTTAAGCTGTTTATCCAACTTTCCTCACATCTTGTAACTGAGTGAAAACCTCAGTCTAAGTAGTCTGACAGTATTAACTCCGATCACGTGACTAAAACATCACTGTAGAGTTTTTAGAATAACAGAACAGTAACAGAAGTTTAATCAGCTCTTTATTTCTGATTTGTCTAACGTTATCTATCTGAAGTGTTTTCCATTTAATCAACTGTGTTGTTTGGTGAAACCAAGTTATGTGAATAGCGAGCAAACAGATACTAATAGTTGAAAATGACAATGTTTTGCCCAATGCCCAATGTTTTTTAAAATGTATGTATTTTATTTAATTAGTTGGTCTCATTGAGATTAAGCTCTCTTTTCCAAGAGAGACCTGAGAACAAGAAACATTCATAGGACAACAACAGAAAAACAACACAACTACACAGTCAACAAGGAATGAATAAAAACAGTCACAAGAGTCATAAAAAAACATCAGATAATAATAATAAAGCTTTAAAGCCTCCAAGATGAATGAAAGACTCGAGTTTGAGGGCAGTTTGCAGTTTATTCCGGTTATTATAATGTCTGTAATGCTCATAAGGTGTTAATAAGACGTTTGTTTGCAGCAGTGTTTCCTCCATTCAAGGGAGATTTGATCAAACCTGCGTGTCTTTGTAGCTGAGTTGACTAATAATCAACTGAAGCCTGATGAATGATTGATGTGGTCTGTCAGTTTGCTTGCAGCCTGGCTGTCTGAGATGGACGGTGGAGAGGAGGTGCGAGTGGAAACTGCCCCGTACTGTTTCCCCACTTGTGACGGAGCAGAGGTAGCCAGGACTCGACGCAACAGGAAGACCCGCAGCCTGAGCACCTCGTCAGCCAGCAGCTCCTCTGAATACAGGTAGGAGTCGAACAAGGTGACGAGCTAAAGGTCACAACTACATACTAGTGATGCCTTTCTTTCTCAGACCTCACACTTAACCAGCATGTATTCTGGTACAAAATAGGAACTTTTATGAGTGATTGGGGTCCCACTTATACATTTGGAATCAGCCTTTAGTCTGAACTGCTGTCTGTTGTCTCTCGCTGGTCAAAACTTCTTAGATATTTATTTACCAGACATGCCCGGATTTGCTGTATTTGCATTTCAGCATTGTTGTTTATGATCTTATCAAGTTTGTTAAGTCAATTTCACATAATGTGATAAAATTTTACATTTAATTTGTACCGCACTTTTCATTCATAGTGAAACTTTAGGTGCTACAGTGTTAAAAACATAGATCATACAACATAAAGACAAAAATAAGAGTTAAGATGAAAAAGCCTTACTGACAGTGTTGCCGATTTAGCCACTTTGTCGCTAGATTTAGTGACTTTACAGACCCCCCTTAGACCCCCCTGTGACATATCTAGCGACTTCTTGGACAGACCTTCGTCTCCTTGAAGAGACTTGCCAGTATTTCTCAGTGAACGAGAGCTAATGTGGCTCTCTGGACTGACTGTTCATTGGGTGGGACAGAGCAGCAGCACATTTAACGGACCAATCATCAGCCAGACAGTATAATATGTATACCTAATGGCCAATCATTGATGCTCATTGTTTTTATTCAAGATAATTTAACTTTACTTCTAAATTTGATTTTGTTTTGTCAAAATAGACAATTAACAATAGTGAACTTATGCCAATACATGATCATCTCTCTATTCATGATATTTCAGTTAGAGTTGATACAACTGCCTGCATAAATATTATTATTAGAGGTAGATTTAAATGCACATTGAGGAGCTGCTTGAAAAGAAAAATAGGTAATGAAATAGTTAGTCAGTTTAGTTTAGTTTAATTAAAGCGACTTTCCTGCAGGCTTTAGCTACTTCCCACTGAAAATAGTTGGCAACACTGCTTCCTGAATAGAAAGGTTTCTAAAAGAGACGAGGGTCTGTGCTGCCTGCAGATTGTTAGGAAGACTCCTCCACAAGCCTGGTGGAGCAGAGCAGAAGGCTCGATCCCCCGTGGTCCGGATTAGTACCGGGGGTCTGGAGGAGCAAGCTGCTGGCAGATCTGAGGGTGTGGGTGGAGGTTGGTGGTGTGATCAGTTCCTGTAGGTAGGGAGGCGCTTTGTGTTGCCTTAACGATCAACCTGATATTTCATTATCAACCACTTGACAAAATCTGACGTGTGAACAGCAGTTTAGAGGCTGCTTAAGGAAAATGACACTTCTTCAACTGTTCAACCTGAAAGAACTTGTCTAGATGTTCCTGGTCTTGATGGATAAATGATTTAATTTAATAGAGCACTTTTGCCACAACACAATAACCTGACTGAGTGACTGCTATGTGGTATTTAAGAAACTGCTGTTGTTGTTGCTCTAGGTTGCATAAAAAACATTTTTGAAACAGCCTTGTGACACGATCTGTGTTGCACCACCTCAGTAATTTGAGAAATGTGCATGTCTGCGTACATTCCCTTCAGCCATCACACTAATGACTTCAAGGAAACAGAGCATTTGAGACCCGAAATGTGTGTCCACTGTCGATGTTGCAAGTGGTTCGTTTGTATGTTTTAGCAACAGTGATGGGGTTTCTTACAAGGAGAAGTGAAAAGGTGTGGGCTTTCCTTAACACATCCTGAAAGCACCAATCAAAACTGTCCTGTTATGAAGAGGAAATGAGGAAATATAAGATTACACTTGTCCGAGATGTTGAAATACATTCTAACAAATACAGTTTTTTCCTAATTTGGCAATGTCACTTCTGATTTTGTGCGACATTTCACAGCAAAGCTTTGTGATTAATTTAGATGAGCACACAAACAAGTGTTTAGGAATAGGAGGGGGGTGAATATGCTAGGGTTACTTGCTAATAATAGAGGAGTCCAGTAGTGACTTATAAACACATGATGGAAGTGGGTTCCCATGGCTGAAGGGTGTTTAGGATCGAAATGTGAGTTTAGGTAAAAGCCTGAAACAAAGTCAGATGTTAAGACAAGTTGAACGCAGTTTAACGTTTGGAGTTAAACATTTAACACGGCTGAAGCATCTTTGACTTGGTAGTATTGGAGGAATTAAACAACTAATATTGATAACATTTATATAAAACTGGTAAAAAGCAGTGTGGATTTGTGAAGTTGTCCCACTGTACGCTCATGGTTGTTGTTGGTTAAGGATTTGTTGGTTTACTGTCATGTGATGAAACATTTCAAAACAGGTGAAGATCCTATGTTGTTTTGAAATATTGTCATTCCCTGGGTAAATAGTAAAAATACTTAATATCCGCTATTATTGTACAATAGTTTCTTCAGAATTATGTAAAAGTATGTTTTCCAAAAAGATTTAAAAGAAAAAAACAGAGCAATGATTTTATCAGGTTAGCAGTAGTTACAGTCTTAAAGTTTGAGCAAATCAAATTTTAGTAGAAGTTAAAATCATATGTAGTAATAATAATGTAATAATAATAATAATCTTACAGAGGACGTATCATTCACATTTCCAGGTCTTCATTTTTATTCTGGGGCTCTACTAGAATATCTTTGCATGATTTACACTTCAAAAAACTGCTTATTTATCTAATGGTGGCTCTTTATGCAGCCCCTCAGTTCAGTCTCTGTCTGGAACAGGCCGTGTTTGCTACTGTGTCTTTAAGACCCCCTCCCAGTGAACCCACTCTGTTCTGATTGGCCAGCTCTCAGAAGCTGCCGCTTATCAGACTTCAGGTGGCTCCGAAGGCTACGTAAACAAACAATAGTAGTTGAACTTCACTTCTTTTTCTCATTCTTACTCAAAATATCAGCTTCTCAAATAAATCCAAATAGGATTAAGGCCGATTAGCAACAAAGGCTATGGAATGGACGGCTATTTGTTGGCATATGTGAGCGATCTGACGTCAGTTCGATGGGGAAACAGAGGTAACTTTGCCAACAGAGTGTTCAGAGCTGGGCTGCAGCCCTGGCTTTTGACTTGAAGGCGGCATTTTACAAACGTTCACCTCAAGTTTTGGAACTTTGACTGTGTTCAATGTAGACACCCGACATTATAACAGTGTATAAATTACAGAAAATCACAAAAGGCATGTTACAGTATGTCCCCCTTAAAGCTGCATTAATGCATTTTGTTCATCAGAGGACAGAATTACTCAGGAACAAGCAGATAATCACAGCACTGAGTTCCTTGCATTGTTGTAACTTAAGTTATGGTGCCTACTGTCACACCTGATGGACACGGAGCAGCATAATCACCTCAGTGGAGTCGTCTATCTGGTCTCCTGACAGTTTCTGATATTCACTTCCTTTTAGCTCTGTTTTGGTCTCCATCACCTCTGCTAGAAACAGGATGTATGAGAGCAGTGAGACTGAACTGTACAGTGAATGTGCTGAAAATCCAAAACAATGCGCTAAAAGAGGCTAAAAACACTCTACAGAGCTGCAGAACGGCTGATAATTCTCTGAGGGTTTGTGACTACGAGCAGCAGCACATTACACACGTTCATTCCATTCAGTGTTAATATGAAAATATTGATTAATGCAGCTTTAAGAAACAGTAAACAGCAGATGGTGAATTCCCAGATTCAGACTACTAAGAGGATTTGTTGGCTGAGCAATGTGATGCAGCACAAAGACTCGTCTCATTAAGAAGCCGCCATCTTGTATTGCTCCATCACAACTCACTGACCTTTCACCTCTAATACAATCGCATTGTTTCAAATTGTTTCTAGTCCAGACAGGGTGTGAAAGGATTTCTCCACTCTTCAGAAAGCACCCTGATCTGCAGTCATAAATTCCAGAGTAGATCTGATATGTTGATATTAATGGTTATTAAAATAGTTGGGCTTTATTCCATCGTTATTATTATTCATTGTTATTACTGATACAGTATTTGTACTGCAGGTAGGATAGATAGAAGTGTTTGTTATTCCTGTTTAAGTAGATCCAAAGATTTCACAATGCATTGTTACCATTTTCCAGGAAATAGTGAAAGGTCTCTCATTGTTCAGCATGAAAGGTCACAGACGGCAGCACAACTTAACATGTTGTCATATTATATAATGTATATGGTAGACTGGTGATTTATCTCAGCTGGCTGGTAATACTTTGGCTCCACTTCTCTTTTTTTCTTGAAAATGGAGAAATGAAAGTGAAATGAATTTGATTAGATATTTTACATAAAGACATATTTAGCAATGTAGGAATTTTAAGCGAACTCCTTCAGCAACCAAGAGTGTTAAACATCGATCACTCTCAAGTTCAGCTCACTGTGACCTGTAAATGATGAAAATGTGACTCATAAAATTCCAGTAAAAGAGGTTGAATAAAACATTTTTTTTTACTGTGTAAAAATAGCTTATGATGTCAAGCTAGTTGTATAGGTCTTCATTTGCATACCTGACTAACAGTTTCCACTGTTCAAAACTGAATGTTTGTTTTTGTTATCTTCTCTTTCAGGAGGACTCAGTCACTTCATGGACCAAGCCCTGTGACCACATTCGGCCCAAAGGCATGCATGCTCCAGAACCCACACGCAGTCATGTAAGTCGATGGAGACGATGTTCTTTGCATCATACAGAGTGTTTGTGCCCTCATTTTTGTTACAGCCATGAATCCGTGGACACATTTCCATAGTAGCATCAGTTCAGTCAGTGCAACACCAGAAACCATTCAAACCACTTGCCATTGCTTTTAGATCTTGTCGGGTCAGTAATAGACTGGGTGTCGTTATTGTCCTCATTTAAGCACTGCAAATATTTTTCTTTCCTTTGGACATACAAAGAATTGATCAGTACAGTTTTTGACCAGATGCTTACTTATCTGGTAAAAACTTGGCCTTAACAGCATTTTCCTCATACTGCATGAAAGAGTGGGGCTTAAAAAACATTTTTTTTGAAAAGAAAAGGAATTTTATCTAAAACAACACAAGGTACAGTGTAGCTGACTGCCAACAGACCCTGTCCAGAAGTGGTTTGACCATCTTTTCATTCAGCTTTTACATGAAACCTCCTCCCTCATATATATTGAAAGGCAATAGCAACATTTCTGGCTGTCTATAAAAACAAAGATGTAACACATTGTTTGTCAGTGCTGCAGCTTCTCTGTCTTATTCTTAAACATGACAGCAAGACATGTCACCGGTCAAGCCCCTATCTCAGAGCTGTCCCTGCTCTTTTCTTGTGCTAACTGCTGTATCTTCACTGAATTAAAGCTTTCCTTCTTCAGCAAATAAAATTTAGTTTTAACTTAAGTGGGTTTGAGTTGAATACTGGAGGGTCAGTTAAAGGACAGGTTCACAATTTTGCAAGTCTATCGTAATACAACAGTCAGGAGCCCAAATGCACATTGAAGTAGGTTTTTCTTGCTGTAATCATTCCTCCTGTTCATACTGGCCATTAGAAGATCCCTTCACGATGCACTTACAATGTAAGTGAAGGGGGCCAAAATCCACAGTCCTCCTTCTGTGCAAAAATGTATTTCAAAGTTAATCTGAAGCTAATATGATGTTTCAGTTGTCCAAATGAGTCAAATCAAGTAGATGTCTTTCAATGTTACAGTCTTTTTAGTGCCAAAGTTCCTCTTTTTGTTATTATACTTCCACCGCAGCTCAACAAGGAACCACTGTCCAAGGAAACACAAAGAGGGAATTTGATGCTAAAAAGACTAAATGTGGCAGATATCCACTTGATATGACTAACTCAGACTGCTGAAGCCTCATATAAGCTTCACATCAACTTTTAAATGCATTTTTGCACAAAATGACTGTGGACACACTGTGGATTTTGGCCTCCATCACTTACATTGAGAGCACATTTGAAGGGGATCTTTTAACAGTCAGCATGAACAGGAGGAATGATTACAACGAGGAAAACCTCTTTCACTGTTCATATGGACACCTGACTGTTGTTTTAAGACAGACTTGAAAAATTGTGAACCCCTCCTTTAACACAACTACGATAGAACACCATGTGCTAACTAACACCAGCTAACCACATTAGCCAGTAGCTTTATTGATCGAATCATTAAATCAGGCAGCTACCTGAAATAAAATGAAAATATGCATCAAAACTTTTTTTTAACTTTTATCTTAAAGTGTTGTTGTTGTGCAAACAGTCCATACTGCTGAGCATCATGGGGCTAAGTGACATCAGTCTCACTTATTACTGATGAGAGTAAATCAGCACTAAACCCAGTCTGGTGAATACAGTAAACTATATGGTATATTTCACCTAAAGTGGTTGTTTATGAGAAGCTTTTAGCCTCATGAGTCCAGTCTTGCACTTTTGTAATATCCTCTTATGTAACCTCAGAGTCAGAAAAAATAATTGCGCACTGTGTTGCAATGTCACGTACATATTTATTCTTTATCTACTTGTTTCATCTTCTTCTTCTTTGTGGTTTATAATGGCTGTTGACAACCAGCGTATTAGGTGCATTAACGCCACCTTCTTCTTCTTCTGCTCCTATGTGGACCAGAGATTAAATCCCACACATTAATCCTGTCTGTCTAATAAACTCAACCCACTTGGCAGGTTCATTAAAGTTTTAATGCTGAGCCTCTGAACTCGTCCTCCTAAGTTCCTCCTTCATATATTGTCTTGCTTAATAATACTTAGTAGGATCTATGGTTGCAGACGTAATAGTCTCCTCAGCCAGGTGGAAAAAAATATGCGCCTATATCGGTATCAGCATCGGTATCGGCCAAAATGAGTCAGAAAACATCGATATATCAGATATCGGCAAAAAATCCAATATCGTTCATCCCTTCATTATAGATTTGGTATCTTTCCAAACCATGGGCTTCTGTGGGTTTGAACACAGCATGGCGGGTTGTAATTATGCATTATTATCTAACCGTAACCCTGCCAAAGGCTCCATACTTGTACTGAAGATGTGTTCAAACATGCTCACACATCACATCCACTTACAAGCTTTTTCCAGACCTCCATCCACTGATCCAGACTGTGAGAGGACGTTGAAAGCTCCAGCAAAAAGCTAGTGAGTGGACCTTGAGTCAAGATTACTTTGTCAAACACTCGTTTCCAATGTCAGGAATGAATTTTCACACTTAGATGTCTTTGGGTTTTTGAACTGTGGGTCAAATAAAACAACATCAAAAGGATACCTTGTTAGTCAAAGATATTCAGTTTTCTATCACAGAAGTCAAATAAAAGAAAGAAATCCTCACATTTTAGTAGCTGGAACGCGAGAACAGAAAAGCGACTTAATTGACTATCAGAATAGTTGCAGATTAATTTTCTTTCGATTAATTAATTGATTAATTGACTAATCCATTCAACACTGATATAAAGTAATACAATGCAATACCCCTGCAATAAAAACTAACCTCACAAAGCTCCTAACATTATTTTGTTTGTAGAGGCTATAAAGGGTGTTGGTAAGTAAATATAACATATCTTGCTTTGATATGAAGGCAATATAGTCAACAGACCACAGATTTACATCAAAAGCACTCTGACACATTATCAACAGAGGTTTAACACTTCACACAGTTACCATAGTTATCTAATTGTTGCAGAGCTGTTGCATTTGATTGCATTATAAACAAGACTTAATGATAACGTGTCCACCTGCTGCAGCTTTTCCATACGCTGCCTTAATGAGTCAGTAAGCAGAGTTATGAAAGGCCCGATATTTTCCAGTCAAAGCCTGGTCAACTCCCACAGTCATATAAGTTGTCTGACGGCACTGCTTGTTTTAGGCGACAGTAATCGAAGGATAATCTTCCTCTAGTCTAAAGCTGCTCGACAGGTTAAAAGTAGCAAAACCAAGCTATTGCTAGTGCTATGTATAGACCTGATTCCACAGTCAGATACGTGAGCAGGATACTTGAATATATCTGTGCCCTGTGAAGCACTTTGTAACTATAAGCTATACAAATATTTATAATAACAATATTATTATTATTATTATTATTATTATTATTATTGAGTTTAAACACATGAAGCAATAGAAAAGGTACTTTGGCACAAAAGACCAAAGTACAGAAGTCACCATCCAAACTGGAAACAGACCAGTTCATTCAGTCTCTGTGGAAGGGTGTGGTTATGATACTGTGAAGGGCAGATGGGTATTGCTTTGGGCATTGATTGTTGGAAAGCATTTGACGATTAACTAGAGAGAATCTCTGAACACACCCCGAAACGAGACACAATAACGAGCCTCGTCAACACACTGTGCTCCACGCTCTTTCTTTTTTTTTATATGATCTGCCTCATAAACAATTGTTGTCAACTCAAAGATATCAGACTCTACACCGATACCGCATGTAGGAGTTTATTGCGGTGACATCACATCCTACATGTGCCTATATGTCATAAAATGAATCAGAATCAAGCCTTTCAATGGCCCTTCGATGTTGTTGTTTTAGCTTTGTAATCTGACCAGATGAATAGTCTAAAGGAGCATACAGGAAGCTGCTGAACAGTATGTCTCCCTCCTGTGTAAATAACCACTGTCAACTACACTTTATTCACTGTATATGACATATTATGTCATCATTTTAGGCAGTAGGTGATCTTTTGCAGCTACTATCAGTCCTTCAGCTGAAGATACGCAGAAACATGTTTGTGGTTCACTAAATATACATCAACAGCACAGGTTATGTTTAAGTGATTTTAGTGACTGCAGCAGGACATTAGGAAGTAAGTACATCCTGTTGTATTCCTGTAATACGTAATTACATCATTTTACTCATGAAGACCTGTAATACAATTCACTCAGGACTTCCTCTTCCTGCAGGTCATCAGGGCACTTTGTCGTAACCTGAGGGAAAGGTGACCTTTGTTGCTTGAAAATATATAATCAGTTCATTCATGCGTAACATTATCTTTCCTTCTTTCTTTCTTTCTATCAAGGAAATTCCCGTCTCCAACAAACACACCTTTTTCTTTGTTTCCTTGTTAACTTTCCTGGATTCAGAGTTATCTCCAAGAGTGACACCCTCTGATATTTGTAGTCTGTAATATTAAATAGTCCATTGTCTGAGTGCATAACCTGCATATCTGACTCATTTAAATCATGTATGTGTTAATATAGCAATCAGCAATAATATGGAAATGTTTAGGATTTGATAATGTAGTATTGTTTTATTCTATTACACATATATTCATCTTTGAAACAACTATCTGTTTAAATGAAACATATATAATGTATCAACCCATATTTTTAAGTGAAAATTGTCGCTTCCTCCCAAACATTTTCCTTTTTCTGCCACCTTTTGAAGTTGAACTTGATTCACTGATAAAATGTAAGCGCTGTTAACGCTGGCATTCAATTCACCTCCTGATCTCTGCCACGTCGTCTGCCTCCGACACCGAGCCACATTCTGTAACACCAACCTTGCTGAAAATGAAGATGTCAGAAATAGAGAACAGCTCTGCTCCTGCACTCGACTGCTGTATCCAGCAAGGTCACCAGTCTCCCCCCACCTCCCCTCTGCAGGGTATCTCTAACAAGTTCAAGCACAAAAGTGATTCAAAGTACTTTACAGAGTGATAGAACAGTAGAAAATAAGTTATGACCTGCATACATGAACACACACAACTAATTCAAATCTAAGTTAAATAAAAAGTTCTTCAGCGTATTTTTAAAAGAAGACAGCGTTGGTGCAAACCTCAGTTCAGCAGGTTGGATGTTCGCAGTTTTACGTGCATAAACACTAAAGGTTTTTCATTGCACTCAGGATTTGGAGGAAACTCTGTCCTGCTGTGACCTGAGAAATCCACAAACCATTCAGTGCTTTGTTAACCAGGAGCAAAATCCGAAAGTCAATCCTGTAATGAACAGGTAGCCAGCAGAGTTGTTGTAAACCTTTTAGTCCTAGTCAGGATCCGGGCGACAGCGTTTTGAATGAAGCTGTTGGATGGCTTTTACAGGAACACCAGTGTGGAAAAAAAGGGTGTTACAATAATCTTTTCTGCTGGTGACAAAAGCATGAAGCAGGAAGTGTTCCTGAGTCTGACTGAAATAGAAAGCTACTCATTTTTTGAATATTTCTGAGGTGATGGAAGTGCTACTTTGGTGATGTTGCTGACGTTTGAATAGAAATTTAGGCCAGTATCAAAAATAACTCCCAGTTTTCTTTACATGGTCAGTAAGAGAGTGTAAAGCACTTTGAATGGCCTTGTATATCAAAGATGCTACACAAATAAACTTAATAATTATAATCTTTATTTATAGATAACTTTTCAAAACCTATTTTACAAAGCGCTTCACATAAAGCAGCAAAAGAACATTTAAAAGAAATAAGACCAGAAATAAATGAGGTCAAAGAAAAGAAGAACTCAGGAAAGTTTGTTTTCAGATTGAACCTGATCTCATCAGGCAGGTCTGTCCTCAGCCTCGGGGCCCTGACTCCAAATGTTATGTTCCCTCTAGTTATCAGCCGGGCCTTGGCTTGCCTCGCCTCCCTATATAATACTTGTCATTACAGTGGATATACTAGTTCTAGGAACAGCTATGTCATTGTTGTGGTTCAGTAAATCACACCTGTCCAATAAGGAAAGCCCTCCCCCGAAATGGGCGTGTCTAGCACAACAGAGTGGGCGTGGCCTGAGATGAAGTCAACCTTAAGATGAGAGAGAGGTTTAATTGAGCAGCAGAATGCACCAGGGAAGGTTTAGTGTTAAGTCCTCACCGGGACAAATATAGCACCAGTGAAGCCAGCTGGAGGGGTTGTTAGCTGATCCGGGAGCCCGACCACAGCGTATGGAGACACTCTCAGCCTCACTCTCAGACGGCCCGGTGGGTGACTCACAGCGTGGACCACAAGAAGTGAGCTCACTCAGTTGCTCCAGCCGCTCTGCAATGTGTAGTATTCGAGGAAGTTGTTGAAGACAGAATGAGTTGTGTTGTCAGCGCGGGCCAGCCGGACAGAGCCACGTTCTCCAGCTGAGTCAAACCTGAAGCAGCATCCTTGTTACATGTGTACAGCTATGAAGTTCAACCAGTGCGTACTGCAGGACACCGCCGGGAACCACAACGAGAACAAAGTGTGGAAATGGTGAGCGGAGCATCTTCCCTGTGTCTTTCTCAACAGAGAGAACATGTTTGCTGGGTGAAATATTAACAGGCACCAGTGGGCAGCGCATGGATTACTGCACACCAGATGTTCAGAGAGCTTCAACGCAGTGAGCTAATAGTAATATTAAACTGATGTCACATAAGAGCTATGCCTCAAAGGTTGAGACAAATTATCCTAATTAAATGAATGAATAAGAGGATTTGAAAGAGTGTTCAGGGTTGGAGTGATATTAAGGTTTATTGGTGATGGTTGTAACACTTTAGAAGTGCAGTGTTTGCATGTTTACGCAGGGTGGATGTGGTTTGGGCAGAGCGGGGCAGTTGAATGAAAGGTGAAGGTCAGGGTGTGGATGCTTTGAGGTGGTCAGAGGAGAAACCGTTCATGAATAGATCACAGCTCGTCTCCGCTTCAGATGCTAATGATGCTTTGCTTTGTGTTCTCTTGTTTGTATGTGAAACCAGGCCCGCACAGCTCCAGCTCTCTATCTGTACTTGTCTGTGTTTGGGTGAATTTCATTACAGTTCATTCAGGTTCACTTAATTCAGTAAGTGGATGTTTGCCTCCAACTGTGAAACCTTTTTTAGATGCCACAGGGGATGGACACAATAACCTCCACATACAGAGGCAATTTTGAGGCTTTAGTTTGTGGTGTGTTTGTGCTTAACCGCGTTATATTGTTTGGTGTTCTTCTCTACTTTGTGAGTGGAAACAGGAACAGGATATGTTATAATGATGTTTGCATGACATTGTTTTGTTACCATGTTATTTTGTCGTTGGGTGTAAAGAGTATGAGGTGTGTATTTTAATCACTGGTGACAAACCATCTTAATCAAAGGGTTTGCTGGTGTCTGCTGGGTTTTTTTTTTTTATTACCCAAAATAAAAACTGCAGCTGCTGATTTCAGAGGATGTAATACATCTCCTGGTAGGTTTAGAAGTGAAAGAGCGGGATGACGTCTGGTTGCTGCAACTTCCAAGTAATCACGTAACTTCCATGTTGCAGTCTTCTCATGAACAGAGTTGATTTCATAGTAGATGATTCAAACATCAGAACAGTAGCAGCTCTTATTTGCAGTAAAACAAACATGACATGAATGCAGCGTAGACTCTCCATAACATCTGAAACCTCAGACCTCGGGCCTCTCGCCGGGGGGTGTAGACGTATTACAGCGTGGCACGCATGACCAGAGGGAACAAATGTGAAGGGGAACTAAAGTTAAATGGAACACGTTTGCTAGCGAGCGTCTAGAGATTCAGGTTAGAAAGATTCACTCAGACAGCACAACGACATGTGAAGTACAAGATGGATACATTTTTGACAGGGAGGAAAAGAAAACCAGGTGACTCCCATAAAGCAAACAAGTCAAATCCAAAGTCAAGAAAATAGGAAGAAACCTGTCTATCCAAAGGTTTCGGTTACAAAGTGTAACCAGCATTTTTCATTTGCACAGGAGTAACTAAGATAACTTCATATTCTTGAAGATGCTATTTCAGTGAAATTACATTCAACTTTGTTTATTCAATGCTACTAATTGTTATATTCGTAGAAAAAGAATAAAAGGGTTTACAGTGGGATGGGAGGCAGGACTTTTTTCTGCTTCCAAATGGGAGGGTGGTGGTGGTGGTGGTGGTTTGAGAACTGCTGCCATAGCACATGGTTGCCCAACCCCGCAGTAATGAATGCATGCATTGACATGAACTGTGTGTGGGGTAACACCACTCACTGGTTGTACAATATTGGATACAATAACCATATAATACCGCAGTAATTCATTCATGTTTTCTGATCTAATTAAATTGAGTCAGATTGTCCTTATGAAATAGGAAATGATCTCTCATTTAGTCTTAATACAGTCCACTGATTGGTACAGCAAGGCTTTAATGATGCCTGAAACTGCCATTCTCCACATGTAATTGGCGTAAATGTCACAGTGTGATACTGACGCTACTTTACAAGCAACTAGAAGTGGAGCAAATGGCTGTGAGGTACAGACTGTATGGGTATGTGGTCAGCCTGCCAGTACAGCTTACGTATCAGTTATATAAAGCCAACGGTGCGGTTTGCTTTTTATCAAGGTATCACACATACCTTAATAGTTTTCAGTCACCCAAATTTGTTCCTATCTGATGTAAATTATGGGAGATTTCGTAGGAGTAATGAGATGTGGTACATTAGGAGGTGTGATAACATTGTTGCCACCGTCAGTAGCGTATTTTTAGATCAACTACTTACTAATTAAGCGTGTTTGTGATCTGTTATTCTGACACACATGCAGTAGTCCTGTCGTACATAAATGTATGAAATACTAACCAATAATCCTCCTGCATGCTTACATCTGCTGAATATTTAGAAAATGGCCGCTCCAAAGCTGAAATTATGTCACAACAATAAATTATTGTGTGAGAATCACACCCAGCCTGTTGTACAATCAGTAACTCCCTAATAAGTATGACAGCTGAAACCAGTGAGAGCTGTAACTAACTAAAGTCATCAGACTTTGGCATTGGTAAATAATCCTAGACTCGGACCCCTTGACAATCTCCAGTTTTAACTTGTAGCCATTTTCCATATAATTTGGATTTATTTCAGCCTGCAGGGAGTTCACATTTTCATGCTTCCTGTTAGTTTAGTACTTTTTGTGTTGCCTTTTTCCTTCTGAGAACATTCTCACAACTCGTGGCTCCCTGCCTTTCATCCCAGAGTGCAAGTTGGTTTTAAGAGCTGACTTTTGGAAAGATTTTTGCCCTCTTCTTTAAGAAATGCTGTCTAGGCTGAATCTCAGTATGTCTGCTGCTTTTTTTCTCAAAACTCCACGCACACATTGTTATCTTCCCTTTTTTTTTTTTTTTTTTTTACAGCTTTGTCTTTTTCTAAACATATGCTAAAAAAATATCCCACAGTCAGTGTCAGAGATTGAGTTAAGGTGAAGGACCTGTAGACGGCACACGGGGGTCAGCAGTATTTGGTAACAGAGCTAGACCTTAAGCCTGTCACTCTAATTGGATAGGTGCTAAGCAGTCCTGGTTATGTTAGACAACAGGACGCTTCAGTTAGTTAATAGATCTTACATCATTCAAGATCTGAGCCTCCCTCCTGAGGTGAAAGTTGTGTTTGTGTGTTCAGGCACATTCAGGACCCCGCCAGCCAGAGACTGACGTGGAACAAGCCACCAAAAAGTGTCCTTGTCATCAAGAAGATTCGAGATGCCAGTCTGCTTCAGCCTTTCAAAGAGCTCTGCATATTCCTCACCGAGGTATGACCCACGCACTCACTGATACTGAACCATGTTGACCACAGACTGTGATGAGGAAGACTGAACAATGAACATAAGTGACAATGTTTGCTGGTGGGAAGCCAGTGAGGGATCAGCGTGAACCTCTGTGTGTGTTGCCCTCTTCAGTTCAAAATCCTTGCTGTCAGATTAAAAAAAAGTAAGAAACCTCTCCTGAACACTTAATTATATATACACTGAAACAATATTTTGTGTCAGTATGACTTTATTACGGTGACCTCATGACCTTTCCCATGAGGCCAACTTTTGCCACTTCCACATAGATATAGATTTTTTGTGTGTGTGTGTGTGTGTGTGTTGTGTCTCTTGTTAATCCTGTGTCTTTCTGTGTGTTGTTGTAGGTGAAAAACATGATTGTTTACGTGGAAAAGAAAGTTCTGGAGGACCCGGCCATTTCTGGTGATGAAAACTTCGGGGCCATTACAAAGAAATTCTGCACTTTCAGAGAGGGTATGAAAAGCAGCCGGTCAACTTTGTTATGATCGTATGGAGACTATTTATGAAAAGGTCAGTTAAGGTCTTGTACAAGATATTTAAATCTTATCGTCTTTATATTTCTCAGACCTTGATGACATCTCCAATCGTGTGGACTTCATCATCTGTCTTGGTGGAGATGGAACTTTATTGTATGCATCTTCGCTCTTCCAGGTACGGCCGTCACTTCTGAAACAGCCTGTTTGTGTGGTTTTGTACATTTACTGTTGTGAAATAACAATCTTCTCATTCCTTTGTTAATTTGTAGGAGAGCGTTCCACCAGTAATGGCCTTCCATCTGGGCTCCCTCGGCTTCTTGACACCTTTCAAATTCGACACCTACCAGTCTCAGGTCACCCAAATTATTGAAGGTATTGTATGTTGTGCAACCTGTCTGTCAGCCTTTGTCTTTCCACTTCATAAACACCTCACCTTGTTTTGCAAAGCATATGTTGTGCTCCAGTTTTCCTTTGCGACACAAACATGTTATATTTGTGTATGCATTGTATGTAGGCAACGCTGCCATCGTCCTGCGCAGTCGCTTGAAAGTGAAGGTGCTTAAAGAGAACTGGGAGAAGAAGGCCAGAGTGGACGAAAAAGGCATCATCCTGACCAACGGGGACATCGAAAGTAGCCGCAAAGCCGTGCAGTATCAGGTAGTCTCTCAACCTTAAACCAGTGCTTTGCTACCTCTGGGTGATGAGAAATTATTTGTTTTTGCAGAAATGAATATTTACACAGTCCTCGCTAAAACTTAGATAGCAGCCCTGAAAGGTTGTTCTGTTCATCAATCTATGTTTGGTGATTTAGACACAGCAGCCCTGGTAGAGAAATGGCTCTGGTTCTCCAACACTTTAGCAAACACTAAAGCTGGAATTAAGTTAACATCAGAAGTCATAACAGCAACGATAAAAATATGAATACATTAAAGGGCAGATTCACAATTTTTTTTTGCTGTCTTAAAACAACAGTCAGGTGTTCATATGAACAGTGAAAGAGGTTTTTCCTCTCTGTAATCATTCCTCCTGTTCATACTGGCTGTTAAAAGATCCCCTTCAAATGTGCTCTCAATGTAAGTGATGGAGGCCAAAATCTACAGTGTGTCCACAGTCATTTAGTGCAAAAATGTATTTAAAAGTTGGTGTGAAGCTTATATGAGGCTTCAGCAGTCTGAGTTAGTCATATTAGGTGGATTTCTGCCACATTTACAGTCTGTTTAGCATCAAATTCCCTCTTTGTGTTTCCTCGGACAGTGTTTCCCTGTTGAGCTGCAGTTGAAGTATAGTAACAAAAAGAGGCACTAAAAAGACTGTAATATTGAAAGATATCTACTTGATTTGACTCATTTGGACATTTTTGCACAGAAGGAGGACTGTGGATTTTATCCCCCATCACTTACATTGTAAGTGCATTATGATGGGATCTTCTAATGGTCAGTATGAACCGGAGGAATCATTACATTTGGGCTCCTGACTGTTGTTTTAAGATAGACTTTAGAACCTGTTCTTTAATTGGCTGGAGCGGACACGGACCAGCCCTATATCCGCAGTTGTCCGTGACTGAGTGAGTGATGAAGCGACACAGAGTGACTGTGTTTCTACTCCGAGCTATGATGCTCTCAGCTCCAGTGTTAAATGCAGTGAAGTCAGCTAAACTCCAGTTTAAACAGATGCGTACCAGCGTCACTGCGTCTCCTCCTCTACCGTCCAGTGTGATAGACTCTCCGGCTGGCAGCGCTGTCAGCCGCCGGCAGGAGAGACGTTCGGTTGTGTGTTTGGATTTTATAACTGTACTAATGCCAGGATGCAAGCTTTTTATTTCTCTGACATTTTCACATCACAAACAATGAACAGCAGCATTAAAACATGAGTCTTGCAGGTAAAACATGCGACTCATGTAGCTGTCAGTATCATTATCAGTGTGGGCCAGCTGCTTTGCAGGTGACTGTAACTGCAGTAACTAACCTAAATTTGCACCCAAAATGCTGTCAAAACTTTCATTTACATTTTCCAACACGGCCTCCATGATCATGGACTGCAAAAGAGGCAGAACAAAAGGCGCATGCACAGTTAAAGCACCCCAAATAACCATCACTCTGACAAAACACCCACAAAGAGTGAAAAACGAGAGACATCCACAGAGTCAAACAGATGAAAGCAGGGGGAGTTAACATATAATTAGAATAGTTATAATTAGAAGTAAAATCAGTTCTCTTTCAAATCAAACATCCCAAGATATGAGTGGAAAGTATTAGTAGTTCTTGCAACTGCATTTATAACCTTTTTTTTTTTTACTCAAATATAGTTTAACCATGTCATGTGATGCTACGTCAGTACACTCTGACAACTTGCAGATGAACATTTCATATCCAGGAATTCACATTATAGACACAACCACTGACTCTCCCTGTAACAAATAAGTCACAGTTTAACACATTAACCATACACTGTCCAGCCATATACTAGGTTTGACCTAATCTAGAGTTCATTAAGACAGAAAGAAAACAAAAACATGTGCAAATAAAAATAACCTGCTACAACGACAGCAGCCACTACAGTGTCAGTCTGCACCGTAAATAGATCGGCAACAAAACAGCTCACACATGTAGTGTCAACATCATGACTCAGCTGATGCCTGTGGGCTTTGAACCTGTTGTTAAAAAACCACATGCCAGCGTAGACACTGACAGGACTGTAGACGCTCATCTGCTGCCGTTACTAGTGCAGACAACGTGTCAGTGACGTTATTGCAACAGCTGTATTTAAAGGAGTTTACGGCGACCCGGAAACCGCAAACATTAACACGTGAGTCTGTTTGCTTTCTGTATGACTCAGGTGCTGAACGAGGTGGTGGTGGACAGAGGACCCTCCTCCTATCTGTCCAATG
This sequence comes from Thunnus albacares, assembly GCF_914725855.1. Taxonomy (NCBI): domain Eukaryota; kingdom Metazoa; phylum Chordata; class Actinopteri; order Scombriformes; family Scombridae; genus Thunnus; species Thunnus albacares. Next base: position 10,231,870 of record NC_058110.1, on the reverse strand, counting down.
TCGACCTCTTCCTGGACGGACACCTCATTACTACAGTACAGGGAGACGGTGAGTGAGTTGAAAACTCAACAAGACCAGAGTCAAAGAGTGCAGACAGTCTGTGCAAAGGGCAACGTTTAGTCTCTGCACCTCCCACCTCCCCTTCACATCCCAGCAGAATCTAACTTTTTACAGACGTTTCTAGACGTTACAGTCACGTTAGAGATGGCCTTCAATAAAAATACAATATATATCCAGAGAAATTATAGCTGGATATTTAAAGAAAATATTTAAATACAAGTGATTCCCATCTAAAAACAGTCTTAGCAGTCAAGTTTCAGTCAGTCATACTTAAATATCCTATTGTTTGGTATAGTAATATATTTTAAGTCCTGTAATAGTATGTTATTTAAAAGCAAAACCTGTGCACAGTTTAAAGTCAGTAATACACAGTTCAGTGGTGACATTTTGACTGAAGTGTTCACTATTCCAGTTCTGTTTGATTGTTACTGCAGACATGTTATATCTACATTATTGCTAAAATGTTTATTAGTGTGGTATACTAGTCGATCAAATCATTTATCAAGCAAAAATGTCAATCGACTAATCAATTAAAACAATTAATTGAATATAAAAAGTGATCAAAAGGTTTACTGCTTCCAGCTTCTCTAATGTGAGGGTTTGCTGTTTGAAAATAAACTTGTGATGGGAATGTTTCACTTCTTCTGACAATTTCACAGACTAAACAGTTGAATAAATGTCTAAATAGCTCCCAGTTTTCTTTAAGTTACGACAGATGTTTTGTGCAAGGATAAAATACAAGCCAACAGCATTTTAAACACATCATTTATGCATTTTTTTGTGCCACATCAAAGTTTTTAGATGGCTTTGTAAGTTTGTGTGTGTGTGTGTGTGTGTGTGTGTGTGTCCTCAGGTGTGATAGTATCTACACCTACAGGCAGTACAGCGTATGCCGTGGCAGCAGGCGCTTCCATGATCCATCCCAACGTCCCAGCCATCATGATCACCCCCATCTGCCCACATTCACTCTCCTTCAGACCCATCGTGGTGCCCGCCGGGGTGGAGCTCAAGGTATTTACACCGACTGCTTGAGTCTTTAGTTTGCGCTGATATCACAAGTCAAGGCATTTGCCAAATGTGGTGGATGTGATTTCACATTTTTACACATTTTATTGGTTCACTTTAGCATGTTTCCTTCCTCATGAATCCATTTAAAACATGCAGGACTGTCAGATGAATCATTCAACATTTAATGTCTTTAAATTTATCCATTTTCTAAAGGCTGCTTCCCTCTTGATGAAGATTCTAGACGCAGGATTTTAATTATTTTATCTGAGTCTGGGTGATACAGTTGATTGTGACTGTATTTATTTGTCTGAAGAGAAATCTGATTGACCCAGATCAATCATGAGGAGAATCTAAATCTCTTCACTGAAAGCCAAACTGAGAGACACGCAGGTTTTACAGACTGAAAATGATTTAAAAAGCTAATATTATCTAAGAGGTCGATGAAACTGACTGCTCAATATTTCTAATTTCGATTGAATTGAACATTGAGGGCAAAAAAAAAACAGCTTTTCTCTCAACTGTCAAAACAAAACCTTGTTTTATCTGTGACTTTTCTACATTCTTTGCTTGTCGTTTTCTCAGATAATGCTGTCACGAGGCGCCAGAAACACAGCCTGGGTGTCCTTTGATGGAAGAAAGAGACAAGAAATCTGCCACGGAGACAGGTTAGTCCACATACTGAGCTGGTCATCACACCTTAGACACACAAACATCGTACCCAGAAACAATGAGAGTGGAGCAGAGTAAATGGAGCAAAACACAGCCCACAGACTCAGTAATGGGTAATAAGGTTAACTCCCGCAGCAGCTGTCTCAACACTTACAGGCTTTGTTACGTAACCTTATCAAACAGCCTAATGGGCTTGAGGCCAAGAGCGTCCCATGTGTCAGATCCAGCGTCTTCCTTTATGTAACTCATCCAGAGATAATCGTCTTCCTGGTTCTTGAAATGAGCTGCCAATCATATTGAGTCACTGAACCATAATTCAACAAATACCCGAGTGTTTCCTCAGAAGGAAGTCATCTTACTTAATCTGATGTCAACACCTCCTCTTTTGTTCGTATGATTGCACATACCTGGCCTTTTCTTTCCTCGTTTCACCTTCAGTCTTTGTGACACAAAACCTTTTGTGATTTTTTTGTTTTGTTTTGTTTTCTTCCCATCCCTGTTCCAGTATTACCATCACTACTTCCTGCTTCCCCGTTCCCTCCATCTGTTTCCGGGACCCGGTCAACGACTGGTTCGAGAGCCTGGCCCAGTGCTTACATTGGAACGTGAGGAAGAAGCAGAACTACCTCAGCTCAGAGGACGAGGAGTTCTGAAGCCGTTTCCGTGATCTTCTAGGTCTTCTCTGAGGTCTCCAGGACTCCAAAGTCTTGTTTTTTTTTTTTTAACTTGACCGTGCTCTGTGCCGTTTTGTCTTTTATGGATTGAAGATCTCACTAAACTCCATTCAAAAATATTCATAAAATGATTCCCTAGAATACTGTGTCAACAAGTACTGAACCACGCAGGGCTTTGGCTGCAGGTCCACCATACTGTATTTTAGTAGAATAAGATTGTGGGAATAAGAGGCTAACAAATATGAACATTGAGTCTAATCAGTCTCACTCAAGCTACACAGAGAATCAGGGTTACACAAGTTTTTATGTTAGAAGTGTGTAGCATGAATGAGGAGTCTGTAAAATTCCCTAAAAGATACTATGTTATGTTCTACTGTGTAAGCACAAGAAAATGGTGGATTTTTTGAATGGAGTTTGGCCCCACTGTTGGTCCACGATCATCCCTGTGTGTTTTCTCTCAGATGCCTGTGAAAACCAGCGTTTTGAAGTCAAAATACTTTTTTTTTTGTCTAATGATCAAAGGGAAATGCAAAGCTTGGGATGTTCTTGGACTAAAATGCACAAGGTCAGCTGTGGATGGCAGTTATAGCAATACTCTGGATGGGTGTTATCAGGTCTGTTCTAGCACTTTTTAATCTTTAAGGTGGATGGCAGGGACACACCTTCTACTTTATAAACAACACAAACTAGTTCTCACAGAAGTAAAGGCTGAGTTGCACCTTAATTTTTTAAATTGTAAAAAAAATCTTTTGGATCAATTTTTCTCCAAATTCTGTATCATGTTAATCAAATCAGGGAAAAATGATGTAATGTCATCAATGAATGGCAAATGTTTTACACAATTTCTAGGTGCATCTCGGGGAAGAACAGATTACTTGGCAGAAGTGGCCCAACTGTACAGACTGTGCCTTAAACACTGGTATCATTAATGTATAGAAACAGTATTTTTTAAGGTTTACATCAATTTTTAAATCACATACTGCGCAGATCATTTTCACAGTAACTACACGTTGACCGTAGTCTGTGCTGTCTGCAGCACATGACACTTAATTGACTAATTGAAATATTTAGTATCTTACATAGTATCTCTGTTGTGCAGTCATGTAGTGAACACGTTGGATGACACGTCATGTCAGGAGGTGATGTTCATTCCAGGAAAAGAGACCACAGTTCAGATGTCTTCAACGTCTTTTTAACATCTGTTTTTTAAAAAAATGTCTTCTAAGCCATAGCTGAACTCTGTGTAGGTTTTATAGACAAACGTCTGTGGACTTTAATGGTCTGTGTGTGTGTGTGTGTGTGTGTGAGTGAGTGTGTGTTGAATAATTGAATTATTACAGACTTTGGTGAATCTGTTCTTTTCAGTTTGCCATTGCGAAGTCTTTGCTGAATACTTTAAGGTTGCCTACCTTACATATCTGTTCAGATATCAGTTTTAGATGTTAATATATACATTGTGAATTGGCTCAACTAATCGTGTTCGGGTGAAAAGATGAAGGTGAAAAAAGGACCAAGCGAGCTCTAAAGGCAATCATTCCTTTAACTCTGAGTATGTGTATATATGTGATGCTTGAATAAGATGTATTTTGTTAAGTCTATATGTTTATTAACCAGTTTACAATGTATCATTGCTGAAAATAAATCTATTTGCTACTTTTTTACATGAATACATTCTTCAGTTTTTAATTCTTTTTATTGATGAAGCGAAGTGTTTTATCAGTCCTGATCCTGAACTCCAACAGTTTGTAATGTGTCAGAGGAACCTGTAGTACAGTGAGGTACGTTCAAATAGAGCCAACGCTTATTCTAAATGCATTCCACGACAACTTGAACAGTGAAGTTCTTTAATCCATGTGTCAAAACTGATACTGGCGACCGATATAAAGTTTGTTTCACATGTTAGGTCTAGTAAACTCCAGTTCTGCTCTAGTCTGATGCTACAGTTTCCCAACAGTGCTGAACACACATCAGTCCGGGCTTTGACTTTCCCTTTTCTATGAATCATTGTCAAGTCTCAAAGTGCTTTTCACTTTTGTAACTCTGAGAGTCTCTAACTCTGACTTTTGTATAAGTAAGTTTGTTAATGTTTCTAAAATGAATTCTGCTATTTTTTCCCCCCGAGCACTTTAATAAACAGAGAGAAACTTTAACCAGTAAGTGTGTATCCTCCTGTTTGATCAACGTGCTTCACACCTGAAACCGGTCTGTGGGTTCATGTTTGACACAAACCATGAGAATGTGGTTAACAGTATCCATGCAGTTTAAAATATAACGTGACTCCAGCTCTGTGAGTATGTGCTTACACATTCACAGAATCGGGGTTACAGCCGGGTAACCTCTCCACCCCTCTTCAACAAGTCAAAACATCCATCTTGTTTTGATATTTTATTAAGAACCTTGAATAAAAACACTTGAGTAAGTGCATTAAAGTGCAGCAGACACAGTAGAAAAAAAATCAATGAAAATATTACAGTGTTGCTCAAAGAAGTAGTCTAGACGATGCAGATCACAATATTTAAGTTAGACAAATATGATTTTAAAAAGCAAAGTCAACCAACATTGAATGTTATTTACAGGAAGGAAACAAAAAAAATATCTTTAAAATGAAAGCTAACTTTTTAAAAGTAGGATATTGGCCTCTTAAAAACAATCTTTGGTGTCTACACAAAGATCCAACAAACACCAATAGATATAGATAATACAATAAGAATAAAAATGTAAAAAACATGAATCCATGCTACGAAGGCATTTAATGTAACAAACATGCATGTGTGCAGCTGACCTGTTGTACTTTACATCCTGTAGATATGTAGATAGGCACATTGATGGAGAATTGTTAGCTAAAATAAACTACAAGTCTTTAAAAAAAAAAAAAAAAAAAAAGATGTAAGGTGACATATCTGGTGAGTTTAGCTCCATGGTCAACACCACAGAGCTAAAGCCTCTTACTGTTCAGCTCTCAGCACGCAGCTGTGCTCTTCGTCCACGACCAGCGGATGTTTTATCACTTGCTGGGTGCAAACACTGCAAGGAAAACGTGCAACATGTTAGTATTCTGACACTTTCTAGCCAACACAACACGCTCAAGGTCGGTCAGGAACAAGGCAACATAATGAAGGAAGTGGTTCAGGATATTTAGAAATGTGCGAGCAGATACCGATTAGTCAATACTCCAGTCGTGTAGTATCTGTTTTGTCTTCTGCTCAGAACTAACTTTTGAAGGACTGAAGCCAATAAAAGAAAAGCGGTGATGTCAGACAGTATACTCACTTCTCTCCCTCAGGCCTTGGCCGAAGCTGTGCACCAGTCTGATGAGGCCCCAGAATAAAACCGCTTTAATCACCAGTGAAATCAAAGCTCCAGTGACAGCGGCTGCCTCCAGGGTGTACGTGCTGTCCTGGTACCACTTTACTGCCACCTGCAATTAAAGCAAACCATCATTTCCCCGCAGGAATCCATCGTCAAAATGATTAAAGACCAATGACATACTGTGCGTGCAATGTCATAGACACACATATGAGAGACCAATACATCAGTGAGTTGTGCTTTAGTGAAGTGGATCTGTTTAAAGTTAAAATGTCTCCTGTCATGTGCTTATGTAGGATTTTTATGTTTTAGTGGGACTATTTTAAAATAGTGGCAAGTTACTACGTACATTTACTCAAGCGCTATAGTTAAAGGTGCATTGTGTAGAATTTAACGGCATCTAGAGGAACGGACTTGGCAGAAATAGAATATAATAATTATAAGTATGTTTTAATTAGTGTATAATCACCTAAAAATAAGAACTGTTGTGTTTTCATTACCTTACAATGATCCCTATATATCTACATATGGAGAGGGTCCTCTTCTACGGAACCCGCCATGTTTCTACGGTAGCCCAGAACGGACAAACCAAACACTGGTTCTAGAGAGGACCTTTTGTGTTTTTTGTGTGTTTCGTGGCCACTGTAGGTTCTCCTGCACACTTTGAAGGGGAGGGGGCGGGGAGGAGTATTCAGTTTGTTGCAATCTGCAACCTCACTGCCAGATGCCATTAAATCCTTCACACTGGTCCTTTAAGTACAATTTACTTGTGTATTTCTATTATGTGTTATTTTATCTTTCTACTCTGCCACATTTCAATACATTTATTTGACACCTGCTTGCTGATTACACCCACCTACCAGCATCTCTAAAGCTCGCTAAATAACGTGTACGAAAACTGAAGTGTAAAAACAACAAATTGTGGTTTCACGAGGGGTTATATGCAGGAATATGTCTTTGTGTGTATGTTAGATCCAACATACACTGTTCTGCTGCTGTAAATACTCACCAGGGTACCATATGTGTATTAATCTGCAGCTGAAAATACACAATTTATTCCTGTTTGAGTGATATTTTTTAGGAAACTGTTTTATCTGTTTGAGGAAATGACTGAGCCTCTTTGAAAAAACGAAGCTATACATTTGTGACGTTTTTTCAAAGATTTACATCTTCAGTAGGCACAAACTGAGTTTTCTAAAATGATATATTTAGAGAAACATTTGAAAACTCTGCTCACCGTGTACATCAGATAAATAAAGAAGGCTACTTGAGGGAGGTTCTGCACCATGAAGACCCAAACCAAGACTTTGGCTTCCTTTAAAACCTGAAGAAAGACAAATAGTTAGAACCACTTAATGCGACATTCACAGACTGTTGAATGCTTCCTGTATAATATTGTTCTCATTATTTTGTTCATTGTCTCATTGTGTGAACATCACTTTTACTAGTGAAGGTGATGATGAGGACTCACTGCAACAGCCCCGACAGCGGCGGTCAGGCAGGCCCACACCACTCCGACACCCAGGATGATGGTGTTGCGAGCAGACATGGCCGAGTCCGAGGTCGTGATCAGGATACACAGACACAACTGAAAAGTTCAAAACAAAACACATCACCCATGAAGTCGGTCAACATACTTGACATCTTAAACCAACGTGTTTAACCTGACACATGTGGAGAAACGTGTTGCAGAAAAGTCACAGAGAACATTTCCTCCAACAACAAGAGTGTCAATACACACAAATACATGAAACCACAAGACGTGTTGTGCTGTTAATGTGGGACATGACTCAACCAGAAAAACTTGCTCGTCATCATTAATGTTTTTACTTTCTCTGTGTTTATAACAAATGGAATCACGTGCTGCAGGTCCAGACATGCTCTCTGCAGGCTGTCGACATTTGCATCTTAGTTCAGACAAAATCTGTACTTTTGTGATTCTTAAATGTTTTCAGAGTGTAGCTGAAAAAGAAATTGTCAGAATGAGTGAAAAAAGTCATAAAAAAAAAAAAGTCTTGTGTTAAGAGACAAAACAAAGTAATTATTGTGGTCTGCACTGTGGAGGCTGTTTTTATGTAGACTAATATGCAGCTACCTGAGCCTGCAGGTCAAAGGTCACCATGGAGAAACAGAGATTGAGCAGGAAGTACTGCTCCTGGAGGCTCTCCAAAGCCCCGCCCACACGGAACGCCATCATGTTGGGTCTCTGGATGAGCAGCGTGGTGCAGAGGACGTGGACCACGCCCAGACACATAGTGCACACAAAGCGAACCTGCAACACAAACAGTTGATGCTTTTCAGTTCATGTCAGCTCAGAAAATCCTACAGACCCTCAGCTTTATAACATCCCCGTTAAAACCCACTGCATGCAATCTAAAACCATGTTGCTTATGATACTAATACTAATAACATGTGACGGGTAAAGTAGGAGTCTATACTGTCAGCTGCACTCAGCTCTTCTTTGACACTGAGCTTGGACAATATGGACTCTGACGATTTGATCACAAAGTTAAAGGCGCAGTGTGTAGAATTTAGTGGCATCTAGTGGTACAGACTTGGCAGAAATGGAATATAATATTCATAAGTATGTTTTAATTAGCATATAATCACCTAAAAATAAGAATTGTTGTGTTTTCGCTACCTTACAATGAGCCCTTTATATCTACATAGGGAGCAGGTCCTCTTCCATGGAACCTGCCATGTTTCTACGGTAGCCCAGAAGGGACAAACCAAACACTGGCTACACCTTTAAGTGTAATTTTAACCAAACAGGAGAAACTAACCAGTGATGCAGCATCTAATTGTACATTTAAAGCTGTTAGGGTAAAATGTTGCCACTCACCAGGAACCATGCAGAAACACTGCTGCAAGTAACACTGGTGTTTTCTCCTTCTGTACACAATCTGTCTCTGATTTACCAGCAGTGAACTTTATCAAGACATATTCACTCCAGCCACAAACAAATCTGTGTTCACAACTCAATGTAACTGAAGCAGACAATAGTGACATCAAGTGGTGGAAAAAGCAACTACTATGAATGTGTCGGCGTTGAGTACAGCATATTTACATTGAACAGTTAAGATAACAATGTAAAAGT